>NW_027397088.1:4002809-4114584 GCF_003265705.2 Callorhinus ursinus
TGCCTCCCCCCTCCCCCAACCTCCCACGTTGAACAGCTGCTACTCCTGGAACAGACTTTCTCCTTTGCGCCTCTCTGCCTCAGCACCTGCTTGTGTGCTCGCCTGCGTGGCCTGCCCTCCAGCCGGGTCTCCCCACACGCGTCTTCTCCAGCCACCGTTCTGGAGCCGTGCCCCGGCCGATGCTTGTGCCTCTGGCGCTGGTGCACTCCGCACACCCTTTCACCGGCCCGATTGTCCTGGGCGCTGTCACCCTGTCACACCTTCCCTTCAGTCACAACTGTGTGAACTCCCCATGTTCAGTGACTCTGACTTCCCTTCTTTGCGCCGCACACAAACCACGAGAAGCTCCCTCCTCACCTCACACTCCTTTTTCGCATTTTCTGCTGCCCTTCCCAGGCCCACTCCCTCACGGCCCCCTCTTGCCCTGACTTGGGCGACCCACCGGACTCGTGGAACCAGCGCCTCCATGCTGCCAAGCCCCGCAGATGCTTTATCGCCCTTCGGCTCCTTGGTCATGCTGCAGCATTTGAAAATACACATCCTCTTCTCGGAGCTTTCTGTGCCGTGGAGTTCTTGCCACCACGTCCAGAGCTTTCCCCTTACCTTGCTTAGTCTCTGTCTTTGACACCTTCCCTGCTCTGCTCTGCCGGGCACCATCCTTAGCTCTCTGCTTCTCTTCTCGTTCTTATACCCAAGGAGCTTCCCTCGTCCCTTGGCGTCCTCAAACTCCTAAATTCCAGGTATTCAACTTCGTGTCCATTTTTCTTACCTGGTTGCCCCACAGGCACCTTACATTCAGCGTGTCTAAAGTCGAGCTCAGGATCTTTCCTCCACACCTGGTCTTCCTGCTACATTTCTCACTTTGCTAAGTGACACTCGGTGGAATATACTCTTTCTTCCACAAAAGAATATTTTAATTATGATTTATGGAATGCCTGCCATGAGCTAATATTAACATGGCTGTTTATGACTCAACTCTGGGCTCAGACACGCGAAGAAACCTGTGATGTTGGCACAAACTGGGAAGGTCCGCCAGTAAAGCCCAACGTTTCACGTCTGCAGTATAGTGATCCAGCCCTCTGCATTCTTCTTGCGTTCTGCTGGGCTCTGTCTGGAATCCATCTCACCTTTTCCGTTCCTCCTGCCAGGCCCCGGTTCCAGGCCTCCGCATCTGTCTTCACTTAGATCGACCAGCACTTTCCAACCTGCCCTGTCTTTACCTCATTTCAGTCTACTTTCCTGACTGCTTGGATGGTAGTTTGCTAAGATGTGAATCTCATTATGCCTTACTTGAAAACCCTCCAAAGTCTCGCATAGCTTTCCAGATAAGTAGAGTTCAGACTCCTCTGCTTTGCTCACAAAGTTTGAGTGAGCTGGTACCCCCGCCCCCATCTTTCTAGGTCCATCCGCTGCCACCTTGTCTCCTCTACCCGCACATACCCATCCTTTTCTTCGGCCACCTGGAAACTCCTGAAGTTCTAGCAATAGATGGAATGGCTCCCATAGTTGCTTGCTGGCTTCTGTTCTCGCAGGCTTAGACCCAGCAGTGCCTCCTCCAGGAAGCCCACCACCACTGCCACTTCCTGCCATTGCCCTCTGAGCTCACTGACCCTCCTCTGTCCTCCCCAGCCTCTCCCACGACATCTATCCCACTCTTCTACAGAGGTTGTTTACAACTCTAAACGATAAGGCCCTTGAGGGCAGAGACCAAATCTCATTCAAATTTGTACGTGCTGTGAGTAACGCTCAGCAGCCTTCAAATAATGTTTACTGGATTAATTCACTAATTAATGGTGAGCCAATGAGTTTTCTTCTGGTGCTTAGCACAAATTATATGCTCAAAAAATAAATGTATCTGTTTTCCCCGGGGGCGGGGGGGGGGGATACAAATTATATGTTTCACATCAGCAAATAGTTTGATTCAAATAGTTAAATTAGGAACTTAACTGTGAAACATAATTGCTACTTATTTTTTGGTGGAAATTATGCTTTGGGATAAAACTGGCTTCCTCTTAAAAATTAACAGAAGTAAGTATATAAATACATAGAATATTTTTGAGTGTTATATGCTGGGTACTGTTGTTAGCACATTTCATGTCTAACTTATTTACTCTTTATCTCAGAGTGGTGGTATAATTCTCATTTTTCAGATGAGGAAACTAGCACAGAGAGGTTCAGGAACTTGCTCAGGGTCACAGAGCTAGTAGGTGCGACCCAGCCAGTATGACTTCTGAGCCTGTGTGCTTAACCACATTGCTTGGTGTGAACATCCGGCTTGCCCCAGCTACAGCTGGATTTTTCTGCCCCTTGAGATTTAGATAATATTTCCCTGAGAGTCTAAAGCTAAAGTCTAAAGTCTAAAGTTTATATACTAACAGATACCTCTCACTCTAAATGCCTGCTTTGACTGAGTTAATTCACTTTGAGAAATCTCTTGCTATCCCAAAGAGGAATTTACATGTTAGCAAGAAAAATGTCTTCACATTGAACATTAGCCCATTTGGATTAAAAGATCTTGGCCTTCTGTTACAGGGGAATTTTTTTATTTATAAAAAATATATAATTTTATTAAAAGTCTTATAAAATTTTATAGTTTTAAAAAAGTATTAAAATTTTATAAAAATATATAAAATTTTATAAAATGTTACATTTATATTACATATTAATAATACTATTAACAATATAATAAAATACCTTATATATATAAATTAAACATTTATGTTAAATATATTTGTGTATCTTTAAATATGTAAATTAAACTAATATGTATTTATGCTATATATTATATAAGGTATACAATATGTATTTAAATTTTATTTTGTAATTATATATTTTATTTACATCTGTTTATATTCCTAAACAATATGTAATTTAGTTTTATTTGTTTTTGAGTCATACAAAGTAGTGCTTTCTTCATACCATAGATCATCTTCTATGACTCACTGTTTTCAATGAACATTGAATTTCTAAGATTCATTCATGATAATGCTGTATCGTATTCCATTGGGCAAAAGTATTTTATTTTCCCTCTCTTTTATCAATGGACTGTAGGTCTGTTTTCACTGTTGCTGTGAACATTCATGTACATCTCTCCTGGGGCCTATGAGCAGTGGTATCAGTCTGGGGTATAGGCCCAAACGTGAGATTTGCTGAATATTGTGGTATGCAAATACGCCATGTTACCAGTGACCAGCTGTTTTCCAACTACGTAAATTTGCATTTCCACCACCAGCGTAATAGATTCCTTAATTTACATCCTCAAAAACTTGGAATCATCAGACTTCCTAGTCCCAGCCAGTCATATGGATATGAAATGGTGTCTTACTGGCGGACTTAATTTGCATCTTCCTCTTTCTAATAAGATTGAGAATGTTTTTATGTATTTATGCGCCCCTGGGGTTTCTTCTCCTGTATTGTCCCTATTCATGTCTTTTTGTTTCTTTTTGTTGATTTATATGTATCAAGATTACATAAAAGTTTTAAAACGATAGGTTTAACAGGCATACCTAGGTTTAACAGGCATACCGTGTGAAGTCTAACAGACAAACACCCAAGGACTCTCCATGATGCTCGAGACTAGAACACTTCCAGTATTATTACGATGTTACTGATTTGCAGGGTGTTTGTTGTTTGACAGTCTGATTATTATCCCCTTGCTGGTTAGTAATTGGGTTAGTCCTTGTTCTGCACAGCTTGTGGCTTGTCCTTTCACTTCCTTTCTAGACAGAACTAATTTTAATGTAAAAAAATGTTCGTGTTCTGTTTTCTCATTAGCTTGGCAAGTTTTGTGTATTTTCACACTTAACGGACATGTTCGTCAGTTTCTTTACTCCCCTTCTTTCATCTCAGATATTCCTCCCAAGCTCACTTCTCTTTCTCTTCAAGTTATTTTTTTAGAAGATCTTTAAGGGCAGCTCTGTTAATAGTGAGCTCCGTTTTTAGCTCATACTGTCTTTATGCCACGCTCATTCTTGAAAGATTGTTTGGCTAAGTGCAGAAATGTAAATGGCAAATTATTTGCTCAGCCATTCCATGGTCTTCTGCCTTCCTCGACCACTGTTAAGAAGTTTTGCCCGTGTAGCTTTCCCCCCTCTGGAGTGAATGTGTCTCACCTATTGCTGTTTTTCAGGTTTCTTCTCTTTCTTTGATGTATTGCTATTTTACTGTTGTGTGTCCAGATGCGAATTCCTTTTTATTTATTCAGTTTGGGTTACATTCAGTTTTTATCTGTGGACCCTTATCTTTGATCAGTTCTGAAAACCATTCTTGCCCGTGTCCTCCTTCCCATATTGCTTCTCGTCCGTTCTCCTCCATTCTCCTCTCCTCCATCAGGGCACTGATTGGACTTTGTGGGCCTTGCCTTCCCATCTTCCATGTCTCTTGTTCATCTTCTTGTCTCTCTGTGTGGTGGTCTGCGTCACTTCTTAAGCTTTCTCTTCCAGTGTTTTAGCTTTTTCGTTAGCTTTATAAAGATTCTGATTGTGTTGTGACCTGTGAGTAGGAGCGAATATTTGCTTACTCTTAATCTGAAAACACACACACACACACACAAGACCATGCATACAAATTG
Source organism: Callorhinus ursinus (assembly GCF_003265705.2). Taxonomy (NCBI): domain Eukaryota; kingdom Metazoa; phylum Chordata; class Mammalia; order Carnivora; family Otariidae; genus Callorhinus; species Callorhinus ursinus. The sequence goes on from NW_027397088.1 coordinate 4,007,380, forward strand.
ATGATGCTTTCTTTCAGAGAGGATTTACATTTGCTATTCTAGGGAAGCACAGGCTCCATACCAGATTGGAGCCATTTTCATCTCCACTTAATCTAGGAATCTTGGGTTCGGCTCTACGCACCCACCCCCAACTACCAGTTACATTTCCCGCAAAAGCCACCCTGCCTTTTGAGTAGTCTTACCACTCTTTGCTCTCTTTTTAGGTTCTCTTCCTCACACACACACCTTCATATCCTAGTTTGCATTAATTGCTACAACTCCAACAATGCAACAAAGAATATGTTTTATGAAGGAGATTTAGTCGTAGGGATGCCTGGGTGGCTCACTTGGTTGAATGTCTGACTCTTGATTTCAGCTCAGGTCTTGATTTCAGGGTCATGAGTTCCCATGGAGTTCCCTACGTGCCCAGCATTGCGCTCCACGCTGGGCATGGAGCCTACTTAAGAAAAAAAACAAAAACAAAAACTAGTCGTTCCACTGCAAGGGTACCTTGCAGAGGCTGTGGTCTGCAATAGAGCCCGAAGTAGAAATATCTGTAGGAGATTTTTTTTCTTATTGGCCATCTTTATGACCTCTTGCTGGCTCCTCTCTCCTTCCCCCTCTTCCAACTCTCCTTTTTCTTCTTCCCAGATCTCCTCCACACCCTCTTAATTTCCAGACTTCTCTGCACCCCTCTGTGAAGTCTTTTCACTCCTGTGCAGAGCAGGTCAGCTCTCCCAGCCTCCATGTGCACCTCTGGGCTTAACTTGGGCAGGTCGGAACAGATCCGGCTCGTTCTGTCACAGCATCCGCCCACCTTAGAAGGCAGTGCACTTGTAAACAGCAGTTTTTCCTCCGCTCTGTAATTGCATTCACTGAGTACATACAGGGTGCCTGTCAGGGCGCTGGTGCTGTCGGGAGTGCCATGGAGGGGTTATTGTTCGATATGAGTTCATGTCATTAGTCATGTGTTTTCTTTGAGGTGTATTGTGTAGCAGCAGCACTGTGTTAAAAGCTGTTATTAAGCAAGATGTAATACGCTCAGAAGCATTAGAATTATCAGTGTGTTTAAAGAAATACGGAAAGGAGTGGGCTAAGTAATTGAATTTGTTCATGTTTTATTTTTTTAAAAGATTTATTTATTTGAGAGAGAGAGCACAAGCTGGGGGAGGATCAGGGGGAGAGGGAGAAGCAGGCTTCCTGCCGAGCAGAGAACCCAACACAGGGCTTGAGAATCATGACCTGAGCCGAAGGCAGATGCTTAACCGACTGAGCCACCCAGGTGCCCCTAGACTAAACCTCTTCTTGTCAATACTTCTATTTTTCAGGTATCCGAGATGTTTCTAAATGGAGTGAGAAAATAAGAAAACCTCTTGAAACCTTATATGGCTATGACTACTTTGCCAAAACCTGTGAGAAGTGGGTGGATGGCATAAAACAATTTAAACATCTTCCAGACGGTAGGTTATGTGAACTGTTTAGCTGTTCCTTTGCTGATGAGAGAGGCTGCTTGCGTTCTTCCCCTGGTGTTCCAGAATTCCCTGGTGATGAAAGCACTCACCCACTGTCCTTTCACACTAATGCGTGAACAGAGGACGCTAGTGATTGTATACCATACACGCTCTTGCATAATAAATCCGCCTTAAGCGATGCTATATGTATACACCTACTCTATGTATCAGGGTTCACAGTGTGAAGTCTTTAATAGACTGTTCCTTTTTCCTTCTAATCCTTTGTGTGTACGATGACAAAATAATTCTCCAGAAGCCTCCAATAGTGTTTGTTTTTCTCTAATTCTGGAGTGGGTAATCAGAAAACAAACAAGCTGTCGTGCGTACCATATTTTTTTCTTTTTCACATTTAGATGCATGACCCTGCTATATCCTCTCTTACCAGGATAAAAAAGAAGGGCCTTTGTGTCATGACCTTCAGCTCCAGCAGAATTAGCCTGAGGAAGAGCGTTCAATTTATTTCCCACCTTCAGAACTTAGTTATGTGGCTCTAATTCCCTGTCTTTATCAGAAAAATTAACAAGATTTCCACTAACAGGAAGAACTGACATCTTTAAGAGAAATTCTGAATTAAAGGCTGTTTTTCAGTAGCCATTTACATGGCTCATCTCTCACTCTACTATTTTAACCGCTAAAAGAATAGAGGGTAGCTGAGATCAAATCTGGGAGCACATTTGTGACAAAATGGCTGCAGCTGAAGGAGCAGTTTGATCTATTAGGTAATCATTTCCAGAGTGAGTCACCTGTCAAAACTTTCACACTGAAAAGGACATGTGGAACTATTACTTTTCTGGTTCAAGTTCAGAACAGCAAATATATCCTCATCCAGTGCAGTACCCACCCAGAGAAATAGATCTTTGAAAATGTGTCTCCCTCAGCTCTTAAAACAAAAATGCCATAAAGATGTCTAAGTTCTCCATTAAAGAAGGCACATTCTTGAAACGTAAATTTTTGTGCTTTCCTGACTAGAGAGCGGGGTAGGAAGATTCAGAGGCAGAAGCAGAATTAAATCAGCAGCTCAAACATATGTCCTGTATCTGTTAAAATCTAAAGCTTCCATTCTGTGAAAGACCCTGTCAAGAGTATGGAAAGACAAGCCCCACAGACTGGGAGAAAATATTTGCAAAAGGCATATCTGATAAAGCACTGTTATCCAAATGTGCAACAGACTCTTAAACCTGAACAATAAGAAGAAAACCTGATTAAAAGATGAGCCAAATAACAAGATCCCAATACTTACCTGTTAGAATGTCCCAAACAGGATTTTTAGGGCCATGAAAATACTCTGTAATCCCATAATGATGGCTACATGTCATTACACACTTGCCCAAACCCACAGAATATGCAACAACCAGGAGTGAACCCTGATGTAATTTCTGGACTCTGGGTGATGATGACATATGTGTCCATGTAGGTTCATCAATTGTAAAAATGTCCTACTTGGGTGGGAGATATTGATAGTGGGGGAGGCTGTGCATGTGGGGGGCTGGGGTACAGAGGAAATCCCTGAACCCTCCACTCAATTTTGCTGTAAACCTAAAATTAAAAAAATCAAATACAGTTACTAAAAAAAAAGAAAGGGAGGGGGAAAATGTCAAAATGTAGAGGAACTATAGCAGTGATCTTACAGCAAGACTGTTAATAAACTACTTATCTCCCCTTCACACTCATTAATTTCACAGGACCCCTTTTTGTCGTAATTGTACACTGTGCACGTTGGTAGATGCTCGGTTTAGGATAGGGGTTAACTGCGCAGATTTGGAGTCAGACAGGCCTGGGTGTGAAGTCTGGCCTTGCCACTTGGTTGCTGTCAAAATGATGGGCTGACTACTCAGCTTCTCTAAGCTGTCGTTCCCCATCTGTGAACCGAAGCAGCTAATAACGACCCCGTAAGGTGTTTTGAGGACTAACCAGGGTTCTGCACGTTCAGCTGTGGTGCAGTACCAAGTACACAGTAAGCGCTTGATTAAAGGTTATTAGGACTCTCTTTAGAAAGGTACTGGATCTACCAATGATTGTACAGACCAAGTGAGCTACAGCAGGTAAGGCATTGTGTCATGGGCATGAACCCATGCAAATAGTGTCTGACCCATAGTGCTCGGGATGACTGCTTCGTCCTCTGATTCCGCAGTTAACAAGTGTGTGTCATCCCAGGGACAGGAGATGGCAGCTTCTGAGACCTAGAGAAGTATTTCTCTGGCCAACCCATCCCCTTCTCATTTAGCAGACAGTGCCCCCCACCCCGGCCCCTGAGGAGGAGGGATAGGCCAGGTGCCTGGGCAGCACCCCAGTGGGCTGGCTCCCAGCTTTCTCAGGGCCCCAGTGACCCCCACAGAGGCCGGGAGGAGGCAGAGGAAGAAGGAGCTCACTTTATGGAGTACCTGCCCACTGCCCAGAACTGTAGACAAGACACCTCTTTTTGGCCTCACGGCCACCCCAGAGAACTGGAACTATCCCCTGTTTGACCAGGGAGGAGGCTGAAACTCCTCACTGTGGAACCACCAAGAGTTCCCAGGCAGGAGACGGTAGGGCAGGACCAGAGCCAGGTTGTTCCTCGTCTGCCTCAGGAAGGTTGTTACGACGGAGGTGAGGCCCTTATCATCTCCAGAGTATGGCAGACAGGAATGTCATGGAGGCAGGAGGAATGAAGAGCAGCTCATTTGCCATGTGTAAGTTTTAACTTCACAGGAGGTATAGAACCTCTGAGGGTAGCTGGGGCCCGGGGGGACCACTTAAGACATTATTTCAAGGGAAAAGCTTTTCAGATGCCAAGGTTCTACCAGCGTTTTGCAAACTGTGGACTGCTCTCCATAATATAAAGAGCTGTGGGGTTTTTGGTGTGTTTATTTTCCTGTTTTGCATCAGTTACGCATATAATCAGGCAAAACTGCTTGTTTACTAGAACTTACCAAGAAGAAAAAAAAAAAGCAGAGAACCGGAAAAGGAGGCCCACAGGTTGTGAGAGCTAGGAGACCCCTCGGGCCCCGGCTAATGCAGACCACCTCTTTTAGGGACGGGGACACCGATCCTGAGGGAGGCAGGACGGACCCCAGCCCCCTGCTTCTCCTGACTCCCCTGGCGCACTGGTCACATGGAGGCAGATCCTCGGTGCTGTTTGTCTTGCAGGGAATATCTGTGGGCACTTGCTGCCGCTTGTTCAGTGCCCCACCTTAATCGTGCACGGAGAGAAGGATCCGCTGGTCCCACGGTCCCACGCCGACTTCATACACAAACACGTGAGAGGGTCGCAGTAAGTGCCATCTCTGCCCCCGCGCTCTGCCTCACAGCCTCAGGACGTGCGTGCGTGGAAGGAGCTAGGGAAGGAAAAGAAACATTGCGGTGGGGATTTTTTTTCAGAAGATCTTATTTATTTATTTATTTATTAGAGACAGAGAGGGAGGCAGAGGGAGGAGCAGGCGCTCCACAGAGCAGGGAGCCTGATGCGGGACTCGATCCCAGAGCCCTGAGACCATGACCTGAGCCGAAGGCAGACGCTTAATGACTGAGCCACCCAGGCACCCCTGGGGTTCGGAGTTTTTAAGGTGTCCCCCTCCCTTCCCAGTTTGCCAGTAAAGAAGGAAAGGATTTCTTAGATGGATGTCTTATGGCAAATGTGCTAATAGGTACCAAGTTCTGTAACACTGCAGACAGTTTAGATTTGTAGCCATCAGTGTTAACTAAAACAGTTTTATATAATTTGGAAATTTTCAGATGTGTTTATCATTATAAAAGTACTGTCTACCCAGGAAAGAAAATTTCTAAAATCAAAAGAAGAAAACCAGTTGCCTGCCGCTTGCCACCCATTTAAGCACTTCTGCTATTAGCATTTTTTTAAAGATTTTATTTATTTATTTGAGAGAGAGCACGGAGAAGGAGAGTGGAAGAAGAGAGCACATGGCGGTGGGGGCGGGGTGCAGAGTGAGAAGCAGACTCCCGCCGAGCAGAGAGCCTGGGATCAGGACCTGAGCAAAAGTCAGACCCTTAACCGACTGAGCCACTCAGGCGCCCCCTGCTATTAGCAATTTTAATATGTTTCTCCTTTCTAGTATTTTGTAAACGTAAATATAATTATATTCTGTATTCAACTCTGAATCCTGCTTTTTTTCCACTTAAAATTATGTTAACTTCTCATGTTATTTCAGCCTTAAATATGTACACATCAGATGGGAAGCCTGTTATTCAGAATCACAAAATATCAACATATACCAAGCCATGTTGGTGGCTCACTCGATTAAACAGCAGATACATGTTACTTGTTCTTTGCATTCTTGTTTCTGCCAAGCAGCCTTGGACATCGAAGAAGCTTATTGTACATGTCAGCAGAAATTCTGTTCTTTAAGCCCATGCATTTTTGTATGGAATAGAAATTTTTCTTTTAAATACTTTGGCTAACGCAGGAGCCAGCTTTCCCTGGTACTTATATCAAGATGAAAATTTAAAGTTGAATAAATTTAGCATTTTCTTTCCCTGAAATGGATGCATACCCTGAAGGAGAAAGTGAGGTATGCCTAGGGGGTAGTGACCTGATTTTTTTTTTTTTTTTTTTAACAAACATACCAGAGGATAAATATCCAAGTGAGCCTTGACCCCTTCAGACTATATATTAATTCCAGAGATGCTGTCATTATTCCATCTTTGGAATTCTAAGGAATTCTTTTGAAATTGGCTTTATTAGTGACTTAAGAAAATCCTCCCTCCCTTCCTCCTCTCCTCTTTCCCTTCTTCTCTGCCTCCCTCCTTTTCTCCTTTCCCTCCAGGAGCTGATTTCTGATGCCTCATGGGCTTGCACTGCCTGGCGTGGTTAGTGCTGGTCCCTGTCCTGAGAGCTCACACAATCCAGCAGGGAACCCAGACTCAGAGACAGTTCCACTACTGTTTTTTTAAATTCCGGTGTAGTTAACATACAGCATTATATTAGTTTCAGGGATACAATAGAGTGACTCAACAATTTTTTTTTTTTTTAGATTTTATTTATTTGACAGAGAGAGACACAGCGAGAGAGGGAACACAAGCAGGGGGAGTGGGAGAGGGAGAAGCAGGCTTCCCGTGGAGCAGGGAGCCCGATGCGGGGCTCGATCCCAGGACCCTGGGATCCTGACCTGAGCCGAAGGCAGACGCTTAACCGACTGAGCCACCCAGGCGCCCTTTCTTGTGTTGAATCTGATACGTTACTCAGTGCTCATCATGATAAGTGTTCTCTTAATCCCCATCACCTGTTCCCCCCATCTCCCCTCTACTAACCATCCGTTTGTTCTCTAGAGTTAAGAGTCTGTTTCTTGGTTTGCCTTTTTTTGTTTGTTTGTTTTCCTTTACTTGTTTGTTTCTTAAATTCCACCCCTGGGTGAAATCATGTGGTATTTGTCTTTCTCTGACGTATTTCCCTTAGCATTATACTCTCTAGCTCCATCCGTGTTGTTACAAATGGCAGGATTTCATCCTTTTTTATGGCTGAGTAATATTCCTATGTGTATATATACTACCTCTTCTTTATCCATTCATCTGTCAACGGACACTTGGGCTGTTACCATAATTTGACTATTGTAAATAATGCTCCTATAAACATAGGGGTGCGCGTATCCCTTTGAATTAGTGTTTTTGTATTCTTTGGGGTAAATACGCAGTAGTGCAATTACCAAATTTTAGGGTAGTTCCATTTTTAACTTTCTGAGCAACTCCATACTGTTTCCCAGAGTGGCTGCACCAGTTTGCATTCCCACCAACCGTGTAAGAGGGTTTCCCTTTCTCTGTCCTTTCCAATTCTTGTCTTGTGTTTTTGATTTTAGCCCTTCTGACAGGTATGAAGTGATATCTCCTTGTAGTTCCGACTTGCATTTCCCTGATGATGAGTGATGTTGAGCATCTTTTCATGTGTCTGTTGGCCATCTGGATGTCTTCTGTGGAGAAATATCTATTCAGATCTTCTTTTTTTAATTGGATTATTTGTTTTTTTGGATGCTGAGTTCATAAGTCCTTTACATGTTCTGGATACTAGCCCTTTATCAGATATGTCATTTGCAAATATCTTCTCTTATTCAATAGATTGTCTTTAGTTTTATTGATTATTTCCTTTGCTGTGCAGAAGCTTCTTATTTTGATGAAGTCCCGATAGCTTATTTTTGCTTTTGTTTCCCTTGCCTCAGGAGACATATCTAGAAAAAAGTTGCTACGTCCAATGTTAGAGAAGTTACTGCCTGTGTTCTCTTCTAGGAGTTTTATGGTTTCAGGCCTCACATTAAGAAATGGTTCTTAATCCATTTTGAGTTTATCTTTGTCTATGGTGTAAGCTATCCGCTACTTTTTTCTTTTTTAAGATCTTATTTATTAGAGAGAGAGTGTAGAGCGGGAGAGAGGGAGCATATAAGCGGGGGTGGGGGGTCAGAGCAGAGGGAGAGGGAGAAGCAGGCTGAAGCAGGCTCCCCCGAGCAGGGAGCCCAATGTGGGTCTCAGTCCCAGGACCCCGGGATCATGACCTGAGCCACAGGTAGATGCTTAACTGACTGAGCCACCCAGGGGCCCCTGCACTACTTTTTTTTTTTTTTTCTTTTTAAGATTTTATTTATTCACTTGAGAGCGAGAGAGAGGGAGAGAGGGAGAGCCCAAGAGGCGGTAGGGTCAGAGGGAGAAGCAGACTCCCCGCTGAGCAGGGAGCCCGATGTGGGACTCGATCCCGGGACTCCAGGATCATGACCTGAGCCGAAGGCGGTCACCTAACCAACTGAGCCACCCAGGCGCCCCCCTGCACTACTTCTTCATCATATTATTCCATGATAAATTTCAACAAACAAAAGGAGAATTTTTAAATGTGGGGGACATGCTTCTTATTCTACAATAAAATATAATTATTATCAGCCTGTATAATTTTTATATCCCATATAGCATTTTATATTTTAAAAGGCATTTTACATATAATATCTAACTACACTTCATAACAAACTTATGAAAAAAATATTGTCCCCATGTATAGATGAGAAAATCAAGGTTGAGAGTTCTTAAGTAATCTTCCAAGATTGCAGAGCTAGTACATGAAAAATCCTGGATATTTTTCCCTCCTAATATAGCACTTTTCCCCCACAGCACAGCTGCCTCTCATAAACATACTCTTATTTTAATATGATGGTAAGATGCCTGGATTATATGCTTGCCGACCTGGTTAATTGTCTTCTAGCTTCAGAAATGACAGGTTTTTGCACACTGATGCTCATGATAAATGCAGTGTGTTCTCTTAGAGAGCCAGGTTCAATACAAGTCAGTCTGCAAGGATGTTTAATTTAGGAATTCTGTTCCAAACCCATCTCCTAGCAACGGAATACATCACTATGGGAAAAAAAAATAGTCCCTTCCTGTTCAGATGTTAATTATTTCAGGAGACTATTTTATGGAAGATCATTTTCTTAGAGCAGTGTTCTTTGGAACAAATGAGTGGAAGGCCAAGTATTCTTGGCAATGATTGTCTTAAACTGGCTTGCATTTTACACCTGCATTGCTGTGCTATAAGAGCCCTTTGTGTTTGGCCTGAACCCACCTAGAACCCAGGTGGTTTACTTCGGACCCCAGAAAAGGAAGGTGGATTCCTTGAGCACCAAAGTCCTACTGAGATTCAGCGCTGCAGGCTATGTGACAACAGGAAAGCAAGGTAGAGTGGCAAGTTTCCAATGAACTTGGTATTTCATTACCTTGCCAGGTACATTTATAATTAAACTTAAGGATACAGTCTATCCCTTCAGAGATTATACCAACAAATAGATAATCACATATGAGACAAATGCCTTTCTCTCCTCCAAAGGAGGCCAAATGAAGGGTGGAGTTGTTCAGGCCTGCTGAACAGGCCTGTGTTAATTTGTCTCTCTTTTTTCTCTTTGTGAGGAACAATGGTAGTCTCTTGGAAGTGAAGAGGCCTTAAGGATCATTCAAGTTCAGTGGTTTTTAAAACTTGTTTTTAGGCAGCTGAACGCTTCCGCCTAACAAACTGTGATGCAAAAACCCAAGACATAACACATAAAATAAGAGCTCCTCTGATTAGAGTGGGGGTGGGGGCACCCCTGCCCCTTCAATTCTCCTTGTCCTGCCCCAGCCCCTGTGCATTCCCTGCTCATCCAGCCCTAACCCCTAGACTGCAAAGCCCTGACCGCTCACCCCTTGGCTAGCTGGCTGCTTCTTGGGCATCCCCGCAAGGCCAGCCCCAGCTCGCTTTCAGAGGATTTGCGCTGATCAGAGGCCAGCACCCATGAGACCCTTTGGGGTTGCTGTGGGCAAGCCTCGGGAGGCGGTGGGGCTGAGCCAGCTCAGAAGACAATGTGACTTTACAGCCGGTCGAGCCACGTGTGTGTCACTCTGTGTACGGATCAGCCAGCACCACTGTAACAAGTATCACACACTGGGCGCTGGGCGGCTTAAACAGTAGAAACGTATTCCCCCTCTCAGTTCTGGAGGCTAGAAGTCTGAGATAGGGTATCAGCAGGGTTGATTTCTTCTTAGGCTTCTTTACGTGGCTTATGTATAGTCGTCTTCTTAGAAGGACACCAGTCACGTTGGATTAGGTCCCACCCATATGATCTCATTAGTCACCTCTTTAAAGACCTTATATCCAAATAAGGTCACACTCTGAGATGCTGGGGGTTAGGACTTCAGCATATGGATTTGCAGGACGTGCAATTCAGTGTGCTTGAGCCTCTGTTTCTGTGGAGGTGCTCAGATCTCAGGAATAGGAGGACCAGCAGAGACCAGGACCCGGGTTCCAGACCCAGCTACAGATGACCAGCACCATGCCTGGAATCCCTCTCCGTGGCGCTCCCCTCCACCCCCTCCCTTTGCCTGGCCAAGTGTACTCATCCCTCCGGTAGCAACTCAGATGTGTCCTTCTCCAGTTACTCATCGTTTTGAGACTGCATGGTCCTTTTTAACAGTTGTGAGCATATGAATTTAATTTTCTCCCTGTTGAGCATGTCAACACCGGTCCCAGGATGTGGTCTAGTGCATTTTAAAGTGCTTAGTACACTTTGAAAGAGAATATGAGAGGCACCACAGGGGCCATTGACCGGTGACTCAGTCCCAAAAAGTGTGGTGTGGAGTCCAACTGTGTGCTCTGGGGCCCAGGCCAGAGAGCTAGATCAGGTGGGAAATAATGAGGGGTAAAGTCCATGTGTGCAAAGACTTGGCACCAAGGGTTCAGTGTGAACTACCAGGGAGCGGTGGGAAATGGAGTCTTGCTGGAGAGCAGGATTGGTACATTGGTATCCTGAGCAGCGTTCACAGCGGGGATTAAGAGCACGGGCAGGGACTCATACCCAGGTTTGAGTGCTGGCGCTGTCCCTAAGTGTGCCCTTCAGCAGCGTGCATGTATTTCTCTACTTCTGTTTCCTTGTGGGTAAAATGGGGATGATACGTATCATTTCAGAATATTTTGTAGATCTAGTGGGAGCTACACAGTAGCTGCCACTTCCGTGGCTGGAACGCTGGGGTGGGTGCAAGTGATCAGGGGTCCCAGGAGGCAGCTGGGGTGTCGCTTGATAGGAGGTCAGTAGCAAGCTGCCCTCTGACCTGACTTTCAGACCGTTGTCAGGATAGGTGTATGGGGGTATTAGGGTTCTCCAGAGAAACAGAACCAATAGAATACACACAGCAGACATGCACGCACACAGAGGTTGATTTACTTTCCGGAATAAGGAATTGACTCATGTAATTATGGAGGCTGAGAAGTCTGAGATCTTCAGTGGGCAAGCTGGAACATTAACAAGTTAGAGCCCCAAGAGAGCTGATGGTGTGGTTCCAGTGTGCCTGAAGGCCTGAGAACTGGGCAGAGTGGATGTTTCCATGTGAGTCCAAAGGCAAGAAAAAGCTGATGTCCCAGTTTGAAGGCAGTCAGGCAGGAGGAATTGCTCTTACCTCCAGAGGGAGGGTCAGCCATTTTGTTCTATTCAGGCCTTCAACTGATTGGATGTGGCCCACCTATATCAGGGAGGACAGTCTGCTTCACTGAATTGTAATGATTTAAATGTTAATCTCATCCAAAAAATGCCCTCACAGAAATGCCCAGAACAATGTTTGACCAAATAGCTGCGCATCCATGGCTCAGTCAAGTTTATGCAAAAAACCAGCCATCACAGAGGGGAGGGCACAGGTACAGGCTACTCTCCACAGAGGTCTTGGCCTATGGTAGATTCACTGGAGCGTGTCCCAGCACGGTGGTAGTGAGGGTACACATTGGTAGTGAGGGTTAGGTTGTCTAGGCAGTGGGCCAGGTGCCATGAGTTCTTTGTCTGACTCATGGAAGAGAAGAAGGACCCCTCTCTGCAGCTGCCTGGGCTCCTCAGATCCCACCACCAGAGGTAAGTTGGCCCAGGGCCTCGGGTGTAGGCCAGGAGGAGCTGGAATGAACTGACCTAGGTGACAGAGGTTCATGCCGATAGGTGTATGGGGGTATTAGGGTTCTCCAGAGAAACAGAACCAATAGGATACACACAACAGACACGCACGCACGCGGAGGTTGGTTTACTTTATGGAATAAGGAATTGGCTCATGCAATTATGGAGGATTGGAAATTCCATCCAATGGAAATATGGAAAACAAAGGATTGTTTTCAGCTCTCTGGTAGAGTGAGCCAGGTTACTGGGGGGAGGTGGACAGTGCAGGAGGGATGGCTGCCTTGACTTCCATTTCTGGACCAACTCTAGCCTTGGGATGGGGAAGGGAAGATCTGCCCTCCCCTCTCCTGACTGCCCCAGGTGATTTCTCTACCTCTCCCCATCCCTTCCTCCTCCCAGGCTGCTTCTGGTTCCTCATCCCTAGCTGCTTGCTGCTGTGGTTGAAAGGAAAGCAGTCAGCTCAAGACCCCACTTATGGTCGGGTTACAGGACGAACAGCAAACAGGATTAGCCTCGTCCTTACAAAGCTGAGTCCTTTGTATTTTAGAGAGAATGGGGTCTCCTCCTTTCTAGACAAACCTTACCCATGACATCTTGTAAAATCTCTCTTGAGACTCTTCTACTTGGAGTAGATTATGTTAGCCAAATGTAAATAAATTAAGCTCCCAAGTCAGAGCATTTCATTAACAATGCTGTCCATAATTAGAACCATTGTGAGGACTTTTGCATATGCTAAAGTGCGACTCAAATAGAATAAGAAAATAATAGAAAACATTTATTGTTCACTGTGTGCCCAAAGATCCTGTGCGATGTGCCTTGTGTGCCTTATCTCATTTTGTCTTTGGAATAATCCTGTGGGGTAGATGCTGTTACTTGTCCCCCTTTTCCAGATGAGAAAGTGTGACCTGGGAAGATGAAATAACTTGCCAGCATGGATCCCACATTGATTAGACAGGACACATCCTGACCCCATACAGCCCATGCCTTTAACCCTATGGTGTCACCTCCAATTACGTTCAGCTGTGACTCAGAGCTCTCAGTCCGGTCAGAAGGCCCCAACGTGGCCCCTGTCATCCCGCAGGTTTGGCAGGGCTGGCTTCTCTACACACGAGTTAAAAGCATCAGTCTGGCAGACCTGGACAGCCCAGAGAGGGTCCACCCCTTGCTGTGGTGTTATCAGAAAAGCAGCCGCTGAGGCAGTTTGGTTTCTTTCTAATGCTTGAGGTATGGTTGCATTTGAGGGAAGGAACTTCTCAGAAGTCTACTTCCCTTTCCCGAACACCTGCTCGGCTCTTGGGCTGGGGAGGAGAGCCTGCTGGAGAGGATGCAGGCTTGGAGGCCATGCTCTACACCATTTTACCAGCTTGAAGGGTATTGTGGCCCACCCACTGGGCTTTCTGAAAGGAGCAGAGAATTAAGAACATATATATATATATATGTATAAATTATATTTATATAAGTATAAATATAATTTATTAATTATTTGAGAGTGACTGTGGGGGAAGGGGCAGAGGGAAAAAGGAGAAAGAAAATTCCAAGCAGGCTCCACGCCCAGCATCGAGCCTGACGCAGGGCTCCATCTCACAACCCTGAGATGATGAGCTGAGTCTAAATCAAGAGTCAGACGCTTAACTGACTGAGCCACCCAGGTGCCTGAGAATAAAGAATTAAAAGGGGATGTTGTTGGGCGCCTGGGTGGCTCAGATGGTTAAGTGTCTGCCTTCGGCTCAGGTCATGATCCCGGGGTCCTGGGATCGAGTCCCGCATCGGGCTCCCTGCTCAGTGGGAAGCCTGCTTCTCCCTCTGCCTCTCTCTCTCTCTCTCTCTCTCTCTCTCTGTCTCTCATTAATAAATAAATTTAAAAAAATCTTTAAAAAAAAAAAAAAAGGGGGATGTTGTTGGCAGTGAGGTCTGGATGGCCTTGGAAGAAATGCCTGAAAGTGACCAGGCCTCCCTGTTAGCCACATGGCTGTCCAGTTGTCATCGTGGAAGAGATCCAGGTACACAGAACCAGCAGCCTACTTTGGTTTTCAACTAAAACAAAAATGCTCACAGACTTGACTAGCAACTTTAGGGGTTCATATACCACTAGAGTTTTATCACATCCAAGGTGAAGAAAAAATTGCTACGGCATGTTACTTATGGGCTGCTCCTGTCTGTAGTTCTCACAGCTTAATTTGAAAGCTGTTGAAGGTTAGACTGAGGAAGGAAAGGTAGTATGGTGGGGCCAGCGTGTTTGTCCTTGGCCACCTCATCTGTAAGGAGCATCCTAGAAGGACTCTTCCCAAGCAGAGGTAAAGTGACCATTGAATGTACACTGTGGGATCAGACACATTTTAGCTCCTCAAAAGATCTAGAATCAAATCTTTTTCTGAAGGTGCCAAATGCAGGCAGAAACCTGCCCCGGGAAAGAGGAATTTATATTTGCCCCCTCAGAGGCCCCTACATTTCCAGTTGCACTATGTGTCTGATGGTGGGGGACTTGCTACTGATTTTCCTGGAAAATGTGATTGTTTGAAAACCACCCTCCATGGAGCATGTGATTAGTTCCTTTTGTTATTTGGGTAAGAATCTACATCAGCAGTATATCGCTACATTGCCCTGACAGCTATATATTTATGCTTGTCCAGAGGACTGTTCCCAAAGAGGAACACATGGTAGGTTTTTTTTTTTTTTAAGATTTTATTTATTTATTTGACAGAAAGAGATGCAGTGAGAGAGGGAACATAAGCGGGGGAGTGGGAGAGGAGAAGCAGGCTTCCCATCATGGAGCAGGGAGCCCGATGCGGAGCTTGATCCCAGGACCCTGGGATCATGACCCAAGCCGAAGGCAGACGCTTAACGACTGAGCCACCCAGGCGCCTTTCACATGATAGGTTTTAACTATAGTGAATCCTAAAGGATAAAGATATACTAAGGACCTTGAAATGACCCCCAAAATGTATCAAGAAGAGCAATTTTCTTTATAGCCCATCCATCCATCATTCCATCCATCCATCCACAGTCCAGCGCAGTTCTGAATGTAGATGCCTGAAAACAGGCCTCCCATATTTTTATGAAGAGGACCTAGTGTTTATTTCCCTAAGACCCAGAGATTACCATAGGAATAGTGCAGATACACTGAGACTTTTGAAGAGATGCACAGCTGGTGTCTCTCCTTCCTTGTTGGGAATCTGAGCAAATTGTAGAAATGGGGTAGGCCCTGTGATAACCAATTTGGCTACCCACAAAGAAGACGTCCAACTTTGGCAGGTCAGGGTCCCTCTGCTTCAGAGTTCAGCTTAGCACACATTAGGGGATGCAGTTTAGCCTAAATACGTCGTTCTATGACCTCAGTATCCTTGACTGCTGGTTATTTTCTGCCTTCTAAAAATGGAGGCCCCGAGCATCCCTGCAAGCCCTGCTCCTGTGGGGCAAGTGGGATCCTATCTTTGGAGTTGGTGCAGTTGATCCTTTTTTTTCTGAATAGCATTAAAACTGAATTTGGAGTGTTCTATTATGAATGGCATTATTAGCTCTCCCAAGGGCCTCAGAAAGATGCCAACAATCTACTTCTTTCAAGTAGATTATTTTGTGTATCTACCCCACGCCCCACGTGGTTGAGTTGCAGGGGGGCTCGATGTTGTCCAAGGACAGCTCTATCCCCCAGCTCCTTTTCCCTACACATCCTCAAGTTCTTAGAGCTCTCAACCCCCAGTTGTTGAAAGGTCAGAGAATTAGGCGGTGTAGTAACTGGCATTTTGCCCCAATAGGATCCATTTAATGTCGTTGTTATTAGACAAAACAGCTTGAACTTGTGCCTATATCCTAGAAGCTTTAACACTTTATTTCTGCACTTTTACAGCCAATAAATAAACTGTAGAACTCAAAGAAGACTGCCTATATTCAAGAAATTGCAAACCAGCCACGTTTGACCAAAAGCTTATGAAAGAAGTCTTAGGAATACAGTGAGGTTCACCACAAGACATGCACAAAGGGTTGCTGAGGCCAGCTCCAGTTGCCCCCACGGTCCCCAGGAACACTTGCGTGCCCTTTGTCTACTGGCTGATATTCAGACTTCTTCAATCCTCCAAAAGTGACAGGGTGATTTTGACCCTTAAATGACAGGCTGCTGGGGGCCGTGATTTCTGACTTGGGCTTTCACTCTAGGATACCCCAGGAAGCTCACCTGTTCCAATCCGGTGGATTCTGGACATTTCGTATTTTTCTTGGCTTTCCAACCTTCTCTCTTACAATCAACCTTATTAAAATGGGGTTGTTTCCCCCCTAAGTAATGATCAAATCACATCCCCCACTCTCAGATTTGAAGTCAAACCATGTGTTACATGATACAGTTCCAGATTCCAAATACAATGTGTGTGCTCTCTTAAGTCAACCCCCAGGTTGGTGGTAAACGCCCCAAGAAGCTCTCACCCTTACGTCTATAATCAGGGAAAGTTTATATTATGTACCTTACCTTTCCTCCCCAATAGTCATCATGAAAAAAAAGGATGGGGCAGGTTTTCACTTCAGATTTTCATGAAATGTTGGAAAGGGTGAGTTTTAAATGGTGTGCCATTAATCAAACTTTTTTTTTTTTAGGTTGCATCTGATACGAGAAGGCAAGCACAACCTACATCTACATTTTGCAGATGAATTCAATAAGTTAGTAGAAGACTTCTTACAGGGAAAAGGCCCCTGAGAACAGCAGGGACCCGGGGATTCCTTACTGTGGAGCTTGAGCCTGTTGCTGCCTTTGAAACACACTGCAGTCCCTCCTTAGCTCACCTGCCTTCCCATGCTTTCTACTCCTCCCTGCAAACTGCTCCTGGTCAAATAGAAATAATGACATATTAAAACGTCTTCCAGCTCTACTCTAAGTGCTACAAAAATTAAAGCTGATTTTTTTAACGTTAAAGTTGTGAATGTCTACTATTGGCTTAAAAATTGAATTCTGATTCTGATTTACTTTCTTGCCAGTGAATCTTAGGTGAAGCATTTAGAGTATTTATGACTGATTTCAGGATACCTTGAATCTAGAATCATGCTGTTCCTTTTATCTGAGAGGTATAAGCTTTCACTGGTCGTTTTACTTGAATTTATCACATTGTTCAAAGTAGAGAAACAGAAGAAAATCCTTGCCTAGGGCCCTTGATACTACATTTTCACAAGGGTTGCTGGAACTACAGCAAATAAGGTAGGAAGGTTTGCTTTGTCCTTAAATCTCTATTTCCTCCACATGTTCCCCGGATTCATTTACTTTAATACTCTGGGCCAGTGAAGATGAAAAACTTTTTATCTGTCTTCACTAACAGCAGAAAAGCTATTAATTAAAAACATTACAGCAGAAATCCTAGTTTGTTAAAGTCACTAAACCCAGAAACATATTTAAGCATTCAGTGAAAGAATAAAAATTGCCTGAAATTAAATTAAAGAGACCACACGGTTTTGGACACATGCTTTTTTATTAGTATAGATATCTTAGACAATACTGTAATCTTTTAGGAGTTCCACATTATTACATCAACAGTGTGAATTTCTGACAGAGGCAAAACGGAGCACCATAGTATACAAATAGAAAGACCATGCTTGATTGAGGACAACAGAAGTTCACTAAAGATGCACGATTTATTTGAGTTCTTAAGCCTCATCCTCGCCCTCCTCCTCCTCGAACTCCCCCTGTTCGTCGGCCGTGGCGTCCTGGTACTGCTGGTACTCGGACACCAGGTCGTTCATGTTGCTCTCGGCCTCGGTGAACTCCATCTCATCCATGCCCTCGCCCGTGTACCAGTGCAGGAAGGCCTTGCGCCGGAACATGGCCGTGAACTGCTCCGAGATGCGCTTGAACAGCTCCTGGATGGCCGTGCTGTTGCCGATGAAGGTGGCCGACATCTTGAGGCCGCGCGGCGGGATGTCGCACACGGCCGTCTTCACGTTGTTGGGGATCCACTCGACGAAGTAGCTGCTGTTCTTGTTCTGCACGTTGAGCATCTGCTCGTCCACCTCCTTCATGGACATGCGGCCGCGGAAGATGGCGGCCACGGTCAGGTAGCGGCCGTGGCGCGGGTCGCAGGCGGCCATCATGTTCTTGGAGTCGAACATCTGCTGCGTGAGCTCGGGCACCGTGAGCGCGCGGTACTGCTGGCTGCCGCGGCTGGTGAGCGGCGCGAAGCCGGGCATGAAGAAGTGCAGGCGCGGGAAGGGCACCATGTTCACGGCCAGCTTGCGCAGGTCGGCGTTCAGCTGGCCCGGGAAGCGCAGGCAGGTGGTGACGCCGCTCATGGTGGCCGACACCAGGTGGTTGAGGTCTCCGTACGTGGGGGTGGTCAGTTTCAGGGTGCGGAAGCAGATGTCATACAGGGCCTCGTTGTCGATGGAATAGGTTTCATCGGTGTTCTCCACCAGCTGGTGCACCGACAGGGTGGCGTTATAGGGCTCAACCACCGTGTCGGACACCTTGGGCGAGGGCATGACGCTGAAGGTGTTCATGATGCGGTCTGGGTACTCCTCTCGGATCTTGCTGATGAGCAGCGTGCCCATCCCAGACCCCGTGCCGCCCCCCAGCGAGTGGGTCAGCTGGAAGCCCTGCAGACAGTCACAGCTTTCTGACTCTTTCCTCACCACGTCCAGGACCGAGTCCACGAGTTCGGCTCCCTCTGTGTAGTGGCCCTTCGCCCAGTTGTTGCCCGCACCACTCTGGCCTGCCAGAGGGAAAGGAGACTATTAGACACTAAAACATTAGGAATTCCAATTTCTGTCATTTGTAGACTAATCTTAAGAGTTGCAGATTCTCTTTTAGATACCTTTTTTACCTATGGAAAACTATATAACCATGATCCTCAAAAACACTAGACATCATAATAGGATAAAAAGCAAGTTTAGTTCAGATGGAGTTATTAACTGATCAGGAAGATGGTTTGACAAAACCCAGCTGGTTTTTTGTTTTGTTTTTTGTTTTTGTTTTGAGGGTGAGAAAGAGAGCACAAATAGCAGCAGAGGAAGAAGCAGACTCCCCTGCTGGGCAGGGAGCCCAACTCAGGGATCATGAATCTGCAATCATGACCTGAGCCGAAGGCAGACACTTAACCAACTGAGACACCCAGGCATCCCCAAACCCAACTGGTTTTAAAATTAGGAACAGGAATCTTGTGTAAATATTTACATTAGGTACCATAAACAGTCAAGGGCATCACAATATGATCCGAAGACAAGATGGGCTCCAAGCAGCTGGCCCCACGTCTGGTCATAACCTGTGCCTTTGGCCTTTGGCTTCCTGACGTGCTTACCTGCTGGCCCTGGTCCTCTGACGTCACCAGCAGCCTATCAACTCCTGCTGGAAGGTTAGTCACTGCTCTGTATTCTTCACCTGTCACAGGCTGCTCTGTAGTTGGGGGTGGTCGGGGGGAGCGAAGGGGCCCTCTGGAGGCTGACACTGTTCTCTGAACTGCCCAGAGAGGGGACAGAGAAGTGGCCGCCCCAGGATTACGCGGAATTAGGCCAGGACCCAGGGCTCTCTGCGGACACACAGTCTCCACCTTGGCATTCAGCACTAAGATCTCTGACTTCCACAGTGTTGAGAAGGGAGACTCACTGAGCCAGTTGCCATTGATCGTGACTACATACCGAACACGAAGTTGTCCGGCCTGAAGATCTGGCCGAATGGTCCAGACCTGACGGAGTCCATGGTGCCCGGCTCCAGATCCACCAGGATGGCCCGAGGTACGTATTTGTTACCTGTGGGGAACAGAGCCGGCCTGCCTTAGATGTGCAGCGGGCAAAGGGATCACAGACAAGGCTGTGCTCTATGCTCCTTTCACAGCAGAATCATTAGAGAACATTCTAGCATCTGAGACAAAAGTGAGCGAATAGAGGTGTTTTCTGCCTCAGAAGAGGAGATAACGGCATGCTTAGTCATGGCCAACGTGCAGGAGTCGTGAGGAGCTACAGAACGTGTCGTTTTTAGCAGCTGACATTTAAAACGAATGCAAGAAGCACATCTTTGTCATTTGTCTGTCCTAGTACGTTCCATCTGCCACAGTATGCAAAGCAAGGTTGACTGGGCAAAAACATTCAAGTACTCACCAGCAGCTTCATTGTAGTACACGTTGATTCTCTCCAGCTGCAAGTCACTGTCTCCATGGTAACTGCCAGTGGGGTCGATCCCATGCTCATCACTGATGACCTCCCAAAACTGGGGGAAAAAAAAAATCACATGATGGGCTGGCATCCTAAATATGGGTTAAGGATGGCTCTTTTCTCCCTCTCATGTGCTTGGAACAGCGGCCACTGTGGTCAGCCAGTGAAGGAGTCCTAGAGCTGCACCCCCCATTCCTCCAGGGGCTGCTGCAGAGGGGCTTGGAAATCCGCAGAGCATCGGCCATATGATGGCGACAGACTGAAAAGCTGGGAAGGGCACTGAACGAGGAGGGTGGGCACAGCGATGCCCTTCTAGGGAAAGCCATGGAGGTTGGGGGGGCCGTCACCCCTAGGCAGGGCTGAATGTCACTGCATCCCAGCGGATGGGTGGGTCCTGCCAGGACCAAGGACCACTTGGACCCCACCCCTCAACTGCCTGCAGGGATCAAGGTCTCCTGGTGCAAACCCCACCCAGCCCTCCAGGCAGAGCAGTTTTAGGCCACTGACATCCAGAGGGCCTGCCGCCCCTGCCCATGGCAGGGGTGGGTGGGGAAGGGCAGGCAGGAGGAGTCTGGGAGCTCAACCGGGGACAGTGGGTAGAGCTGGGCACGGTGAGGGCACAGGCTCCATTGTGAATTTGCAGCAGGAAAGGGGGCGGGGAGGTTGGGGTGGGCAATATGGCGGTTGTGAAAGAGACCACGTCCTTGTCCAGGCGCCCGCCCACAGCCTTGCACCAGGCTGGCTCCTGCCTCGCCCACTGCAGTCGGTAGTCACAGCGCCGGGGACATCACCTGCCGCCTCGCAGACAGGAAGCCAGACTCCGACACTATGTCTCATCATGTCGAGAGTGCTCCTATTAGGGAAGTTATCTACCATTCGGATCTGAGAAATCTGCAAGCATCAGACATCAATCAGAACAGACTTTTCTTTTATAGGCAGAGGTGGGCAGGACTGGCAGGGACTATGTGGGTGAGGAGGGAAAGAGATGGTGGGGCTGTAGGTGCAATGTCAGGTTACCCAGCAGGAATATTTTCCTCTGTAGTCAGCAGATTCTCAGACTGAACTGTTAAGGGGGGCAGTGTTCACGGGCGTGCTTGTTTAAACTTGGTGCAAGCCAAAATTTATGGGCTGTGGGTGGGGGAAAACCTGCCTACAGTTAGGTGAAGCAAAATAGAGGGTAGGAAATGGGCAATTGTGAACACTTGGTCATTACCTCCTTTGTTTCATAGATACAATCTTCTGTTAAATGCTGTGGGGGATGGGGCGCCTGGGTGGCTCAGTAGGTTGAGCCACTGCCTTCGGCTCAGGTCATGATCCTGGAGTCCCAGGATCGAGTCCCACATCGGGCTCCCTGCTCAGCAGGAAGTCTGCTTCTCCCTCTGACCCTCTTCCCTCTCGTGCTCTCTATCTCTCATTCTCTCTCTCTCAAATGAATAAATAAATAAAATCTTTAAAAAAAATTAAAACAAAATGCTGTGGGGGATGGAATAACAGTCATTGTGAGGTTGTATTGGTTCAATTAGTTGTCAGGGGTGGGCTGCCTTCCATTGTTGGCTCTGAAGGACTAGCTGTTATCATCTGCTGGGTGTGCCCCTACACTGACAGGTGTTAGAGGGTCTTCAAAATCAGGGGTGTCATAAGAGGTAAACTTAGGAATATACTAAAAAGAATAATGATTAAGGGTTAAATTAGGGAGTAAAACCACAATTTGAAGTTTGAAGTGAGTGAGTCGAAGTAGGCTCTGAGATGTTGGGCTTAAAGCATACTTAATGGCAGAAATGAAGATGACAGTGACAATTTGATGGATTTCATGGTTTGCAGTGGATATTTCTGGTGGTGGCCTAGACATTTATGGGAGCTCATGCACTGTGGTGACTTCTGCTCCTTTGGGAAGCCAGAATCATGGCCAACACCAGACCCTTGTTGAGGCCTATTCATTGGAGTTTCCTGTAGTTCTCTGTGATGGTGTTGGGTCTTTGGTAACATTGTCCATAGTTCTGGTCATTTCCTGAAGCAGAACATAGAAAATGTTGTTCTGGCAGACTTTCTGAATGGCCCACATTGCCGCAGCTCCAGGCAAAAAGATTGCCCACATGTGATCTGCTGTAGCAGTCAAGCCTTCTGAGAGTCCTCCAATCCCCTAGCCTCTTGTTCTAAGGCTTCTTGATAACCTGGCAAGGAAGGAGGGTAAAGCCTGTCTGGGGCTGGGATTCCACATCCAGCTTGTAGATGTGACATGATTTTGTTAATGTTTTGGATCAACTAGTGCCTGAAAAACTGAAATCAGAAGTGAGAATATAGCTATGGTGATAAAAGCAGGCAGCCTAGCTAAAGATTTGATATGGGCTAATAAGATTAGCTCAATAACAGGATCTATTCCAACTATAGGCATTCTTTTCTCTTTCTTTGCCATGCCCTTCCCCATGGGAGACATTTGTCAAACCAAGAGATCATATCCACCCAAAGCTTGCAACCCCTCTTTCAGACCATGTCCCAAATCCTAGGATGTCTGAACGTCCTGCCCAAACTGCTCTGAGCCCACTTCTGGTGCATGTATAAGTCTCTCTCCCCAAGTCTCCCTGAGGACAGGCCATGCCTGCAGTATGCACCTCTAGGACCAAGGGCAGACTGCATGTGAGGAGGGGGTGATGGAGTTTGGGTGTGTGGGCTGGAACATCCACAAACATGCACACGAGGCACAATAAAAACTCTGAACACTGAAGCTCATTTGAGCTTCCTTGGTTGGTGATACTCCATGCATCCTGTCAAACATCAGTGAAGTGAAAGTAAAATGTCCTGACTCCATGGGAGGACAACAGAAACTCTGAGTATAGGACTATTCTGGATTCTGTCCTTTGTACTCTTCCCTTGGCTAATTTAATCTATATCTTTTATAGACTTTACTTATAAAGACAAATCTGTAACTGTGGATATTAAGAGCTTTCAGTAAGTTCTGTGAGTCCTTCTACTGAATTATCAAACCTACGGGTGATCTTGGAGACCCTTCACCTTGCAATTGGTGTCAGAACTAAGAATATTCTTGGGGACTGTTCCTTCTGACTTCACAATTGGCCCAAATGCTTCTCAGTTTGTGTCAGAAATGGGATTCGCTAGCCTGACCCTGACTCACAAAACATGGTTCAAGAAGAGAAGGAAGAATGGGTAGGGATTACCTGGGTGGCCACAGGGTTCCCTAGAATACAGGGGAGCTATGCTGCCATTAGTTATTGGAGACAAAGTTGCCAAAAGAGGGGCACCTGGGTGGCTCAGTTGGCTAAGGGTCTGACTCTTGATTTTGGCTCCAGTCATGATCTCAGGGTCATGGGATCAAGCCCCACCTTGGTCTCCGTGCTCAGCACAGAGTCTGCTTGCCCCCCCTCTTCCTCTGCTCTTCCCCCAACTCTCTCTCTCTTTCAAACAAATAAATGAATAAAATATTTTTTAAAAATTAAAAAAAAAGTTGTCAAAAGAATTTAGAAATGATGGCTCCAACCCTAAGGAGGTGGCTCACTGGATCATAAGGAAATGCAAAGTAACAAGAAATAAGCAAATATCAATCCCTTGGTTGTTGTTATCTCTAATAACCAAAATGAAAGGTAGATGGTGGGTGGATCTTGAGACAGAGCCAAGATTGGAATCTGAGTTATTTTAGGACTTCCGCCAAAAGAAATAGTTAAGGTGAAGCCACAGATAACCAAGATTTGCAAGATAATGGGGGGAAAGGAGAAGGGGAGAGTCAAGAAACCCATGCCAGGAGGATAGAAACCTTTAAACAGTTATTTGTTTAAAGCAGACATTAATGAGATCAAAATAAAGGTCTTACTGTAGCACTCTCAGAAGTTGGACAGACTGATGAGAGCCTCTGCTCTTCCCCCTACACTGAAGGGCCTTAAGCAAATCTGCTTTTATTCGCCATAGTTTGGAAGAATTTCAAAAGCTGGATGGCAAAAATGAAAATGGGAAAACCACCCTGGAATTGCCTGAGGTGATGATCCCACAATCTAATCACATTAAAGATTGACAAAAGGGCCTGGTCCCTTGACCCAATCCCCAGCTGGGGACCTAAGGGCATATACACATGAGTGGGTAAAATGGTCAGGGAGTCTAAGAATGATATTTCTGGGACTCCTTGACATGAGAGCCCCGTGCACCCTGATGCCACAGCTAGTGAAGTCCTAACCGGGGTTGCAGTTAGATTGGGAGGATATGGGAATGACACAGGTGGTGGGATTCAAGTTTAGATGAAGACTGAAATGTTTGAACAGACTATATGAAGTGGTTGTATCTCCATTACCTGAATATATTATGGGGGTGAATATTGTGTCTAATTGGGCAGTGCTTCCCCTACCCTAGTATTATACAATGGAAGTCATGTAAAGGCACCCTTCAGCCATTATTAAGTAGACAGCACACAACGTGGGCTGTTGCTAATTTGACTGGGGTAGCGGTACAGACATATCATCTGTACAATAACACTGGGTGAGGTGTGGGGTGCAGACTGGGCCTCATGACAAAAGCCTGGGAGTGCCACCCAGCAATGACCACTGGGATTGCTGTTTGAAATTTCCAGAGCATTCCCATTTGAGAGACAATTACTAGCTTGCTATTTGACGTTAATTGGAATTGTTCCTATGACTGAAGGACATAAAATAATCTTGAAATACCCATAATGTCTTGGGTAATGTCAAAAAATACCATAATGGGGAAGGGAGTGCTCAGAAGAGTTTCATAATAAAAAAGAAGTCATTTATATAGGAAATGGTACCGAGGGAATCCAAGGAGAGGTACTGATGAGCAGGGAGCTCCTTCTCCTTTAGGACTGAATTTGGAACCATCTGACATGCTGCTGGACCCTAAAGCCACTTGGGTATTGCCATATAAACAACTCTCTATTAACCAACAAAGAGCTGCTTGGTTTATGGGTAGCAATATAATTATACATATATATATATATATATATTATATGGGTAGCAATATAATTATATATATATATTATATATATATATATTAAAGCCTCATCAGGGTTAATAAAACAACTGGCTTGGGGAACAGCTGGATTTAACTAATCATAAGCTAATTTTTATGCTAAATGGTTCTGTACAAGTTTATTATAAGGTACAAACAGCAACACACCAAGAGAGAAAAAGAGTAATTAACCTAGCACCAAAAGGTGAATGTCCATGTCCTGGCTTTATAGGGTGAATTGATTAGTTGTTTACCATTGCTTTGTTAGTAAATACTGTATCTGTAATTACAGATGCCCAGACAAAGGTGATTGTTTTGCCATAACAGAGTCTTGGCCAAAGGCCAGGGGGTCTTCTATATAATGAAGACTTAATCTTATCTGAAGAGAGGTCTGGCCTTGCTCTTGGCTCCTGGGAGGTGATTTCTAAGCCCCTTGAATGTCCAATAGGAGCATCTTTATTTGCTTGAGGGCTTTGGTCACTAGACAGTCTGTCAATGTGCTGTATGATAGGGCTTTGGTACTAGATCACAGGAACTAGAGCCTGAAGGTATCAGCTCAACCTCCAGGACGGGCTGGAGACTAATGGTTGGCCACATGAGCCGTATGTGTCCCTGGTGGCAGGAGATAAAAGTTCCCCCCAAAATTCTGGACACCACAGGCTCAGGTGAACTTCTTTGGTTGGCAGTCCTCTGTGTGTGTTATCATACATAGATGCTGGGAATTAACATTGTCCCTGACTACATGAGGGCGGGATGACTGGAATCTTGACATTCAGACCCTTTGGGACTCTTCCCCAAGTGTCTCCTCTCCTGGCTGATTTTAATCTATATACTTTCCCCATAATAAACCATAACCAAGAACATAACAGCTTTCAGTGAGTTCTGTGACTCCTTCTGACAAATTGTTAAAACTGAGGGTGGTTTTGGGGGCCCCTTGAACTTATACTTGTTGTCAGAAGTGAGGGCAGTCTTCTGTGTGGACACTTTGTGTCCTCTAGAACTTCATACTTGTCCATATTTTATGCAGGGGATGAAGTGAATATTTACATTATGAATGCTGAAACTTCCAGCCTTCTACTCAGCAGTCAGAATGCTGGCGGCTAGGCAGAAGAAGCGAGATATGTGTGGGGATGATCTGGGCTATGTGATCATTTGAAGAACAAAGACATCATAATGATGATTATATAGGCTATCTTTTGCTGCACAAAAATCCACCCCAATACTTTCTGGATTGAGACAAACTATTTATTATTAACTATAAGTTTGAGGTTGGCTGAGTGGTTTTGTTATGGGCCGGTTCATCGGGGGCTTGATGTTCTGGGGTAGCTTCACTCACGTGTCAGTTGGTTGGCAGGCTTGTTGGTCTAGTGAGGGGCTCACTGTCGTGTCTGGCAGTTGGCTTGATGTCAGCTGGAAAAGCCATGTGTCTTTCATCATCCATCAGGCTAACCACGCTTGTTTATATGGTGGCAAAACTGTCCCTAGTGGCAGGAGAGGGCAAGCCCCAATCCACAAGTGCTTTTCCCACCCTTCCTTGTATCACACTTGCTAATGTCCCATTGGTGAAAGCAAATCATGTAACCAAACCCAGATTCAAGAGGTAGAGAAACAGACTCTACCTCTTGATTGATAGAGTAGCAAAATCACATTGTAAAATAGTGTGTATCAGTCGGTTTCACTAGAAACAGAACAAATAAAGCCTGAAATCTGTAGGGCAGGCCCACATACTGGAAACTCAAGCAGGGTTTCTATGTTACAGTCTTGAAGGGATTCATCTCTGGGAAACCTCAGTTTTTGCTCTTAAGCCTTCAACCATTCGGATGAGGCTCATCCTTATTATGAAAGATAATCTGTTAATAAAACGGCGAGTAATCTGATTGCAAAGGTGAATCACGTCTATGAAATACCTTCACAGCAACATCTAGATTACTCTTTGAACAACTGGGTTCCATAGGTTAACTAAGGTGACACACGAAGTTTCACCATCACAGAGCAAATATTCAGCTCTCATTCAGTCTGTATACTCCATTGATAGTTCCCTAAACAAATAACCAGATTGCTCAAAATTCACCCAGTGAATCCTATGCTCAAAAAGCTCTATGCACGGGCCTGGAGATCCCAAAGAGCTTCTTAGTGTCTCTCTCTTAAAAATGAGCACACAACTGAAGATGACCAGATACCTGGAAGACAGAGGCTCAAACAAGTAAACAAAGATTAAGAATAAAGAAAGAAACATGGAAAACATTATGAAGGGAAAAGGAAACGTCCTTTAAAAATCTTACGAATCTCCTCAGAGGAGAGATGATAGTGTATCCATGAAATAGGAACAGAATACATAAAAAATAAAATTAAAGAATTGAGAAAGATTCTTAGAAATTAAAAAATATAAGAGCATAATTGAAAACTCAGTTGAGACGCTGGAGCAAGCAAATCTAAAAAGTATAGGAAAGAAGGGTGGAGGATGGAAAATAGGAGCGAATTTGATTAAAAAATTAGAGGACTAACCAGAGGTCCAACATCAGATGAATAACAGCTCCACAGAGAAGCAGCTGAAGAAAAAAAAAAAAAAAACTGGGAGAAATACGATCATATAAATATATGAAGAAAATGACAGAAGAATGTGAGTTTCCAGATATAATTCTGTATGGTGGAGTCTATCACCTCCTTACGATCTGAATGCATGATCCAGTTACTTGAAAATTCCTTGTCTCCTATCGGTCTCTTGGGAAACAGACTCGGAGAGATTTGCACAAGAAGCGTATTGGAGAACGAAGGGAGCTGAAATGGGGGCAATGAGAAGCTGAGGTGTACAGTCCCGGGGGATGCTCTGGAGCTATGATGACTCTTCAGGGACGTCCCAAATTGAAGCAAGGGGGCTAAACCTTCACACCCTCCCCTCACCGACCAGCCCTGGCATGCAACAGGTCCCCAAGGAAGGGACCATGCCTGTGGGTGAGGCAGCTTGCTAACTGAAGGCAACTCGAAGAGCAGAGCTAGCTGAGGCTCCATCAGTGGCCCAACTTCCAGGAGCCTCAGAGTCCTGAAGGGGGAACGCACTTCCTTAATTCACTTGGAAACTTCCAGTTTTAAGTCCTTGGAAGTCCTAATGCACACGTGGTCAGCAACCTCTCGTTGTGTTGCATGGCTTAGATGGTGGTCTGCCTACTGGGGGAGCATGGTGCGGGCTGCCCGTGCCAGGCCCAGACTTGGTGAGGAGGCCCAGCCCTGGCCACAGTTGTGGGGAGCTGCCTGGGAAGGGAGGGTGAAGTCTTTCTGAGGAGCAGCCTCAAAAGCCCCATTGTTGTCACAGAGTCAGTAATAGGGTTTTTATCAGTAATACTGCGGCTGGCCGTGTTGCCTCGATATGGCCGACTCCCACACCCAGCCCTCATGCGGTCTGAATTCAAGCGGAGCACAAGGGAGTGCTATTTACGGGCTCTTCAAACCCCTACTACGAGGCTGTGCCGATTCAAAGAGCATCTAAGACATTTTAAACATTTCACATGTATGGAGCGGATAAACTAGAAGTATTTGCATTTTAAATGATTTTTCAATTTGCAAGAGATTTATCATAATAAACTTTCTTATTAGGTGTTAATATTATTCCAGTTACAAAAATTGAATGAATGTCTCATTTGTTACCAAAACTGCTTCTATGTTAGATCTCTATCCCATTTATCCAGTGGCGCCTATTCCGTGCAACATGTTTGTGAGATGAAGGGAAAAGAAGGGAGATCCACTCTGAGCTCCTTCTGTATTCTACAGTCAACCAAGGCACTTTACACACGCACGCGCGCGCACACACACAAGGTAGAGATTATCTCCTCCTTGTGCATGAGGAAACTGGTTCAGAGGGGTTAAGAAAATGGCCTGGCATCGTGCAATGCCAGCAAAAACCTCAGCAGTTGCAACCCCTGACGCCTGACAGCACATTTTCTGGAGTTTCACATACATAGTTTCCTAGGTAACCAGCACACAGCCTCCAGGACTGTCTGCATGAAAGGGAGGAAGGGGCGGGGGATCCATCTAGTCTTCCCCTCATTTCCTGCATCAACAATGCCGCAGCCTTTGTCGGGGTGTTAATGTGGCGAAAACAGAAAGCCCAAGCACTTGCCTGTGGGATTATGTTTCCAATGAGAATTTCTACTCACTGAAGAACCAGATGCATTGAGAATCTTGCCTGTTCAGAGCATGGAGCCTATTTCTGCTTTTATTCACTCCCCTGCTTTTTCCTTTTTCTCTTAGGCTTTTTGTCCTTGCAGCAAGTTCCCTTTCCTAGGGGGCAAGAGTAGTGAGTACCCCTTATTCCAATGAGCCTGTGCCCTTGAGAAACACCAACACCTGTTCCCCCACGGGCAAAGGGCTCTGCAGAATCCTCACCGTTCTCTGGACCTGCCAGTGACCAGGACAAGGGCCAGGGCTGGCAAATGTCTGTGTCGCCTGACCCATTCATCCTGAAACGGAGTCTTTGCTTCTTATCTTCCGTCCTGTGATGGTCATTGCAGAGGGCCACTGGAACTGGAAGAATTTGCTCTCCATGCCCTGCTGCAGGAAACGGGCTTAGCCCGAGAGATTAAATAAGCAAGGAGAATGAGAGTTGAAGCAGAGCGCTTCTTCAGCGCCGCCAACAATTGGATCTTCATCAATCCAAAGCATTCCCTTTACTAAGAAGCTGAAATGCACTTTGTTTTTATGAGAAGCTCTCTTCTGATATAAATATTAATGAAAGTGAAGCTCACGGGTGTTGCTGCTAAAAGCCATTTTGTTTCAGTAGCACTAGGCTCATGGAACAAGTTGGAAATGTCTCTAGCCAGCTTTATTACATATGGTTAACACCTTCACTTGCCATCTGAAATATCAATGGACAGCTACAGCATGGTCTTGGGTCAAGGTCAGGAGGCATCAGCCTAGCTGCAGGGTGAGCCCGCAGGGATAGGAAATGGTGGGCTCAGTTTTAGGGGTGTGAGAAGGCATCAGCATCCAGGGGTCTGAGCTGATGGATGAAGGTGATTGGCACAGTCTCTGGGCAGTGACAGTACCCCAAGTCAGACTTCTAGTTTTGGACAGGCAGTGGACAGGGCAGGGACAAGGCTCAGTGGCCAGGCAGCAGGGACTGGAAGCTAGTTCCAGCAGGAAGATGGGCTGAGCCTGCTCACGATCCCAGGACACTGTAGCAGGGAGCTGAATATGAGGCGGCCCTCTTGAATTAATAAGTTTCTTGGGAATGGTAATGGCATTATGGTTACATAAGACAATGCCTTTGTCCTTAGGAGGTGTATACCGAAACTTTTAGGAGTGAATTGTTATGATGTCTATAGTCTACTCGCAAATAATTCAGCAAAAAAAAATGTGTATATGCACACGCATCCACACATACACAAGCAAACGCCCCACAATGGGCAAAACATGAATAACTGTTGGAATTAGAAGGGTATTCAAGAATTGTCTGAGCTATTCTTTCATCTTGTAGGTTTTTTTTTTTAATATTTCATTTATTTGACAGGGAGAGAGAGAGAGCACAAGCCGGGGGAGCGGCAGAGGGAAGAAGCAGACTCCCCGCTGAGCAGGGAGCCCGACGCGGGGCTCGATCCCAGGACCCCGGGACCATGACCTGAGCCAAAGGCAGACGCTTAACCGACTGAGCCACCCAAGTGCCCCCATTTTGTAGGTTTTAAGTGTTATTGTTTAAATAAGTTTTTAAAGGTTTTTTTTTTTTAAGGGGTTAATGATTAATTCTAGGCCTGAACCATAAAACAGATTTTTTTTAATACTAAGTGGTACAGTTAGTTAATGTTTTGCTGACTTCCTCTTTATAAACATGGTGTAGTCCAGAAAGGATAGACTAAGGAACAAAATGCTACTGTTAAACCCACCAGTTAAAAACGTGTTTCATAAAGCAGGCTAGTGAGTTCTATTTTTATCTTGTGTTTTCTTGTTCTCACATTTTCAATGCTTAATTGTTTTTTTCATTCAGAAGAATGTTTTATCTGCCTACCCATCCTGTGGCAGGAAGTAGAAGGGAGTGCTGTCTGGAGATTAAACCACAAAAGAGGACAGCAAGTCTTCCACATCCCTGTCATGGTTCTGCTTTTGTAGCCCTGAGGAAATAACGTGATCAACCAAAACACACAGAGCTGCCACACTTGTACATAATTTGGAAGATAATTAAAAAAGGGGGATTTGTATTTGGATGCTTGTGCAGATAGAACATGAATACATGGCTCAATGGGTAAATGCATGAGAACTGTGTGATATCTATCTCCCCTCCTCGACTTCATGTCCTTAAGGGCAGGAACAGTGTCTCTCCTATTTATATTTGTATTCCCATTGCCCAGCTCCATAAATATTTGTTGAGTAAATGAGTAAATAAATAAATAAAGTGGAATAAAGAGATGTGACAATATTTGGATTTCACAATAGCCAAGGATTGTGCAAATCCACAATACAATTGTTTTTATGTTTTTATCACTTTTGTAGACTAAATATAACAGACCTTTATAGGAGAGATGCTTAGTTAATGACACAGCATGATACACATTTAAAATATCTGTGGAGTTAAGCAATGATTAAAGCTAATATTTAAAAAATGAAACTAACTGCTTCTGTTAGAGCAGTGAGATTTCAAGTAGCCTGTGTACCATTTTGTTTTTAATCAGAGTAATTTATAAATGGGCATGACTCCTGCAGGCAAGCAAAGGCAAACCCTTTAATATATAAGAAAATTGCACAACATGGAAAATTACTTGCCTCTGTCATGAGGAATGTAGACCCAAAGTACGTGTTTATTTTTATTAGAATATTGGGAAGGAGAAGAGAGATTTAGGAAGTAACAAAATCCTGAATCACACGGAGACTTAGTGCCCTGGCCTTGTTTCCAGAAGCCATTCAACAGAGTTGATTGGAAAGCATGGGCAGGGCAGTGCACATAGGAAAACAAAATGTAACTTCCATGATAAATAGCATCAACATATGAGAAGCGCAGAAGGTCAACCTCAAATGGAGGAATATGTCTCGTGAGTGGTCTATTTAATGCTTGACAAACTGTAAGTTCTGTCACTGTAAAGGTAAAAGTCGTGGTCATCAGTTCGGGGCACGTAGGTTCATCTGCAGATCTGAGCCCGCAAATGTGAACTGCACTGTGCTCAAAGGCACTGTGGTGGATTCAAATATGATGCCCCCAACATCTGAGTGATGCTCATCTTCACCAATAATTAAGAAATAGAAATAAAAATCGGGGCACCCCGGTGGCTCAGTTCGTTAAGCGGCTGCCTTCAGCTCAGGTCATGATCTCAGGGTCCTGGGATTGACACCTGATTCGGGCTCCTTGCTCAGCAGAGCCTCTGCTTCTCCCTCTACCCCTCCCCCACTCGTGTTCACACGCTTTTGCTCTCTCAAATAAAATCTTTAAAAATAAATAAATAAAATGGGAGTGAGGTATTTTTTATCAGGTTGGCCAAATTTTTGAATCTGATTATGTCCATTCTTAGAAAATATGAAATTTTAGGGATGCCTGGGTGGCTCAGTTGGTTAAGCGTCTGCCTTCTGCTCAGATCATAATCCCAGGGTCCTGGGATCGAGTCCAGCATCAGGCTCCCTGCTCAGCAGGGACCCTGCTTCTCCCTCTGCCTGTTGCTCCCCCTGCTTGTGCTCTCTCTCTCTCTCTGTCTCTTTCTCTCTGACAAATAAATAAATAAAATATTTTTTAAAAAAAGGAAAGAAGAAAATATGAACTTTTAGGACATAAACACAGGCATATAAAAATTTTTAAGTTTTCCTAAAATTGATCTTCATTTCTAACTCAAGAGCCACTGTTTTGTTTGGCAGAAACAACTTCAACTTAGTCAGTGAAGGTTAGTATTTGTCGGGTTGGGAGACCCTCAGTCACCCCAGGGCTTTTACCCTCCCCACTGAGGTGGATTCAGAGCAATGCGAGGTGGCGGTGATGGGGGCCAGGGGCGCACCAGAGAGGCGCATCCTACACGGCCTCTTCTCCGCCTGCCTTCCAGACTCACGCATTCTCAGACTCCCGTCCCTGGAGGCTCACGTTATAAAGTTCTCACTGACATATCCTGCCCTGTCCCATTGTGAGGGTTAATTTTATGTGTCATCTTGACTGGACCATGGGGTGCCCAGATATTTGGCTAAACATTATTTCTGTGAGGGTGGTTCTGGATGAGATTAGCACTTGAATTGGTAGACCGAGTGGAACAGATTGCTGTTCCCAGTGTGGGCAGGCATTATCCCGTCCATTGGAGGCCTGAATAGATTAAAGAGATGGAGGATGAGAGGATTTGCTCTCTAGCAGACTGTTGGGGCCGGATGTTGACCTTCTGCTCTCAGACGCAGACTCACACCATCGGCTCTCTGGATTCCCAGGCCTTTGGATTCAGACTGAACTACACCACCGGCTCTCCTGAATCTCTAGCTTGCCGATGCCAGACCACAGGACTTCTCAGTCTCCATAACCTTATGAGCCAATTTTTTAAAAAGATTTTATTTCTTTATTGAGAGAGAGAGAGCATGAGCAGGTGGAGGGGCAGAGGGAGAAGCAGACTCCCCACCAAGCAGGGAGCCCGATGTGGGGTTCGATCCCAGGACCCTGGGATCATGGCCTGAGCCAAAGGCAGCCACTTAACCAACTGAGCCACCCTGTGAGCCTTTTTTTTTTTTTTTATAATAAATGTCTTTAAATATAACCTATTGGTTCTGTTTCTCCAGAGAACCCTGACTCACATACCCCTTGTCTAGATAATGAGGACTCTTTGGCTACCTCTGTTCTTCCCAGTGAAAACATGAAACTTTCCAAAGCTCTCTTGCAACGTTCTGGGGCCCCACGAGGCTCCCAGCCTCAGGACCTCTCAGCCCCGACATGCAACTTGCAATTTCTACTCTACTGCTGGTACATCAAACTGGTGGGAGGGAACGTGGTTGGGTTTAATTTGCCATTTCCCAGAATCCAAAATAGAAACCGGTATGCAGATTTCTCGCTTGAGAAACTACCTAGGACTTTATCAGCTAGGATGCTTTTGTCTGCAAGGAACAGAAGATCCAACTGAAAATGCCTTTCGCAAGAAGAAATGTGTTATCCCATATAACAAAAATATTACAGCAGCAGTTCTCAAAGTGTTCTCTAGTGACCCCTGGAAGTGCCTGAAACCCTTTCAGGGCCTCTGTATGGTCAAAACCATCCATTCCAAGTGCAGGATAGACAACAGGTTTTAATTGTCATAAAGCAGAAGTCAGCAGTTATTTATAAAAAGCTTATTTCAAAGAAGGTTCTGTAAAAGTTTTATTGAAATACAACCACACTCGTGTGTTTATGTATCATTGTGGCTGTTGTTGAGCTGCACGGGCTGACTTCAGCAGTTGTAACAGAAACTTCAAGGCCTGCAGCGGGGAAAATATTTACTATCTGACCCTTTACAGAAAAAATGTACCGAGCCCTGTAATAAAGTGTATTTTTGGAGATCGTTTCAGAGTCCACATTATAACTAACCTTTAAGGAATTACAACTTGTTACGTTTTTGGTGTTTACCAAAGAAGAATACCCACGATTTTCTGAACATGAATAAAAAATACTCCCCCCTGCGCGCCTGGGTGGATCACTGACTGCCTCCGGCTCAGGTCATGATCCTAGAGTACAGGGATCGAGTCCCGTGTAGGGCTCCCTGCTCAATGGGGAGTCTGCTTCTCCCTCTGACCCTCCCCCCCTCATGCTCTCTCTCTCTCTCTCTCTCTCTCTCTCAAATAAATAAATAAATAAACAATCTTTAAAAAAAATACTCCTCCCTTTCTCCACTACATATCTGAGTGAGGCCAGATTTTTTTGTTTGTTTGATTTTCAAATGAAACAACAGATGAGAACAGATTGAATGCAGAAGCAGTTATGAAAATCCAGTTGAAAAGCCAGTATGAAAATCACTTATGAAAAGCCAGACATTAGAGGGATTTGCAAAAATGTAAAACAATGCCACTCATATCCCTAAGTTATTTTTTTGTTTTATAAAACATGGTTTTTCATAAAAAATGTTAGTTAAGGTAATATGTAATGGGTTTTTGATTCTATCAAAGATTAACGATCTATTTAAATTCATAATAATTACACCTTTTTAAATGTTCTTAATTTCAATTAATAATATGGTAAATATTGACGGTGATAAGCCACATACACAATTTTGTTGGGATCTTCAGTGATTATTCAGAGTGTCAGGGGGCCCTGAGGCTGACAGGTTTGAGAACAGCTAGTTTAGAGCCAGGACAGGTCCAGGATTGGTTACTCCATCTCACTGACTTTACCCCAGGCCCAGGTGTTTTCTAGACGGTTATTCTCAACACACTGTTGGCCTTCCCCTTATATCAGCTTCCCTCACACGGGCTGTGGCAACCCTCTGTGGCATCACATGCTTTCAGAGGCAGAAAAGGCACTACGTATTTTTACCCAACTATTTTTTAAGAGCAAAGAAAACCTCCCTCAGAACCAGAGTACTCTTTTTTTTTTTAACCACATAATAACCCGCCCCTTTTCCCCTAAAAAGTCTCATTAAAAGGAGTATATGGGAAGTAAATTGATTCCAGACCAACCCTCGTGCCATAAACAATGAGAGCACTGGACAAAATCTATGAAACAACCGTTTTCAGTCCTCGGAACACAGACCCAGGAGGACTGTACCTTCTGGAAAAAAAGAGAAACAAATGAGGTGAACCCTACAATCACTTGTGCTTTCTGCCTGAAGAACCTTCTAAACCATTGTACAGAGAGAAGGAATCCAAGTGGAGCCCAGCAGTCTTAGCTGAGAAAACAGAGACAGATGTTTGGAACGCTGAGGGAGGTTGAAGCTGCAAAGCCACGCAAAGAAATTGCCCCATAAACCTGCATGGCACCTTTGAAGGTTCTGGCTGAAGGCTGGCTTTGGGATGAACAGGTGAGATTCCACAAGGCCAAGCAAAGAACAACCACCAGGGAAAAAACAACTATTTGGTAATTATCGCTCACATGGCTGGAGACATTCGAGTTCTGAGCAGCCACAAGGAGTTATTTCAGTGAGCTACCCAGGATATTCAGTAGAAATCCCAGAAAGGTCCCACCTTAGGACTAGAACCTAAGTAGCACGGAAGGAAAGGTTACTCCAGATCCACCCAACGGAGCTTGGAAACAAGCCTGGGAAAGACCACGCTGATCTACAAGTAAGTGAACTACCTGCAAAAGCAAAGCCCAACACCCTTTACAAGAAGACAACAAAATCCACATGCTTTTTAAAAGTGAAACATTTGCAGGGCCCTAAATTCAATTAGAAGATGCTAGACAAGAAGAGGTAGGAAAATGTGACCCATAATTGGGGAAAATCAAAGCAATAGAAAAAGAGCCAGGAATGAAAAATTCTTTTAAATGTCAGTATGAGACAAGGATTTAAAAACAGCTGTTACGAATATATTGAAGGCTTTAAGCAGTCGGTGGAGCAGGGCTTGGAGAGGAGGCAGCTCGTTTGGGAGCAGTTCTGCATGA
Source organism: Callorhinus ursinus (assembly GCF_003265705.2). NCBI lineage: Eukaryota > Metazoa > Chordata > Mammalia > Carnivora > Otariidae > Callorhinus > Callorhinus ursinus. The sequence goes on from NW_027397088.1 coordinate 4,043,814, forward strand.
GGTGGGCGGGCGGCCCGGGGGGCTGGCGAAGCTGGGGTGGCAGCCGCTGGCCTGTGAGCCAGGCAGTGCTGTTTCATCCCTTTGTGCTGCAGGTGCACGTGTCCCTGCCCGGCCTCCCCATGATAACTCTCACCGAGGCCTCTTTCTCTTCTGCTACCCAGAGCCACGGGGCTACGCCAGCTGTGAGTTTGTAGGAATCAGCAACCCAAGAAAAAGTTTTACTCATCTGAGCTCCCTTCTGAGAATCCTCCCCCCAAGACAGGAAAATCCTGGTGCCTCCAGCTGGGGTCTGGTGCTCCTCTCTGCAGGGCCTGTGGCTATCTGGGCCCCCAAACCTGCCCCAGATGTCACAAGGCACATTACTGCAGTAGGCAGCATCCAAGTCCAGACCGGAGACTGGGACACAAGCAGGCTTGTGCACAGATCGTCCAGACAGTAGAGTTCTAGACTGCCACTTCCTTTTTCCAGGATTTGAAACCGGAATGGAAACAGAAGATGGGATTACACCTGAAGTTGTAGAAAAGGATGATGTCGCAGAGATTACAGGAAGCGTGGGAGAGGCGCCTGAAAAAGAACTGGATTCCATGGCGAAACATGGATCCAGGGAAGATAACATTTTGCAGAAGTTTAAACCCAAAATAGCTTTTGAATCCGGACAAATTCTCAGAAATTGGCAGAGGGATTGTCCTCATCTGGATTCCTGGTGAAAATAGCCCTCAAGAAAAGGATATTCCAGATTGCCCTTGTCGTGCCAAGAGAGTATTTGAATTCCAGGCCATGTCTCAGCAGCTCAGCTACCTCGAGGCAGACACACTGGGCACACGTGTTGACCAGGCCACCCGGCTGGCCTCCCCGGCGGTCAAAGCTATAGACTGGGCACTGGCTGCACAGATCAATTCGTAGGAAGCAAGACGTAACAGATACACCTTAAAGACACCGTCGTAAAACCTTTAAAATGCTGCTAATCTCTTCCACTTTCAAGAATTCCATGTCTTGGACTTTATCCTAAGGAAATAATGATGCCAGAGACACAAGTTCAAAAACGTTGTTTTAGGCATTGCTTACAATGCCTAAATATTGGTGCAACAGAAATTTCCAGTGACAGGGAATTAAATAAATTTTGGTAGGTCCACACAGGGCGAGGCTATGCAGTCTTAACAGTACAAACCTGTATGGACACCATGTAAGATATGGATCTAAATTGACACCAAGATACCATTATGAATGGCAGTCATAGTATGATCATATTTTCGTAAGAATATTTATACATATGTGTGTACATGGAAATAAATCTGGAAAGATATGCACTAGGTGTGAACTGGTTACCTACAAATGGTGAGACCAAGTGAAATGACCTTTTCACTTATATGTATGTCTTTCTACAATAAAAATGCGTAATGTGTCTAATAAAGGAAAAAGAAGTCTTTGTTTTGTGCTGTTGTTGGTGTGTGTTAGCGTGCATGGTTTTTGAATGGGGGTTGCGATTTCAAGAGAGGAGCAAGAAAACTAAATATTTTCCAAAACCCTTTCCCCATAAAATGGAAGAATGGATTTTTAGCAATCCAAAGATGTAAAGTGAAATGGTTTACAAAACTGTCAAATTGGGAAAGATTAGCCATGCCAAACATTAGGTGTAAAGCAAGATAGAACTAGTGTTAGAAGGTGCAAAGCATTTGGATTCCTTTTTCATCGCATTATATCCAAGGGTGCGAGATTTCCAGGGCAGGAGCAGATCTAAAATTCCTGACCCACTCTGTCTCTAAGTGCTTGGCATTAGACATCAGCACCCTACCCTCCTGTCCTTCGCTTGCTTACTTCGTATTCTCCTCACCCTGCGTTGACCGGGTTTTTATTGATTCTGTCCCGACAGCTGGGCTGTAAAATGTCACATAGCACGGATGACGCATGTTCACCCCGGAACATTTTTCATTCCTCAGCAGTCTGTCGCCCAGCCCTTCACCAGCTGCTGTGAGGCCAAGACTAATGACTTGGAAGCAGGTCAAAGTCCATGGGCATCTCAAATGGGAAAACCTGCCAGCAAGAGTTGAGACATTTCTCTACACTTAAGAAATTTCAAGTTTAGCGGAGAGAGAACTGGAATTTCAATGTAAAATTGTTCAGAACTGAGGGGATGCGGGAAATCCACCTGGGTGTTCAGAAAAGAATTCCTGAAAGGAGTGGTGGGGAGTCACATCTGGAAGCAGGTAAGTGCGCCATGAATGTCTATATTAGATTAGATTCTATAGATTGTCCATAGGAAGGAAGGGAGCAGGTACCAAATCTCAGACCCACTCAGCAGGAGCTGGAGGGGACAGGGTTCTAACACCAGGCAGGGCCTGAGGCAGGGTGAGTGGTGGGGGAGAGGATAAGTCGACTTTCAGCAGGTATCAGAAGGGCTATGTTAGGGCACTTGCACTTTATATTTGCAGAAACAGAATTGTAAGAAGAGAAATCACAGGGTCAGGTTTCACTGCCAACAACTACTCTTGCCACAGTATGAAGCATGGGTTGGAATTTTTCTTCGTTACATGGTGCCTCTGATATAGTAGGTGCTCAGGAAATATCTGTTGAATGAAAGATCAGTGAAGAAAGGAAAGAAAAAAATCCCTTTTTATAGGCTTAGTGGGTTTGCAGCAAAAAAAAAGTAGGTTATGGAACTCTCCAGACCGGTGGGGTGGGGGTGGGGAAATGTGACACGGATGTGACACACACAATCGGCTGCAGCTTGGCTTTATTTTGTTTTTGGTCTGCTAATGTTGCACTGGAAAGATTCATTCTGCCATCTTCAGAACTAGGATGCATTACAACTCTACCGACGACATTCTAGAGCCTGCTCCTTCCAGGATGGTCTGGCGGGCAGCAGCATCCCCAGCATGCTGGTTGGAAATGTGGAATCGCCAGCCCCGCCCCACCGACTGAGTCAGAATCTGCATTTTAATGAGTTCCCCCAAGAGGTGAGGAGGCGAAGAGTAGGCAGTTTCACGTTGGAGGTGCCAGTCTGGATGCAGAAGCTCTCTCACACGGGAGGAGTCATCAGGAGAACCTGGCAAGTGAGAAGAGCTAGGAATCCCCATTTCCCCCATTCTCTGCTTGAGGCTAAAAGTGGGACCTAACAGGAATCTACGGGTTTCTCCCCAAGTCCCAGAAATTCCACATGGTTCAACCTCACCCTTGGTTTGCTTTTTGTTTTTTCTTTTGGTGTATGAAAATTTATTACTGTCATGTGTGCACCATCAAACTTATGATATCAGTCTCTCCTTCTTGCCTTTTATGAGGCCGAAAGAGAAACATTGGCTATTTTGACATTCTTAATGTCTCCAGGAATGTCACTGACAGCAGGACTTTTCCAACCAAATCCAGCAACCAGAACTGGTTCATTTTCCTCAATAAATTTTGAACAACAATCACTGGGTACAAAGGCTGTGGTTTGTTTTCTGGTTTTTTGGGGTTTTTTTTTTTTTGCACTATTGATGAGTTGGACCCTCACATATTTCCTGATGGCAGAATTTGGCTGTTTGGCTTCAACCCCTACTTTTTCCAGCACAATTCCCTTTGCATGGGAAGTGCCTCCGAAAGGGTTGGCTTTCACAGCTGTGCCCAAATGGGCTTTCTTGTACTGTTTATAATGCCACTTCTGATCTTGACGGTGACAACGGAGCTTCCTGGCAGTACGAACACTGCAATACTTACCTGTCCTGCCAGCACCACAGGCCTGAGCAAGAGAGCGCAACCTCACACTTTGGGAGCACCCAGAATGAGTCTCATGTGTCCATGACTTTTCACTCAGCTACTCTGTGTGCATGCGTGTGTGCACAAGTGTGCGTGTGCGTGGGGTCACCATCCTCCTGCTCTCCGACCTGAGCACCAGCCATGCCTCCTAAGGACAGACGGGCAGGAGGCTTGCCTAGAAGGGCACTCTGTACCTTGCCAAGTCCCCCAGTTTGTAATCAGAATGATGCCTGATTATCACTAGAGCCGCTTGGCGCTCTAGTGGACAGAACGTTTAGCATAAGAGCTTTTTCATTTATTGTTGGACCTAGGAGCTAAAAGCTAGAGAAACCACCCAGAAGGAACTAGGGACTTAGTGAATGGTTTAAAAATGAGTTAAAACCAGGACATGAAAAGAATCTGGTTATCCATGCCCCTGCGGGGTAGATGTACTCACTTACCAGGAACCAACGTTCTCCATCTAATTCCCCATAACTATAGCATAATCATTTCCAAACTCCAGCCCATGCCACTGGGGACGAACGGACAGATCTTACTGAAGGATGTAATTATCATGAACAATCAATAGGCTGTGTGAGTGGAAGGCCGGATAGCACCAGGAGAAATGGAGTGAAGGTGGGTGGGGGAAGAATACCAGGCCAAGGTCACAGAGCTGAAGGATTTGTTCAAGAAGGTTTAAAGCTCCAAAGAGAAGTGCTGACTGATGAAGTGTCTTCATCACCAGTGGCTCAGGGATCCCTGAGGGAACAAAGGGGAAACTCTGGGTCGCCCCAAGGCCAGAGGTCCCACCTCAGGCCATACCCAGAAGTGAGAGAGAAAGAAGGAAGCCAGTACCTAGGGGGACAGAGTGCTCTGTCCCAGGTCCACTGTGGCCCAAATGACTGAGTCTCTCTGCTCGGTGCCTATCTCAGGCAGAGTTGAAGGAAGACATGGGAGGGGAGCCCATGGGTTGTGCTGGCTGAGCTAAGCTGCAAGACAGTTGAGTTAGGACAAGAATCTTGTGACTCGGAGGTGCCTGGGTGGCTCAGTGGGTTAAACATCTGACTCTTGATTTTGGCTCAGGTCGTGTTTTCAGGGTCCTGGGATGGAGCCCCACATCAGGCTCTGCACTCAGCATGGAGTCTGTTGGAGATTCTCTTTCTCCCTCTCTCTGCCCCTCCCCGTGCTCTCTCTCTTTCCCTAGAAAAAAGGATCCTGTAGCCTGGATGTCCTTTGTTTCCAGGCTTTAGAGTTTCTAGTTTCTAATTTCTTCAATGATGTTTCTAAGCTCATCTTATGGAACTATCATGCAAAAGGGCTCCCCACCTGGCAAAGAATTGGGGGGTGTCAGTGAACCCCTAGATTGCACAAGCAGTGGTGATCTGGCAGTGACTTGCCTGAAGGCCTGGGCAGGGAAGCTGGTATAGGGACAGTGGGGTCCCCAGAAGGGCCAGGGTGAGGAGCAGCTGGGAAGGCTGCTAGTCCCCTCCCTCCTGGACTTGGAATTCTCTTCTTCTTCCTCTTTTAGTCAACAGCTTCAGGGTGTGTTTATCCTTAGCAGGCTCCCCTTTCTGGAAGGTCATTACTGGGGCTCACAGAGAGAAGGCCTTCTTTGGCACACGTCCTCCTTTCTCCCACCTCCTGCCTGGCCTCGCGGGTTACTTCTGAGCTTCTGATTCTGTAGGAAGCATCACAGACCAGGAAAATACTGCAAAAAATAACACATCTCCTACATTTTTAAAGAAATTTCTAGTGGAAACCTTGCATAATTGAATACAGGACTCAACACTTACGAAAAAAAAAAACCATTCTTAGGAATAGAAGGGAGACACACACATTGGTACTGTATAATGAAGATCGGCCCACAAAGACTGTTCTGGGTAAAAGCTGGGTAGATGGCAGCCTGCCCTCCTTCTGTGCCAGTACACACATCCACCCATTGGCTTTATGAGCAGATCCAAACAAAGGGGCTTGATTGTGTGAAATGCCAGCCTGGCTCCTTCGCCAGCCCGCACATCTCCCCAGGTGATGGGGTGGCGTGGGGCTGGGGGTGCACGTCACAGGTTGGGAGAGCAGGACTGCTCAGTCCGGACTCCTCTTCCAGCAGAAGAAGGCAAAGCTGTAATCTGCTGTGTCTCCCACAAAGAGAACGAGATAGGATCTACACCAAGCAGCAACAACCCTGTCTTCCTCCCAGAGAACTGTCAACATTGCCAGGGAAGAGGAAAACAGATAAAAGGAGAGGAGGCCAGGCTGACGGCGAGGAGAAGCTTGCAGCTCTGCAGAGGAGACAGCACTAATTATCTCACCGCGGGTTCTTTAATAACATAGCTTGGCTATTTCAAAAGCTACTGTTGAAATCAGTCCACCCTCCTACAAGAACCCTAATTCCTATTATTAGGTGGATCACATTAGACTTTCGAGTTTGGGGGGATGTAAATGTTGCTTCTTTATGAAAATTGCCCTGGTTTCAAACCAATAAGAATTAGTTGATGTCATCTCTGTGTTTCCATAGCATCTATTTTTTTTTTTCTTTTTTAGTTTCAGAGGTAGAACTTAGTGAGTCATCAGTTGCATATAACACCCAGTGCTCATCACATCACATGCCCTCCTTAGTGCCCATCACCCAGTTACCCCATCCGCCCACCCACCTCCTCTCCAGCAACCCTCAGTTTGTTTCCTAGAGTTAAGCGTCTCTTATGGTTTGCCTCCTTCTCTGTTTTCATCTTATTTTATTTTTCATTCCCTTCCCCTACGTTTATCTGTTTGGTTTCCTACATTCCACGTATGAGTGAGATCATATGGTATTTGTCTTTCTCTGACTTATTTCGCTTAGCATAATACCCTCTAGTCCCATCCACATCATTGCAAATGGCAAGATTTCATTCTTTTTGATGGCTGAGTAGTCTTCCATTGTGTGTGTGTGTGTGTGTGTGTGTGTGTGTGTATCACATCTTCTTTATCCATTCATCTGTCAATGGACATCCGGGCTCTTTCCCTATCTTGGCTATTGTGGACACTGCTCCTATTCCCTAGCATCTTCACAGCAGTGACCACAGCCTGGCTGTACTTAACTGTGCATATATTTGCCTTCCCGACTAACTTGGAAACTTCCTGAAGGCTAGAGTTTGTTTATTCAAATTTGTGATTTTTAGCACAGCATTGTGCATAGTGGGTATCTAATAAACATTTGTTGAAGTAAATGGGTAATGAAATAGAGACATGGCAGTCAGAACTACAAGACTTTAGAAATGACTGGATCCTGGGAGATTTGGAAGATCGTGGAGGTGGGACTGTAAGTTTGACTCTCCCTTGACCATCCGCCCCTACTAGCCCCCATCAAAAAACAGACCAAGAAGCTAAGTAAATGAACTCTCAAATGAAAAAAAATCAAAGTTCCCTTTCAGAACAAGCCTTACGGTGATATCCTCCATAATATGGAGGATAGGATTAATAGCAGTAAGGGAAAAATCAGAATCCCAGTAAAAATGAAGGAGGGAGCATTAAAGATCTCTAAGGTAGGGCGGTTTCTGAAAACAACAGAAGGGGGAACTATAGAGCCAGGCAGCTCTTAAAGCTCTCCTGGCCTTTCTCTTACTCCTAAAACCACAATAAAACTCGTTTCACTTAAACATGGGCAACAGAAAAGGATCATGACAAAATCCATACAAAATTACTAATAATATCAAGAAGAATTAGGAGCAGAATAATGTCCCTGCAGATGACGAGAGTATGCCAGAAAGACAACAGATACAAACTGGTGAAAACTATAACCTAAAATTTCAAATTAGCTAAAAAAAGAAAAAGTCAAGCAAAGGATCACAAATGCGGAAGAAAAAAATACATTAAAATTAGAAAAACTCTGAAATGAGATTCTTGGAGAAAAGAAATACTTGTAAAAAGGGAAAGAACTGAGAAAAAACATAAAAAAATTGCAAATGAAGTCCAAATTAAAAGGAATATAGGAGCAAATAAACAGGACAGACACTAAGAGAATTGGTAGATAGAAGGAAAGAAAACACATTTTAATCAAAAGAAAATGAAGAGAGGATTTCTACTTCTGGCTGTGATGGAGCAGGAGGAGTTGGATTTATTTGCCTGACCGCAATAACTAAAAAAAGTGGGCATAATATATGAAACAATGGTTCTCAGGACATTGGACAACAGGCAGCGCATGATAGCGACCCCCGAGGAAAGGGAAACACATGAAATTAGCTTGTGATTGTCCCAACAGATTTGGAGGATGCAGTGCGGGGGGGGGGGGGGGGCACCCAAACAGAGCTTGGTGGGTGCACTGAGTTGAGCAGAGAGAAAGCAGAATTCAGAGCACCCAAGTCAGGGGGAGCTACCAGGCAGAACACAGACGTGGGAGGAACTTCACTGAAAGAGCTCTGGAGATCTGCAGAGAGGCCCTCTCTAGTCTTGAGCTGAGAACTGATACGAATGTGCAAAATTAGGAATTACTCGAGAATAGGGAGGGAACAACTGGAAAGCAGCAGACCAAACAATTCCTTGAGCTCACACAGGGCTAGGAATGATTTGTGTTCCTGTTGACTGGAATGGAAATGCCTCAAGGGCATTGTCTTACTAGTGGGGTTAAATTATCCCCAGACCAGAGTTCTCTGGACCTGCCCTAGTAAAGCTTAAAAGCAAGCTTTGAAAAGATCCAACCAATTCCAAGTAATGTCATTGTATGCCAGGATGAAGTGCAACTACATTTAAAGGACTACAACATATCCAGCGCTCAACAACAAAAAACTCACAATGTCTGCCATTCAATCAAAAGTTACAAAGAAGCAGGAAAATATGGCCCATAACCATGAAGAAAATCACTCATACAAATAGACTAGAAAAGACAAAGGTGATGAAGACAAGGCCCAAAAAGCAGCTGGCATAAACATGTGCCCCTCATTCAAGAAAGGAGAGGAGAGTGTGGACACAAAGAGAGAAATGGGCTCAATCCCAGGACCCCGGGATCATGACCTGAGCGGAAGTCAGACGCTTAACCGACTGAACCACCAGGGCGCCCCAAGAAATGGAAAATTTTTAAGAGACAAAAATAGAACTAGAAATTAAAAATATAATATCTGAGATGAAAAATACTTGTATGAAATTAGCAGCAGATTAGGCACTGCAGAAAAGATCAGTGGATGGAAGTCACAGCCGTCAAAACTGAAGCAAAGAGAGAAAGGTCTGAACAAAAGATGAACAGATCTGGGGCACCTGAGTGGCACAGTTGGTTAAACATCAGACTCTTGGTTTCGGCTCAGGTCCTGATCTCAGCGTTATGAGATCAAGCCCCACCTTGGGCTCCACCCTCAGTGAGGAGTCCGCTTGAGACTCTCTCTCCCTCTGCCTCTCCTGCTCCTGCTCTTTTTCTCCAAAATAAATCAATAGGGGCACCTGGGTGGCTCAGTTGGTTAAGCGACTGCCTTGGGCTCAGGTCATGATCCTGGAGTCCCGGGATCAAGTCCCACATCGGGCTCCCTGCTCAGCAGGGAGTCTGCTTCTCCCTCTGACCCTCTTCCCTCTCAGGCTCTCTGTCTCTCATTCTCTCTCTCTCAAATAAGTAAATAAAATCTTAAAAAAAAATCAATCAATAAACCTTTAAAAAAATGAACAGATCATCAATAGATTATGAGACTATGTCAAGACCTCTAAAATACATGTTATTAGAATCCCAAAATAAAGTGGGGGATGGAAGAATATTTGAAGAAATTATGGTGGAAAATTGTATGATTTTGATGAAATCTATAAGCTCACAGATTCAAGAAGTTCAATGAATCCCGAGCAGAATAAAATTCCAAGTAGGATAGGAAACCATACCAAGGCACATCATATTAAATATGTTGAATGGTGACAGATGGTAGTAACTACCTGTAAGTGGTGAGCATTACATAATATATAGAAGTGTTGAATCACTATGTTGTGCACCTGAAACTAATATAACATTGTGTATCAATTATCCTTAAATAATAAAATTTTTTTAAAAAAAGAAAAAGGAGGGGCACCTGGGCGGCTCAGTCAGTTAAGCGTCTACCTTCGGCTCAAGCCATGGTCCCAGGGTGTTGGGATCAAGCCCCATGTTGGGCTCCCTGCTCACTGGGGAACCTGCTTCTCTCTCTCCCGCTGCCACTCCCCCTGCTTGTGCTCTCTCGCTCTCTTTCCGTCAAATAAATAAATAAAATCTTTAAAAAAATAAAAATAATTTTAAAAAGAGAAAAGGATCTTCTTAATAAAAGCAGCTAGACAAAAATAGATCATTACATACAGGGAAACAAAGTTGAAAATTACTAGTGACTACTCATACAGCACAACCTGGAAACAATAGAATGGCATCTTTAAAGTGCTGGCAGAAAACAAGTCATCTCTGTAAAATTCTACATCCAGGAAAAATATCTGTCAAAAATAAGGCAGAATAAAGACTTTCTCAGCCAAATAAAAGCTGAGATTCATGCCCCAGATCTGCACTACAAAAAAATGTTAAAGGAAGTTTTTCAGGTAGAAGGAAACGTGATCCACCCAAACAGATGAAGAGACCTGAGTTGTAAATATGTGGATAAATATGTTCTTTTTAGATCCCCCCCCCCGCCCCGCTTAGGAAGCATGTTGCTGTAAGAATCTCACCCTGTGCATGGAGTGAGACGGTATTATTTGACAGTAGATGATAGCAAATTAAAGATTTATATTAGAAACCCCAGAGTAACCACTAAAACCATACACACAACTAAGCCAATAGTGGAGATAAAAATGGAATAAAAAGCCCCACTCATAATAGATAACCAATGAACAATAGCCAAAATTGAGGCTGAAACTCTCAGGACGGAAACTGACATTGCCTGGCTCCTAGAACTGGGCTCTTAGTATATCAAAAATGCAAGGAATGTGCTACACGAGGCATCAGAGTAAAGAAAGGTTTCTGAGAAAAAGTGGAACTTTAGCCTAACTCTAAGAACTGAAAATCATTTTGGGGAGAGAAGTAAAATAAGATAGTCTTGGGAGAGAGGATGGTATATGTAATGACCAAAGTAGGAGAAGAGGAAGAACGTCATTTTTTAGTTGGAGAAATTAAGACTACAAAGTGTTCATGCTGAAAGTAACAAGAGAATATTGGAAAGTAATAAGAGAGGTAAAGAGGTTTGCCAGATGGTCCAGTGCTTTGAATTTAGACTTGGGCCGGTGGGCAAGATGGAGCCTCTGAAGGGTTGCTTGTCTCTGATTCAGGCACGCGTCCTCAGCTGCCACTCTGGATACCCCTTTTTAATGGGCTATAATCACTTTTTTTTGCTGTTGTATTGCAAATACCATGCACTTTGGAGTCAGAAATCCCCGGCGTTTATATCCAGGTCCTCCACCTAGAGCAGACTGATTTGGGGCAAATTACTTAATCTAAGCCTGAATTGTTTTCGGAACTGTCAGTTCCCTAAAAGAGGAGACTCCCAGTCACATGGTAGTTGATCAACGTCCCTTTTCCCCTGCCTACATTACTGATTCAGGGATGGGCACCTGACACAGTTCTGGCCAGTCTGTGTTCTTCTTCTCTCAGGGTCTCTAGCAACACGGTGCTAGGAGCCTAAAGTTGGGGAGAGGCTGCCAAAGAAGGAAGCCAAAACACAAGAATGCAGAGCCCAGAGAGTGATAGAGGAGAAAGGTCTGATAACATATTTAGAGGCTCCAGAATTAGTCATGGTAGAACTTCAAAGATCTGCCCCTGGACTTTTTGATTGAGTCAATAATTTCCCAAACTTACCCTTTTGTAAGTAAATTTTTAAATGATTTTGGACATAGCCAAAAGCACCTAAACTAGGGGCGCTTGGGTGGCTCAGTTGGTTAAGCGTCCAACTCTTGATTTTTGCTCAGGTCATGATCTGAGGGTATTGGGATCAAGCCTCGCCTCGGGCTCCGCACTCAGTGGAGAGTCTGCTTAGGATTCTGTCTCTCCCTCTGCACCTCCCTGAGCGTGCTTTCTTTCTCTCTCTCTCAACTAAATAAATCTTTAAAAAAAAGGTCTAAAAACACTTAAACTATATAGCGTTTCTGTAGGATGAAATGAGATAAATGTGTAACAGACAGCACATGTTTGATTAATACTGGCCGTTTTCATTTTCTTATCACTATATATACCTTAATGACATTTAAAACTCTGCACAAGTAGCTATTAAGAACTCAATTTTATAGAAGGATTTAGAGAAGGGAGGTGACTTGTTAAGGTCCCAAAGTCGATAAACAACATAATTGAGCTCTCTCTCCATTCTACACTATAGGCTCTGCAGTCACATTCCTAACACGTAATAGGCACTTGGTAAATGTTGATTCTCTTCCTCTTTCCTGTACATGAGATCCTGAAATCATGCCTATCTACCCAGAGATCTAGAGGAAAGCAGAACCTGGAAGGTTGCTTCTCTAGATCTGGCTCACTTAGGTATAGTCTGCATTAACTTTGATCTTACCTCCTTAGTGCTTGACTCTTCCTGTCTTAACCTCTGAAAACTCATCCCTTGGGCCCTTTGACTGCATTAGTCACCGACACCTACCCATATCTTCCTGAGCAGGTGTGTCCCATAATTTCCTCCACTTGTCCCATGTGGTCCCACAGCTGCTCATGCCTGGAGTGCTCCCTGGTGTCCTCTCCTCCCACCCAATTCATCAAAGTACTCTTGGTTCTTTCTCCTCAGTGATCAGGTTTGTGAGTCCCAGTGAAATATATTCGTGAAAAAAAAAATCCCATTGCTTTAGCTGAAAAATGTTCATGATCAGCCCAACCTAATATGAACATTCCATTATAGGTCATTGAAAGAAATCTCTCTAGAAGTCATGGACATGTGTTGTTGACTAAAAGTTAGAAATGCTGAAAAGTAAGTAAACATTTTGATTCAGAAATCTGAATCAAGAAATATTTTCATTCAGTCTTCGGCTCTCTGTTGTAGAAAATGAGGACTCTTAGTTTCATGAAGGTTTTTGCAAACTGATGTCTATGGAGAGCACTGGAAGAGGAGCAGTGAGATCTGGGTCAATGTCACTTCTTAGCCACTCTTTAATTATGGAAGAAACTACCAGTTTCCCATCCAGTGTCCATTCTCCACTTCTTCCTTCCTAATAGAACGTCTAAATGGTTGAGAGGCTGGATTATGTGCCCATCTAAAAACCAACTTTGTGCAGCCTTCCCTGCAGAAAAGGAAGTACAAGTAGAAGTCATTGGGGGCACTCCTGCCATGGTCTTTAAAGTGGCTTACTCAGCTGGAAGGTACCTTTTTACCCTTCTTCTTCCCCTCTTCCATGCTTAGAACCCAGGTATCATGACCAGAGCTGCAATGGCCATTCTGTGGCCTGAGGAGAACATGAGGCAGAAAGCCAGTGACAATGATCAGTAGAGCAGAAAGAGGATATTGTGGAGCCACAAGGCCTACGCTGTGTGTCTCTAGACTTTTTTAAGGGAGAGGAAAAAAAATAATCCAGAGTCACTGTTGCTAGAAGCCAAATATCAGCCCTAACTGATACAGTGACCTGGGAACATTGCTAATTAAGCAATGAGGCTTCGTTTCTTCATTTGCAAACTGATGGAGTCCTGTTAGATCCCTACAGTCCCCACCATTTCTATAACTACAATTTTAAGACTCTATACGGGTGCCCAAGTACAAAAGCCAGGGCTGGCCTGATTTCTATCCTATCTTGGCCTTCCAGGCAAATTCGAAAGCATCTACATCCTTAGGTGGAAGTCAAAATGATTATGAACATAGAGTTACCACCACGTGACCCAGCAATTCTACTCCTAGATATATACCCAGGAGAAATGAAAACACACACACACACACACACACACACAAACTTGTACATGAGTGTTCATAGCAGCATTACTCTTAATAGCTAAAAAGTGGAAACAACCTAAGTGTCCACCAATTGATGAATAGGTAAACAAAATGTGGCATATCCATACAATGGAATAGTATTCATGCATAAACAGGAATGAGGTTCTGAAACATGTTACAACACAGATGACCCTTGGAAACATTATGCTAAGTAAAAAAAAAAAAGCCAGACACAAAAAAAAAACACGTCCTGTATGATTCCATTTATATGAAATGTCCAGAACAGGCAAATCCATAGTGACAGAAAGATTAGTGGTTGTGCAGGGGTTGGAGGGAGAGGGGCTAAGGAGGGACTGCCAGTGGGCATGGGTTTGTGTTTTGGGTGATGATTCTGCCATTACATAGTGGTAATAGTTGCACAACTCCGTGAATATACTAACACTCACTCACTTGTACTCTTTTGCATGGTGAATTTTATGGCATGTCAGTTCTATCTCAGTTAAAGGAAACGAAAATAGGATTATGAAACATTTTCAGTGAAATAGACTGCATCCTACTTGGGTATGTGTTGGCAAGCGTGCCTTAAGAAAAACATGAGGAAAAGGGCGCCTGTGTGGTTCAGTCAGTTAAGTGTCCGACTCTTGATTTCAGCTCAGGTTATGATCTTAGGATCGTGAGATGGAGCCCCGTATTGGGATTCACACTCAGTGGGGAGTCTGCGTGGGATTCTCTCTTCCTTTCCCTCTGCCCTTCCTCCACCCCAGTGTGCACGCTCTCTCTCTCTCTCTCTCAAAACCAGACCAAACAAAACCAAAGAAAAGTGAGGAACAAGATGGATAGGGAGAAAGCCTCTAAGAAACAAGGGTATTAGTGAGTCAGTTTTCAAGTAAATAGCTCAACTTTGAGGTACATTTAGAAAAGCATGACTACACAATAGAATCTCTCTTAAACAATGGGAAGAAATCAGCATTATAGTAGATGTCAAATAGCTTTGTCTAGTGTATGTCACGTATTAACTAAAATGGGGGTGTGTAAAAGGTGGCGCTCCAAAGTGCTATTTCCTACTCATTAACTTCCTACTCATTTTCACAATAACTATGCCCCGATAGAATATTCTTGCAATCATGATTACATTAGGACATCGTATATGTCTTGTTTCAGAACCAGGAAATTCAGCATCATCTGTCAGTGACCCCACTAGAGACAAAAGCCCTTCGGCACCTCGTCTGTGCCCCACCCATCCAGGGAGGTTGAGCTACAGACCAAGGGACACCTTTGGGTTTTTTCTGGAAGCCAGGAAATTTCTCTTTCCCTTCTTCGTGTGGCCTTGTACATAACGGGACCTGAGAGATGCAGCTGTAGAGAAAAGAACACTAAGTCCAAGATCTGATTTGTACAGAAAAAGTTCAGTGGTCTGAGACAAGTCTCTGAGCCTCCATCTCTTTCCTTACAAAATAAGGAGGTCAAACTAGATGATCTCTTAAGGTTACTTTTGGTTCAAATTTCTATTAATCTAGCATCCTTGTGATGAAATGGGAAACCTACCATAGTCTAAGATCATCTCTGGGGCTGGGGTAGGGGTGCAGGCAGATTTGGAACGTATGAGGTTCCTGTTCCTTCTAGACTCTTGGGAGGACCTCAAGATAACTCTAGCTGCTCCTCCCTCACCCCAACCTTTGAATCCTGCATCACATCCCACTAGTAATTTGGATACTGCGTCCGCCTCGAAGTGAATATCCTCCTGGTGGTACATCAGGGAGTGACAGAACATTTCCTTTGCAGAGTGTTGCACACACACACACACACACACACACCACCACCACCACCACCACCACCACCACCACCATGACCATCACCACCACTCCAAATCCCATCACACAATGGTGATGTAAACAAAGGAAACTGAGAGTTTCCAAAAGTATCTTTTAATCCAAGTGTTGGTCTGCATTTTCTTGCTTTTGAACTGTTTTCTTAAGTATGCATTTCACGTTGTCTTGTACAACAGTGCTCTTAAAGCTTTGCCCCAGAGCATCTGCTTGACTGGTCTGTCTGGCACCCACTGTTCGAATCATGCTGAAGTAAGCTCTAGCAGCGTGCAGACGGGATATGCTGACAGGCTAGCAGGCTGGCCTGCTGGGTGCCTGCCTGTCCCCTTCTCACAAGGTGGGAAAGAGAAGCAGGGTACTTACGGTATGCCAAGAAGCACCTGGCAGCAATCCCTGTCTTCTCCAAAGTTACCAATCATGTGTCTGACAGGTTGTGGGGAATGCATGGCCAAGGGTCCAGGGGGCCCTGGCAGCTGACCCCGCGTTCAGGGCATTTAAAAACCAATGTTACCCTTCAATTAAGTTGTCGGAAGCTTTACACCAGCTCAGCAAGAGTGGCACCAGCCAATTCACTGTTAAATATAGAAAACTGAAGAAGTCACTGACTCTGATCCATTTGTCCTTACTCATCACTAAGGTCTAGTTTTTATAATATACAATACTTGCAAACTGCTGCTCTTTTCCATTTTGGAGGCCATTCTCACACTATATAGATAATGTTCACGCTTTTCCTTGGAACCACCTTCATGTATACTTCAGCCTCTTTAATGTGGAAATCGCTAATCCACCCCTCATCTTTTCTCCTCCTCTCTTTTAAAAAAACATTTATGTAGTAGAACCAGCTAGAATGAAATAAATACAGGGTCAAATTTAAAGTAATATTTTTCCTAATTTTGCATTTGTCTAAAAATGAGAAAAATCATAAGCCTACAGTTTGATTTTTTCTCTTCCTATAGGGATATGTAAATAAATGTTATACATTTGTTTATAACTTAACACTCCACTTCTGTTCCCCAAATGAGAAACTGACTGGCCCAATCTAAGGCAGAACATGGCACAATTTGGCAGGAAATCTCCACAGAGAAATTTGCAGGATAGCTGTTCTCATATACACAATGATATATGCACAAAATTACTCACTGTGGCACCATGAGAAAAAAGCATAAAGGACCTACATGGCCGTCCTAAGGAATTAACGAAATAAAGTACGGCAGGATTACATAATGGATACTGTGTATCCATTTCAAGGAGGGAAGCTCTGTATTTTAAACATACTGTTCAGTGAAGAAAAGAGGCAGCAGAACAGTGTTACTAGCATCATAAGAGGTGTGAAGAAAGAAAAAAGGGAATAATCTACCTCCATTTGAAGATATATAGAATATTTCTTCAAGGATGCTGGACAGATAACAGTGATAAGAATGGTTGCCCTCCAGGGTGGAAAACTGTAGCAAGGAACACAGGAGGAAGAGACTTCCTTTCCACTCTCTATCCTTTAGAATTGTGTGCCCTATGCAGGTAGTAACTATTAAAAAAAAAAATTTTTTTTTTGGTAAAGAAGTAAAGACATAGTAGGATTTCTACATGAAATTACACTTAGTCTGCTTTCAAGGAGGCAGCCTTTCAACTAATAAAATATTTAAGGGCATTTACATATTTGCAGTGATGTCACATCTTATATTGGGTATGACTGTGGTCGGTTCAGTTTTACCACACGGACAGAGTAAATTCATTTGAACTTTTACCTCTCTCTTCCCTTCTCTAGAGGAAGAATTTAATATAATGTGTTCTGCAAGTTAACAGGCAAAACCATTATAAAGAAGCCAATAAAGAGAAGAAGGAGACAGAAGAGAAGACACCATTAGGACACAAACGTTTATGTGATTTTAGCCATTACAACAGTAGTTCAGAAATATCTCAAATGTTACATTGATATCATCAATAATACAAAAAGAAAAAAAACCCAAATGACAGGCAACAGTGAAGAGCACCAGAGACCCAGCGCACACACCTAGAGAAGACCATGCTTCTTTCCTTCAACTGCCAAGAGATTTTCACCACTAAGCCCCCCTCCCCCGTGCTTTCCTTTTCCTCGACTTTCCCTAACCTGCTTTCAAGCGTGACTTTAAGCCTCATCCTCGCCCTCCTCCTCCTCGAACTCCCCCTGTTCGTCGGCCGTGGCGTCCTGGTACTGCTGGTACTCGGACACCAGGTCGTTCATGTTGCTCTCGGCCTCGGTGAACTCCATCTCATCCATGCCCTCGCCCGTGTACCAGTGCAGGAAGGCCTTGCGCCGGAACATGGCCGTGAACTGCTCCGAGATGCGCTTGAACAGCTCCTGGATGGCCGTGCTGTTGCCGATGAAGGTGGCCGACATCTTGAGGCCGCGCGGCGGGATGTCGCACACGGCCGTCTTCACGTTGTTGGGGATCCACTCGACGAAGTAGCTGCTGTTCTTGTTCTGCACGTTGAGCATCTGCTCGTCCACCTCCTTCATGGACATGCGGCCGCGGAAGATGGCGGCCACGGTCAGGTAGCGGCCGTGGCGCGGGTCGCAGGCGGCCATCATGTTCTTGGAGTCGAACATCTGCTGCGTGAGCTCGGGCACCGTGAGCGCGCGGTACTGCTGGCTGCCGCGGCTGGTGAGCGGCGCGAAGCCGGGCATGAAGAAGTGCAGGCGCGGGAAGGGCACCATGTTCACGGCCAGCTTGCGCAGGTCGGCGTTCAGCTGGCCCGGGAAGCGCAGGCAGGTGGTGACGCCGCTCATGGTGGCCGACACCAGGTGGTTGAGGTCTCCGTACGTGGGGGTGGTCAGTTTCAGGGTGCGGAAGCAGATGTCATACAGGGCCTCGTTGTCGATGCAGTAGGTTTCATCGGTGTTCTCCACCAGCTGGTGCACCGACAGGGTGGCGTTATAGGGCTCGACCACCGTGTCGGACACCTTGGGCGAGGGCATGACGCTGAAGGTGTTCATGATGCGGTCTGGGTACTCCTCTCGGATCTTGCTGATGAGCAGCGTGCCCATCCCGGACCCCGTGCCGCCCCCCAGCGAGTGGGTCAGCTGGAAGCCCTGCAGACAGTCACAGCTTTCTGACTCTTTCCTCACCACGTCCAGGACCGAGTCCACGAGTTCGGCTCCCTCTGTGTAGTGGCCCTTCGCCCAGTTGTTGCCCGCACCACTCTGGCCTGCCAGAGGGAGAGACTTCATAAGGCACTGATGACTGGATTAAATTCTTTTTACCTTAGACCCCTTAATATAGATCAATGAGTCAGTGTTCAGATAAGATTATCTCAGATTACCACCCAAATGGCCAGACATTAAAATACTTGGTTATGGATATAATTATAAACAAGGAAGTCTAGGAATACCTGGCCATTAGAGGTTGAAAGGCAAATTTATTTTAGCTTATATTAAGACTGATGGGCACACAACAGGATGTTCTTCATTCAATACTTTCCCTTAGGTGGTCATACCCCTCCACCCCGAGCTGTACAGTGTCAAATGAGCCTCCCATGCCATCAGCCATGTCAGTGACTCACCAAACACGAAGTTGTCTGGCCTGAAAATCTGGCCGAATGGTCCAGACCTGACCGAGTCCATGGTGCCCGGCTCCAGGTCCACCAGGATGGCCCGAGGTACATATTTGTTACCTGCAGGGAACACAGCTGGACTTAGATGTGCAGGCAGAGAGCTCTAAAGAGAAAGGCTCCCCCCCCCCTTTTGCAGGCACTACTGTTGTCCCCAAACAAAGAAGGACACAGAACCGATCAGATTCTCAAAGGCTTTGGTTGTGAACCGCCCACTGAAATCCTGCAGTGAAAGAGTGGGAATTCTAAATCCGCTAGCCCACTCTACCCTGGGGCCACACTCCTAGAGTTAGTCCTGGGGACAGGAGAGTAAAAAATTGAAGGGGGGGGGGGATGGTAAGGCAATTACCAGTGGCTTCATTGTAGTACACATTGATTCTCTCCAGCTGCAAATCACTGTCTCCATGGTAACTGCCAGTGGGGTCGATCCCATGCTCATCACTGATGACCTCCCAAAACTAAGACACAGAAAAAGTTTGCATTTAAACATGCCCTACCCCTCAAAGAGAGACCGAGTCTCACAATGAAAAGCCCTCGACTCAGTTCCAAAAACCCTAACTCTCAGGCAGCTGACCCGGCTCCGCCGCAAGGCTTGTATTGTGCAGGGTCAGAAAGTTGAAATTGGGCGTTTCCCCGGCGAACAGCTGCGGGCGGCAGGAGGCGGGGGTCTCTTCGGGTGGCGGGGCGGGGGGGTGGGGTTGGTGCCGCAAAAGCTGCGGGCTCGCGCGGCCGCGGAGTTCCGCGCTCAGAGTCGCAGCTGCGGGAGGCGGCGGGCGGCGGGCGCGCAGGGACTCCCAGCGGCGCGGAGGGGGTGGGCTGGGGAGCAGGGACCGGAGGGACGGAAGGAGGGTGGTTTGAGATTCAAAGCACGTCCAGAGACCTCAAGACAATCGCTCTCCTCCCCTCCCCCACAGCTCGACTGGGGTTCGAACGGATAAAACCACTTCTCCCAGTGTCCCGGCCCCTCCCGTAAACGCGCGCGCACAGCCTCGGGGACACACCCGCGCCTTCTCCAGGCAAGCTTGTCTGGCCAAGTGAGGATCAGGGAGAAAGCGGGGAGCAAGGAGTGGCCGGGATTCCAAATGATTTACAGCAAAAATGAAAGCGAGCTTCCTCCCCACCTCCAAATCGCCTCCGAGCCCACGCCCCACACGGCCGCACAAAGCTGCCGGGAAGGTCTGTGCTTGGGGAGTCCCGGGCCTGCTCAGGTCGAGGCTCGAGCCGAGGAACTCCGAGGGGCTACAGGCCAAGGCCCCCCCCCCCCGACCCCGCCCCTCCCGGAGCGCCCACCTTGGCGCCGATCTGGTTGCCGCACTGGCCCGCCTGGATGTGCACGATCTCACGCATGGTGCTAGCTAGCTCCTTCTGGCCCTGGTCGGCGTCTGGTCAGTCTGTCCGTCCTCCCTTAAACACCCACTGCGGGGATCACCGGCAAGGCGCTCGGGAACCGACTGTCTGAGAGCGCCGGCCCAGCGGACTCAGCCTTTTATGCAAGGAGGGTGGGGCGGCCCGCGTAGGCCGCGCCCCCAGCTCGAGCCCCCCAGTCCCCTTCGAGCTAGAGCTCTCCAGGCCCCGCTGACGTAATGCTCCGAGCCCCAAGGACCATCCTGGGGGCTGGACATTGGGCCCGCAGCCAATCAGCACAGGCTTGCGGACCGGGCGAGGAGTGGGGGTTTGGGGTAGTAGGGTGGAGGCGTGGGCATTGTCTAGGACTTGGGGCGGGGGGAGGTGGAAGAGCTGGGGATTGAGATTTGGGGGTAGGTGAAGGAGCTGAGGGCGGGAGGGTGGCGAAGCGAGGGCGACCCCTGGGGCAGGCCGGTGGTGGGGGGAGAGCTGGTACTGCATGGGGGGAGCAGGGAGACTGGTGCAGGTGGAGAGGCCCTCAGGTGCGCTGTGCGCCGGGTGCTGGCAGGTGGAAGGGTAGAGGGGGGCGTAGGTCGCACTGTCAGCGCTGGTGGAGGCCCCTTATCGGCCAACGGCCGGGGATCCCTAAGCTACCCGCCCCTCGTGAGACCACTGCCTCTTTCCCCAACCCTAGAAGCCAGCGACTGTCCAGCCGCCGAACCCTGGTCACACAGAGCCTTGGGAGGACAGGCGAGCCCAGGAGAAAATGGTGTGTGATCAGGCTGTGGGGTCTGAAGAGCCGTGACCCCGGACCCCAAAGCCCAGGAGCCCCAGGGGGCCCTGCGCCCTGCCCCCAGCATCCGCCTGCTCTCTTTTGTCTCTGTCAAGGGCTCCTTGCTCCCTCTACTGCGGTTGCTGCATCCAGGGGTGGGGCAGCCTCCGCGCCCCCTCCAGCCCCATCCGACTCTCTTCAAGAGTCCCCAGCTCCCTGGCTGGTACCAAAGACCCCTCCACCTCGCGGGCTGGCTTTTTGTTCCTCCGGAGTGGATGGGGTGGGTGTGGCTGTCCGCGCACGGGTACTGTCCAGCGGTCAGAACAAGGGTGGGGTCCGGGGGGCGGGGCTGCGGCAGAACAAAGGGCTCACAAATGTGTGGGATACCTCCCACGTCTGAGTTTTTAAAAAATCACACCCCCGGCGCTCTCCCTCTCTGGGTTTGGTTCATCTATTGTCCAGGAAGGAAATGGGTTCCGCGGGTGATCATGGCCCACCGCACCGCTAACACTCTTCTCTTTCATCAGGTGCCGGACCCTGCGGCGGCCACGGGGTCGCCAACCTTCGTGCTGCCGATGAGGGTGAGGGACACGCCTAAAAACTGCGGCAGAGCGAGGGAGCAGCCACCCGAGACCCTGACGCGCACAAAGCGCGTGCGCAGACTCGGAGCACTGACACTTTCAAATCCACAGTTTCTAGGTGGTCGGAGGAGATGATCTCTTTGTTACTCTTCGTGTGTCTGTGTGTGAGGGGGGATGGGGAGAGGGTGCTCAACCTGCTTGCGTTCAAGGGTGGGAGCGGAAAGGGCGGCTGAAATACCGACCTGGAACCCGGCCCCTGCAATTCCGTGGGTGAAGCGCCCTTCCCCCTCTCGACTCGGGACGGGTCTTCTGCGAGGTGACGTGACCCCTTTTCATCCTCTGGCGAGAGGGGCCGCATGACCCGGGTTCCCGTGGGGGAGCGGAGCCTGCAGCTGTTGAGTGAGACCCTCCCAGAACTATCAGCAAGCTGTCACCGCCTTTCTTTCCCGCTGGGAGGTGGAAGGGGGGCTTTCAACTCAATTCCAGTGCACAAAGAGAAACCCAGAGAACAAAAGCCCAGCCTCCCCCAAACACCCATGGCGCCCAGACTGAACCTTCGGGGCAGAATTCCCCGGACGCGGCTCCCCTTCTCGGGGTTGGGATGGGGTCGGGCGAGAGGCAGAGGAGCAGAAGGTCCGCCCACAGGCCCCACTTGAGGGTTCCAAGGACCCAGGACCCCGAGTTTCTAATCCAGCTCCTACAGACGCAGAAACGTCGAGGGTGAACGATTCCCAAGGTCCCACGGCAAGTTAAAAACAGGGCTCAGGCTGGAATCCCGTCTTCCAGGCGCCCCAGCCCTCGGGGAAGGTGACCACGTTCAGGCCGAAAGAGCTGTGGCTGGTGTCAGCACCCGGACCTGGGGATGGCGGCTCCGGTGCGAGCGAGCCGTGCGGGAAGGCCCCGCTGGGGCCGCACCCGCGCTCTGTGTAGACGCGCGCCCAGCAGTGAGCGCCTGGCTGCCAGCGCCAAGGTGCAACCCTGGCGCGCTGCGCTCCAGGGGATCTGCTCCAGGCCGGGAAATTTGAGCCGGCCGCCAGCCTCCCTCACCTAATGGTTTATTTTCTCAGCTTCGGTTTCAGAGCCAGATTGCCGCGGAGTGTCGGGTGAAAACGCGAGTGCGAGATTATGTGGATAAAAGGGCCCTTTCCTCTCCGGTTTATTTTAGGGGAGAATGCTTGGGATACGGTGAGGCTGGAACTCACTCTTCTGAAAGCCCGGATGCCCTCCCTTTCGTACATCTGCGGGTACTGTCGCCCACCCCAGCCTCTGCGGGGCCGGCCCTCTTGTTAAGGGCTTTGCGCCTCTCCATGCCCCCCCTTCCCAAATTGGAATTATGCTGCTACACATTTTTATTTTCGCAAGAAGCTGATTTGGGGTCGGAAGGCTGAACGTTGATGACAGCCAAATCTTTCCCCGCTCTTTCCGTTTAACTGCCAATCCTTATCATTTTTATTCTGTACAGCTCCTGAGGGGAGGCTGGTAAGGGACCTCCAAAGCATAAATAGATCCGGCCTCAGTCGGGTCCTCCAAGCATTTCTTTTTGTGAATTATACACAATTCTTCTCCACCTAGGTCACTGTATACCAGATGTGAGAGGTGTCGGGACAATATATTTCACCATCACTTACAGGCTGTTAGCTTTAATGATGTACCAATATTCCTAAAATTTCCCTTTCCCAGACAGTTGTAGAAATAGCGCAGCGTAAAATAAAATCCAACATTTATTCTATGCATAACCGATTAGGTGGCTGAGGTCAGTGAGATAACCCCTGAAGCTATTAGAGTTGTATTTGCTCTCACAATATTCAGAGTATTTTCAATGGCAAATTCTCAAGTGATTTTGCATTTCTCTATGATTACACACAGAGTCATTGTTTTAATTCATTGAAGTCTGATCGGGAACATTGTACTGCTGATTTGGTAGTAAATTTTTAAAGCATTATTTTCTTAAAGCAAGATTTTTTTTTTTTCTTAAGCACATTTACTGAAATTACAAGACCTCTCGCTTTCGGATCTCCCGGCTGCCTGCCTGCATTCACCACTTGATACACAGCCCAAGCCGGGGAAGCCTGACAGCACGCTCCTCGGCGAGCTGCAAGCGGTTTCCTAGGCAACCGACACTTGGCCAATGAATGAAGAGGAATTGAAAGAGACTGCCAATCCATCATTATTTCCTTTTTTCACTCTTCTCAAAACTCTCCAGCTAGAAATATTGGAAAGCTACCAAACCTAACATCGACGTAAAGGAGTCGAATGCCCAGAGGAAGAGGTCGCAGCCCCACGGTGTGACTGTGGCGAAGGAGATGGTGCACGGGCTTCCTGGGCCCCGCCGAGACCTCTGCTCTCTCAGCTTTGTCACTCCCTCTGTTCCTGTGCCACTGTCCTCCCCCTTTCCTCTCCCAGGCCTTCCCCTCCCCCGATGAGGAGCTAGCAGCTCCCAGCAGAGCTGCCCTGGTGCTCTTTAGTCCAAGGGTTGCCGGGCTGTGAGTCTCGGAGCCCCCGTCCTTCCGAGGTCGTGGGGCTCCG
Source organism: Callorhinus ursinus (assembly GCF_003265705.2). Classification (NCBI taxonomy): domain Eukaryota; kingdom Metazoa; phylum Chordata; class Mammalia; order Carnivora; family Otariidae; genus Callorhinus; species Callorhinus ursinus. Next base: position 4,067,962 of record NW_027397088.1, read on the forward strand.
GGGGGAGCAGCCGGCCCAGGTAACAAAAGACTAGAATGAGCAGGGAAAATTCTGAGTCCGCGAGAGCAGGGCAGTGCGGAAATATTTGCTTTTGTTCCTCGGTAAGGCTGGCTGTTTTTCCGTTGCCTGCGTTCGAATTTGAGTTCAAATGGCCTCAGTCCAGGCGGAGTGCTGAGCTTTCACCGAAGAGATTTGCCTTCTTTGTCAAACAAATGGGCAGAGGGGGTAGAACCCGGCTTTCCAAGGCACCGCCTCCCTAGTATAAGCCGGCTCTCCTCCCCCACAGTATCAGTGATCTGTAAGATCCCGGGGCTGGGGGAGGGCAAGCCAGAGAATGCTCGGTCTGGGAATCCTAGGTAAATGGCATTTCACCATACAGAGCCGGATGGTGTAGAAAACAGAAACAGAGTAGAAAGTACCCTTACATGGGAACATTACAAAATGCTAAGATTGACAGGGCGCCTCTTGCAAGGTGCAGTCCGTGAAATCAACGAATTTATAAATAAATCCCTTACGAAATGAATTGGGTACACACGCGCAGATAGGCTTCCGGAGCCATTTTCAGAGTTAATGCCAGACAGCTGTGGGGTAAGGTGGTTGCAGGTCTGCCACCCCACCTTAGAGGCTGTTCCATCCGCAGGGGCTGCTCACCAAGGTCTAGGTAGCGCTCCGTTGCTCTTCTACTTTTGCTCTTAGACCTTTGCTTGCCGTTTAAATAAAATTAAAACTGTATTGAGGGGCATCTGGGTGACTCAGTTAGTGAAGCCTCCGACTCTTGGTCTCAGCTCAGGTCTTGGTCTCGGGGTCATGAGTTCACTCCCTGTGTTTGGCTCCACGTTGGGCATGGAGCCTACTTAAAAACAAAACAAAACAAAACAAAAAACCCCTGTGTAATCAGATAGATACACACATACCTATGGTAACACCCTTTGTCTCCTGGATTGAGATGCCTGGTGGATATTAACTATGTCTTCATTGAAGAAAGAAACAGGACAGCTTCTGAACAGGAACTCTTAAGGGCTTGGCATGCCCAGCCCACTTGTGAGTGCCACCACATATCTGCGGTACACTTTCAAGAAAGTAATGCATTAAGGGAACCTCCGGTAAAACTCACTACCTCTTTCAAAATAACCCCATAGAAAGGAAACTTATTAAAAGAGACTGTTTTTCATATGTACCCAGAAGAATTGAAGGTAGAATTTCAAAGAGATCATGTTCACAGCAACATTATATACAACAGCTAAAAGGTGGAAGAACTCAAGTGTACATTGACAGATGAAATAAAATGTGGCATACAGATACAGTGGAATATCACTCGGCCTTTTAAAAAAAAGGAAATCCTGACATAACATGGAGGAACTTTGAAGATATTAGGCTAAGGAAATAAACCAGCTATCAGAAGACAAATGCTATATGATTTCATGTATATGAGAATAGTCAAATTCATAGAGTCAGAAAGAATGGTGGGGGGGGGGAAGACTGGTGGTCGCCAGGGGCTGAGAGGAAAGGGTAATGGGGAGTTCGTGTTTAATGGGGACAGAGCTTCAGTTTTGCAAGATGAAAAGAGCTCTGGAGATGGATGGTGGTGATGGTTGCACAGCATTTAGAGAATGTACTTAATGGTCACTGAATTTACACTTAATAATGGCTAAGATGGCAAATGTTGTGTTTTGTGCATTTTACCACAATTAAAAATGAAAAAAAACAAACAAAACAGGATTAATTCTTAGTATCTCCTAAATATTAAGTGGTATTTTTTGTCTTGGTTCTAGTATAGTGCTCTGTTTCTCTGTAAAAGGTAGATAATGATAGAAAAATAGATAGATAGATAGATAGATAGATAGATAGATAGATAGATAGATAGATATTCTTAAAACCAATGTCAAGTATCATCATTTATCGTTCCTCTTTTTTCAGGTGAACTGAGGAGTCCGGGCCCTGGAGCCTGGACCCAGCCAGACTGGAAGAAGTCACCGAAGGTTCTTGGTCTTGTCATAAGAATGAACTCAAGGACAGAATGAATTCAAGGACAGAATGAATTCAAGGACGCAGCACAGTCGATGACTAACAGAAGCAGGAAAGTTTATTAAAGTAAAAGGTACACTACAGAGCTCCAGCTGGAGAGTTGCTCACCCTGGGGGCTGGTTTCCTATCTTTTATTGATAGTTGTTAACCAGGGGGCAGAATATTCATTACTTGGGGCAGGAAGCAGGGAGGGTTTCATTGCTTTTTCTTCCTAATTTGGTCAGGGGTTTCCTGTCATCGCATCTGCCATCTTGGCCTGCCTGGTTTGATTGCCTTGTGGAGTGCTGGCAGGACAGGCCTCTGACCTACCAAGAGCTAGCCATGACTTCCTTGTTGCTGACTCCCCGCCACCCCCATCCTGTTAGAGCCTATATAGCTACCTACTGTAACATTTCCCTGGGTCAATTTACCACTGAAAGTGATGTCAGAGACAACTAAACTAGTGATTGGACCATGGGATTTCTTCGCTCATACATCTCCACTGACTCCCTATAGCTTGTAGTGTCTGGTCCAAATTCTTAACATAGAATTCATGTCCTTTGAATCTGGGTGTGACCCACCTTTCCAGGGTTACCAGCCACCCCTCCACCTAGACACAGTATATTCCAGGAGACTTGGACTTGCCCATTGCTCTCTTTTCTAGGCCATGTTCTCTGAGCCCCTGAGTCTCTGCTCATACTGTTCCCTCAACCTGGAATGAACCTCTCCTTTTCTTCTTCTGTTGACATTTCATTCATTCTTCATGACACAGCTCAACTATCTGTGTCCCCCAGTTGCCAGGAACAGTGAACTGCCTATGCTATGCACACCCAGAAGTTTCTTCCTACGCCTACTACAGGTTCTGCATTTATAACATGAAAGCAGTGGTCACCAAGCTTTTCCAGTAAAACAAGAAAAGTTGAGCATACATTCCCAATATATGTATATTTATTTATCATAAACTACATATGTGTATTATTATAAGCCAGTATTTCAAGGTGTATATACTTAGTATGAGATACATCATTAATGATACCAGGTGTTAATATTTCAAATACACTTTTCTAGAACTTTCCATCTTATTTTGGTCAACATCTTGCCATGCTTGAGTTCCTCATGGTTTTCTGACTTGGCAGTGGGCCTGACTAAAAGCTTGTAGAAGCAGCAGAGTGTCAGCTCTGCTATTTCCTTATGTGTCTGCATCATTAATATCATTCTTCACTTTGCAACTTCTTTGCTGTAGTGTTTTAAGCCTGTTGTCCATTTGCGAGGATCAGTGGAGCAAAATCTAGATAATATGATCAGTAAACCCACTGTCAATTTCTCTTTTATGGACCTCCCTTTCCAAGGACTGATGCACAACACGTGACCAGGAGACAGAAGAATCCTGTGAGGACACCAGTGTCATCTGGAACATTAACTATTTAAAGAGTAACTTATTTTTCTAGGAAATAAGTATAAAAAGGAGTTCTCATAGTTTCTCTTCACACTACAAAAGATGCTCTTGCCTGTCCCCCTCTGACCTTCGGATTAGATTAGAGTAAGTTCCATAGATGCCTCAGATTCCCCACTGGTTTGTGACTCCTTGATGGCAGGGACCATACCTTGTCTTATTAGCCTTTGTCTCTCCCACGTTGCCTGGAACTAAGTATAGGCAAACAACAACTAGTCCTTGAATAAATAAAGTACCTCAAATAGAGTAGATGGCCACCAGAAAAAGCCTGGTTCATTCGTTTCTTTCTTTCTTTCTTTCTTTCTTTCTTTCTTTCAAGATTTTATTTGTCAGATAGAGGGGTAGAGAGAGCACAGGCAGGGAGAGCAGCAGGCAGAGGGAGAAGCAGGCTCCCTGCTGAGGAAGGAGGCCGATATGGGACTCGATCCCAGGACCCTGGGATCATGACCTGAGCCATAGGCAGACGCTTAACCGACTGAACCACCCAGGCGTCCCAACCTGGTTATTTCTAACTTGAAGGAAGAGCTATGCTGCAGGTTAGTAGTAAGAAACTGTCCTCCTTCTTCATCATTACCTCCCAGCCCAGCCAGGTTAAGTCCCATCCTTCTCAGATTCTGCTGTTCCAGCTGGATGGTGGATACTGTTCCAGAAAATGGGGCCTTCTCTGGAATGATCTTTTAATTCCCTCCAAGCAGCTGCCCAGTCCTTCTCTTGCATTAGCACCCTCTCTTATCCACATTGGTAATGCATGACTGACATTCCTGGGGAAGACTACCTAATAGGGCAGAAAGGAAGGAGAGAAGGAGCTCAGTTCTTAGAAATCAGCATTGATTGATTGACTGTGCCTTCTTTCTCAGCATATAAATCAGGGGACTTAATCACATAGCTATCTTCATGAGCAGGTTTGGAGATGAAAGAACAAAGTGGGTTTTCCCCTTCCTAAAAGGAGGAGGAAAAACAAAAATGCAAATCCCATCTTTCATGAACTTAGGGGAAAGATGAAACAGTCAATATCAACTTTCTGGACCTTACTGGCAAAGAAAGAATCCTTAGGGCAACCCAGAAAAAAGATCAAGTCTTTCATAAAGGTAGAAAAAATGCAGTTGTCCCAGACTTTTCCAAAAATATTCAATGCTAAAAGATAAGAGAACAATTCTTGTAAAATTTTCAAAGACAGTATGTCCCAATATTTGTGTATTCAGTTTCACTGCCTTTTAATTTTAAAGGTAACAGATATTTTTGAACATGGAAGAACTAAAGAAATATAGTATCTATGAGTCATTTTGTGGGAAAAGAAGGCGATCCCAGAGAATGTAGAAATTGATCTTAGAAGGGTTGGCTTTCTGGTAGCTTGTGACCTGGGAGATGGTGAACAGTACCTCTGAATATAGCCTAGAAACAAACATGGTAATCCTTCAGATGGGGGAAGTTCGGCTCCTTCAGTGAAGGATGTTGGAAATGCTACTCCAAGATGCTGGTGGTGACCCTGGCCGAGGGCCTGAGGCTGCCAGACCTTCGAGTCCCCTGCAAACTGGAATTATTACCCCCTCACAGGGAACTGGTTGTTGACCAGTTTATTCTCGAAGCTCCTCCTGCCACAAGGAGCAGAAAATATCAAGTGATGGAACAGCAGACTGCCACAGACGGTCAAAAAGATCACGTGACAAAATAAATCCTTAACAAATCGTAAGATTTCAGACAGAAGATCAAAGCAACAAAGGTACCTTTGGAAGAACTCAGTAGGCAAAATAAGAGTCTGTCTGAGGTGAGTGGCTTCAATGACATGGTCAGAAGGCTTGAAGAAAGGAATCACATTGCAGCAGAAAATCTGCTTCTTTGACAACTAAAGACAAATGCCATGTAGAGACACAGGACAAGCTATTGGGAAGTGGAAACTCTACAGAAACATCACATTTTTATAGGGAATTTTGTAAAACTTTCAGAGGCAAAAATACGCTGTAATGAAGCTAAACTGGCAAAGAAAAGATGATGTCTGAACTCCACCAGGCTTAAGAAGAAAATGACTAAATTTAAGAGAAATATGGAGCAGTTATTGTGGAAAATGACTGGAATAAGGAACACCCTGGGCTCAGCAGACTAACAATATTATACGGGAACTCTTAGAAAGACGCCTAAGAAGACTTGCTCACAGAGGGAAGGAAATTAAAACTTTAAATCATTACATTGTGCGGTTGAAACAGAGGCAGATCACTGGAGTGGGTTTTTTTTTTTTTTTTTTTAAATCAGAGAAGGAGGAAGATGAAGGGCTCATAGACAAATCTTTGCTAAGTCCTTTGTTGCCAACATGAGCTGACTGGTGAGGGGTCATCTAGGCATGCCATGTGGCCACAATTCTGCTGGAAAGCAAAGCACAGCATCGGAAAGTGCAGATCCTTATGACCTCTAGCTAGAGAAATCCATGGTTCTAAAAAAGCAGCTGATTCATGACTGGTATAAATAGGAAAAGAAACAACGGAAGTTACCAGCTGCAGAAGTGAAAACTTACAAGCAGGGGAATGAAGACACGTTGAATGAATTATGGCCAACAGAGACATCTGATAAAACCCCAGACTGTTCTTCATGGTGAGAAAGATCATGACAGCTGGTCCACTGCTCTCGCTGGAGTGGTAGGGGAAATATGCTGGCCTGGGAGAGAAATTCATGCAGCTAAACCAGGACGCCCAGAGAGAAATCCTCTCCACCCTGCTCCTCTGGGGCACCCACTGAACTGAGGCACACAAGCTCTGCCCCACACCCACATGGGTGATGTATCCATAGCTCTGACTTTCTCTTCTCTGATGGAAGAGATACGCCCGTGATCATCAGTGGATGGTCCTGGGTGAATCATATGAAGTTTCTAGAACAAAATTTTTCCTAGGACATGGGCTCCAGGAGCCTTCATCAAGAAACCCAAGAAACCTCTTCCCTTTTACAGTGATGAGTTTCAAAGGTAATGCTGGTGTCGGAGTGCCTGGATTTTCAATGGGAAGTTGCCCACGGAGTCCCCTTGGACACCTCGTCCCTGCAGGTGGCTTCTGGGCCTCTGTGACCCCTTCCACATCTCATTCCTGTGGGGCTTCTCCTCAGGACTTAGGGAATATCACACACTTGAAGCAGGCTTTCCCATGGACTTAAGGACATGTCTTCCGGCCCTGAAGAGAGGCCACCTCTTAGAATCGAGGCCCTCACATACTCTTCTTCTGACCTGAGAAGACCACTCCACCTGCAGCCCATCCCAGGACAAGGGACAATTTGTCTCCACCTTTTGCAAGATTCAGGAATGTCTTCAGGCTCCAGACCTGACCCTCTTACCATGGCTGGTCGTAGGATCACAGGCCTCTCTCAGACCTTCACCACAACAATGAACAGACTGTTGGAAACATCCCTTAGGCTTCAACCCATTTCCACTGTACTATTTTTATTGGATTTTTTATTTGCTTAGGCTGCCCTAAACAAATCGTGCATTTTGAGCCACAAATAAGGAAGACTCTGATGGTACAGCTGCCGGCTCTATGATCCAACCATTTTGTTTGGGTTACTATAATTTGAGTAACTAGCAAAGTAGTGTAAACATTATGAAAACATTACCAAAAGGAAATAACTTTAATAAATATTTTTAAAGTTCAGAAATGTCAAGGTACTGGAAAATGGAGGAAGAAAACCTTACTGTCATTAGAAGTGTGGTGAGGAGGTCCTCTCCTCCACTAGCGTCCTCCTCACTCAGCAAACAAGGGGTCTGGGGTGCCACCACCCATGACTCGTCCCTTTGTACCACTCGTCGCCTTGATCCTAGAAATGGTTTGACGTCACATGTGCTCAGACCTGACAGTGGTAACACATGGCCACTTTAAAGGCGCATGAACTTCTGCGACCCAGTTTTCCTCAGGATCAGAAGAACCCAGTGAGTGTAGGTTAGGCCACAGTGGGAGGTGAGGTAGGGACAACTTGATTCTAGGTGTAGGACCAAGTGTGATATACTAGTGCTTTCCCTAGGTAGGCAGAGGAAAAAGACCTGGTAGGCTTTCCAAGGAAAATGGGATGGCCCCATTCTCCTCCTCCAGGTGAACTAGGAAACCCATGGTAAGACCCTTAGGGCCTTTGGAAGCACAGTTGACCCTTGAACCCCACAGCACAGGTTTGAACTGTGGGGGTCCAATTACATGTGGATTTTTTCCCCTAATAAATACAGTGCAGTACTCTCAATAGATTTTCTCTTCCTTAGAATTTTCTGAATAACGTTTTCTTCTCTCTAGCTTACTTTATTGTAAGAATGAAGTATATAATACATGGGACAAACAAAATATGTGTTAATCGATTGTTTATGCTGTTGGTAAGGCTTCCAGGTAGCTATTAGTCATTAAGTTTTTTGGGAGTCCTTAACCCCTGTGTTGTTTAAGTGCCAATTGCATTGTGTTCCGGCTGGGCACACCCAGTCCATCTTTAAAACTTTACAGGCCACTAGGTTCATCCAAGAAATATTTACTGTGTGCCAAGCAGTGTTCTGGGCACCAGAAGGACAGCAGTGCGTGAATCAGCCAAAATCCCCGCCCTCCTGGGACTAGCACAGCACTTAGCTTTGCCAACTTTCTTCCTTATTTCCTTTCTCCTTCGTTAGTGTTTTTCATCCCATTTTGATTCTTTTCCATATTTTCTTCTTTTCTCTGCTAAGTAACATGGGTGATGAGAGGGAGTAATTAAAGGTTACAAAGGACGTAGGTGGCATTGTAATAACACCATGTCTGGGACAGCTGATTACATAGGGGCAGTCTGGGTTATCCAATCTCCCTGCTGCTTTCGGTAAGGACAGGGTTCCAGCCTCTAATCCAGCTTCCCTTCCTCCCCCACCCCCACTGTCCTATCCCCCCCCCCTCTTTTCTCTATCTGAATGACTTTAGATTACCTGGTAGAGGAAAATGAAGTGACTGATCCTGGAATCTCATTGAAAACAAAGAAACAAACCATCAGCCTAAAAATTGGTGTCTTTAGTTATTATAGAATCGTCACTAGGTTTCTGAGAAAATCGTGTTGGGAAACCCAGACTAAACAGCACTCCCCACCACCACCCAAAAAAATTACTCCTTTATTGAATAGCTGAAGGCAGGACAGAGTGAAGTTTCGGTGTTAAATGAATTCTGCCCGCTGGGCTCTTCCACAGGTCAGATCACACAGGAAGACAAGGGTGAATCTACTTTCCCAGACACACTTACTCATTGTCGGCTTAGCCCGTGGAAGCTTTTTTGGGAGGAAGGTCTTCTTATCAGGCAACGATTTTTACAATGACAAATTGATTCGGAACACAACAAGAGGCAGCTTAAGTCACCAAGAAGGAGAGTGGCCCATCCAAATTTGCTTCCTCAGCCTTTCACTGACCAGCTGGGAGACCTTGAACAAGTCAGTCAACCTGTCCCCCCAGTGCATCTTTCATCTGTAGATGGGAATAATAAGAATAATAATGTGCTTTCTTGAGATGAGATAGCATCACCATGTGCTTTGAACTCTTCCCAGCTTGGCACCAAGGGGTCCCGGTGTGACATTACAACCACAGTGGTAACACATTTCAGCTGGATTAACATGGCCCGTGGAGCCACACACTGGAATTTAACTTTGTTGAGTCTCTATTCTTTTATACCCGTGGCCTGCACAAATGCAACACATATTGGATTGAAAATTGTTCATTTGGTCTCATTGAAATTTGCTTTTTTTCCTTTTTGCTCCATGATTGTCAGTCTCTAGTTACTGAGTAAGTGCTATTGCAGAGAGAGGGTAGGTATGTGGTTTCACCAAACTTGCAATTTTGTCGCACACATGCGTGTATGTTCACACGCAGACTGCACATGGCTAGCTTCAGTTCTGCTTGACCTTCAGCCTTGTCCTCTGCAGTGGAGATGCGTCTCTAATCTTATGTGTATGAAATATTTTCATTTCCTTGCTTTTAATAAACTGTTTCCTTAAGCTAAATTGCGCCGTAAGTAAACGTACAACGGAATACCACTGTCCCGGCCATGTTTCAACACATAATCCAACTCAAACCTTTGTTAATCAGTGACTTAATAACTCCTACTTTTTTCAGGTCTCTCCACCTACTATGCTTTATTTTTTTCCATTTAGTATGTACTCTCTTTCCCTATAATCCCAGTATCCAGCACTGCTTTATTGTACTTTCAGACTCCTGTCTGGTCAAACCCCAAGTCCTTCCTCCATCCATAAAGGGTGATTTCTTGCTTTAAGAGAGCTGGATTATTTGGGTGTGCAGGCTTGCCCTGAGTTTGACTCCGGGGTGAAGTCAGGCCATGCTGCCTCCATATCGCTCACTAAGCTCTCCCTCTTTCTCTGCATGGGACTCAGGAGCAACTTAGAGTTTTATGTCCCCGGAGCAACACCCATGGCAAGATCCCTGATGGGAGAGGTGTGCTATTCTCCTGTGAAGTCCCAGACGGGTGAGTATGGGAGCCCAGTTGGAAAAGCTGAGGCCTCAGAATACAGAACATTCGCTGGCAGAACACTTATAGAAGACATGCATGGGGGCGCCTGGGTGGCTCAGTCGTTAAGCGTCAGCCTTCGGCTCAGGTCATGATCCCAGGGTCCTGGGATCAAGCCCCTCATGGGGCTCCCTGCTCAGCGGCGAGTCTGCTTCTCCCTCTACCCCTTCCCCCTACTTGTGTTCCCTCTCTCGTTGTGTTTCTCTCTGTTAAATAAATAAATAAAATCTTAAAAAAAAGAAAAGAAAAGACATTCATGTAAGGTTTAGATCAGTAAACAAACCCTAAGAGCTCTTTGTCACTCTGCAAGCCCGGAAAGTGTCCATGTTCCCACATTCAAGGTGTGCATACCGCCTTTGCAAGCCCCCTTTGCTACATTCCAGCCACCCAGAGAGAGAGAGAGAGAGAGTGCAAATCTCTCCGGGTCTCAAATGCAAATTCGTGAAAGGGATTCTATTGGCTCGGGTCTCCAGCCTGGAGGCTCAGAGCCCCCAGGTGAGCAGGGCAAGGAGTCCACTGAGATAACCTTGAGTTGGTGGGGAGGGGTGGGCTTTTCTGTAGAAGCATGTATTGGGGTGGGTGCCGGTGACCACACGGGGGGTTTTTATTTGTGGCCGTGAGTAGACAGTGCACCCTACCATACAGGCCAGATTATGGATCCCATAGCTTATGCCTTTACCCACTATTAGAGTTTGAAGAGTCTAGCAACTTTCTGAAGGCCTGTACGAGACCTCTGCTCTGAGCCCTACCTTAGCGACGAAGTTTTGAAAGATACAAGAGGAGTCAGAGAAGGTGCTTCTTCTGCTCTAGGGTCATCTCCCACCTGCTGCAAGAATTTCCGTGGTGTACATTTGGGTAGGATGGATCAGCAGGAGGGCAGGGTTCGGGCAGCTTGCCCATCCTTCAGCCTCAGATGGACTTTGATCCAGGAATGGCTTAGCATCCATCCCAGAGGGTATGGACCTCTTTCCGCATGGGCTGGTCAGCATGTGCATCGGGTATGTATGCTATGTAGAGAAGTTTCATTGCTGTTGATGTTGTTGTGGGTCTAGAAATCAGGCCCAGTCAGAGGCCCGGAGGGAAGGGGCAGGCCAGACGGAATATAAGAGAAGTAACAGGTCCAAGGAGCCAGTGACTAAGTTACATTCTCTTTAACCTGGAGGGAAGCCTTCCATCCACTTCCAAGGGGAGCCCAGACTGCACGAGTGAAGCCAGAGAGCAGAGTGCGAAAAGCACCAGGAATGGAATCAAACAGCAAATCACACGGTAAAACTAGGGAAGATTAGTACCTCCCCCATTGCTCCCGTGAGCACCTCACGCTCCAAGCACAGTTATGGACGCGGGGTAGGCGCCCACTGGTGGGTAACTACTCTCTGCATTGTTCTATTGCAGGGCGGGAGGTCGTCCGATGTGCCAAGATGCTTGGGGAAAACATTTGGGCTTCAGACCTGCAAACGGCAACCCCTGTCTCAATGCTGTTGGCAGGAAAGACAGGACAAGGGAGTTGAGCAGGGTAAGTGGGAAAGGCACAGACTGACTTCTCCTCTCAGCCCAGCATCTGTGGTGGGCCTGTGAGCAAGTTACTTCACCTTTGACCTTTGGCCTCCTCAGCCTCAGGATGAGACAATAAGGTCTCCTCGAGGCACTGCATGGGGGCCAGAGCAAGGCCGGGGGTGCCCTCCTCAGAAGCGCTTCCTACTGTCCTGAGAAGCTGTGTGTGGTGGGCTTGGGGCCCCGGCTTCCAGAGAGCAGTGTCCAGAAAGTGGAACCTTGACCCTGTGGGGCTCTTGGACATGAAGCTGATCAGCTGATTCAGAAGCTAGGAGAACTGTAAAATAGGGTCACGTTAGAGTCAGCAATCATTTGTGACTTGTTCTGGGTTCTTGGAGGACCTGTTATACTTTGGGCAGCCAAGTACACAGAAGCCCCTCAGGGTGGTGGGGCTTTGTTAAATTCCTTCAGAAGATGACTGACTTTCAAAGCCAAGGTCACCTTTCTTTTTTCTTTTTAATTATGGTAAAACACACAATAATGTACATTTACCATCTTAATCGTTTTTAGGGGTATGGTTCGGTGGCATTAGTATGTTCACTTAATGCTGTGCGACCAGCATCACCACCATCCATTGCAGGAGTATTCTCAGGTTGCAAAATTAAACTCTGTCCCCATTAAACACTGCCTCCTCCTTCCCCGCCCCTTGCTCCTGGCAGCTCCCCGTTCTATTTTCTGAATCTGAGAATTTGACTACACTAGGAACCTGTACACGTGGAAACATCCAGGATTTGTACTTTTGTAACTGGCTTATTTTGCTGAGTGTAATGCCCTCAAGGTTCCTCCATGTTGTAGCACGTGTCCGAATTCCCTTCCCTTTTAAGACGCAGTTGCCTCTTTAAGTGTGTGCCCGGACATTCAGCTGAGGATTTTTCACGGCATCATATTGACGGGGGGGGGGGGGGCATCTTGCTGAATGTAGCTCTGCCCTTTCCTTCCATATTGCTGCTTGTTCTTAGCCCATCACCTCTCTCCCTCTGTGAGTAACAGCTTCCTGAGCGGCTCTGACCTGTGGCCCCACCTTTGTTCTCATACTGTCCGCACCTTCTGATCACCTTGCAGTGCCTCCATCTGACTTCCTCCCCCTCTCATGCCTGTGCCCTCACTGCCCCGCCCCCCCACCTTGTCCCTCTGACTCCTCAACACCCCCCTCCGCTCTCACACCTTTTCCAGGAAGCTCTCCTATCCGCCCCACCTGCCCTTTGGGCGCCTCTGTGAAGTCACTCTGTTTATATTTAGCCCAGCACTGCTTGTGCTGCTTTGGAATTTTCACTGGTCCCTTTCTTTCACTAAAAAGAGCTTTGTCTTCCTGTTTTGATATCCTTCTTGCCTGGCACACAGTAGGAACTCAGCAATGTTTGTAGGATGACCATGAGCACCAATAGATGAAAAGCTGCCTGGGAACTCACCTTAAGAAGAATGATCTGCACAAACCAGAGGCCATCATTATGATCAGTAGGCTTGATGGCTGCATTTTATGGACTGAGACCGGCCGTAAAGAAGACGTTTCGGGAGGAGACATACTAAAGTTTGGGGGGAATACTGAAGGGGCCAGAATTCATTAGATAAGTTCTTGGGCAAAGGCAATACATAAAACAGTTGCCTTTAAAGGCCTCCTGCTCTCTGGTTCAGTGTACAAATACACACAAAGACAGGAGTAAATAGATTCTTAAGCTGTTGAAGGCTGGATTCAAAAAAACTTTTCAGATCATAGGTGTTCAGCTCGACGCACGTCCTAGTGAACACTACCAGCTTTCCAGAAGCCCCTCGGTGTTCTCTCTCTCACCCCTGTCCTGAAACTTTAACTGCCGCCCTGACCTCTAGCACTGGGGCTTAGTTTCATCGTATTGGGTCTTTGGAGAAATAGACTCTGACAGTGTGTGCTCTTTTATGCCTTGCTTCCTTTTGTGAGATTCATTCATCCTGAATGTGTGCACACTTTCACACACACCTCCCACACGTTCTCAGCTCCTTTGGGCCGAGCCGCCAGGAATGGTGGGCCGAGCTGCATTCGAGCGAGCATGGGTCTGCCCCTCCGTGTGGTGGCCTGTGTGGAGCTGCGGGGAGTGGACCGCTCACAGGAGGTGTGGTCCCTGCTTTCAAGGCCATCTTTGTGTCTCTGCAGACCTCAGCGCGGTGCCTGGAGCACAGATGGCTTCAGTAAATGTTTGCTTAGTGAACCCGATGAATGGACATTTTGTCACTGGATCTTTTCATTTATCCCTTGGCTTATTCCCTGACTCCCCCTGAAATACAGTTGCATTCGTGGGCTGCATCTTTATGTATTGGGGAGTTGTGCTTGTTTTCCGAGCCAAGAAGAAAACACAAGTGCAGAAATGGGCCCTCCAGGGCAGCCATATTCTCTGCAAGGGCGACCTCCTTTGTGCCAAGAATAGAACCATCTACTGACTGGGTGGATGTTTTGAGTCCATCGGGACTCAAAGGGCCATGTGTGGGGAATCAGAACGGCCGAGTGACCGGGCTGGCAGACAGGCCATGACTCATGCAGTGTCTCGGCACCAATGCGGGGAAAGGCTTTCCACATTCTCGGAAAAAGCCCCACAGTGTGCTTAACAGCCAGCCCACCTGCCCCTCCCATCCACAGGGCCTCTGCAGAAAGATCTCTGCTTCAGCATCACATGATCTGTTTCTGCAGGAGGGAGGGGGACTGGGGACCAGGGTGCGGGAGGGGAGAGAGAGAGAGAGATGGAGAGAAACAGTCTTTTGTTCTGCCATCCTCCATGATTGCTTATCTCTGGCACAAGGCTCTGAAGTCAGGCCAAGGATTTTAATAAAGCATCAGAAGATTCACCCAACAGCCAGCATGGTCTTTCACTCGGCACTGATTTGGACTAGGGATATAATTCTGCCTTCACTGTGATAGCAGAGCTGTCTCTGTCTTATTGTGTCTTGTTAACCCTACATGTGTTCCAGAGTCTGAAAGTGATCTCCCAACACAGTCGCACATATGGACGATCACATGTCTCCCCACTCAAAGAAGGTTACACGCTGTCCATGATAAGGATCCCTCCCTATGTGTGAGTTTGCTCGTCTAAAAAGCATCGAGTCATGAGATAAAATCATCTAGAAGCCTACACTTAACTGAAATATTAAAAATTAGGGTTGCGTGGGGGAATTCCAGGATAGTGGATAAGACAGCTATAGCAAAAGGACAGAATGCAAGTCTCGCTAGGGTCAGTGACATGGCCCCGGGGCCACTGTCCATCTTCAGGGCTTGCTGTGGATGAACAGCCCTTGGGAGCTGACGTGGGGAGGCCCCTTGTCTGGAAACCTATGCATTCCCTTCAATCCGGGCTCCCTGGTCTGGCACTCTGTACCTCCCAGCCCCCGCTTTCATCTTCAGCTTCCTCAGATCCGGCTAGGGAGAGAGGATTTCCGGGTGGGTGCAGGATCCAAGGCCCAGCTCCACCACAGGCCCTGTGTACCTCTGAGCACCTCATCTATTTCCCAAGTGTTCACTTCCTTGGTAATCATGATACCTACTTCCCAGGACTTTTGTGAGGCTCAACTGAGGCAGGAGAGTCTTCAAATGTGTGCCATTGCTCTTAACCTGTTGGGCTGTTCTACTTCCCAGGACACGTGCTGCCCATGGCTCTGCCCACATCTGTCTCTCCCTTGGCCCCAGCACACCGTCTTCTCTTCTCTCAGCCTGACTGGCATCCCCCATCCCCTCGCTCAGGTCCTGACGACCTGTCCAGCCTGACCGAGCCCTCCTCAAGCTCATGACCCGTGAGTACTTTGTGCCTCAACCCCTCACTGGCCGGTCTGTGCCCTGCCCGCCATTGTTAATTATCGCCTCGTCTCTGCAACAATCTTGTCTGTGCCTGGAGATCAAGATGAAATACTCTATTGCTCAGAGCTCAGCGTATCGTCAAATGCTGCTGAAAGAAGCAGAAGTCAGTAAGGCGAAGACGAACTGCCATGCCGTGGGGCTGCCCAACGGCTTCTTGTTGGAAGCCCCTTTCCTGCCTTGCTCTCCTAAAGCCTCCGTGTGTTTCCTTCCCACCCCACCCAAGTGGGGATGCATGTAGGCGGCTCCCTTGGCCTAGCTTGATGAGGGAGGAACCTTTTTATTCACCACTCATGGTTGATCCAGAGCCAGATTTGCCCTGGCACTGTGGGAGAGGAGAATTTGGGCTCCTGTGGAGTCGGGTGGAATGAAGAAGGGGGCGGCTCCCTCCGGGGCTCTTGGTGGGGCTGCCCAGTCTAATAGCGGAGGCTGAGTTAACTGACCAGCCGTCCTCTGGGTAAGGCAGAGCTGTATGGAAGCTTAGTTGGTTAAGGAAACTATATTGACATTTTTCAAAGACTTATAAAAATCTCTTCGTGGTTGATAATGCCTGTGACTAACAGTGACGCCATTCAATTCGTTTCTAATCCACTTGGAGCTTTTTCCCCCCTTCTGAAGCAAAGTGATAGGATTTATCTTATTTTCCTTTTGTGCCTGATGACATTAGAACTTGGGCAGGGGTTTTTCTTCTGTGTGACAGCTGTTGCCAGCAAAAATATTTTGTCTGCACTTGTGAGTGTGGGCGGAGGCAGAGGCGGGAAGCAGGGGTGGAGGAAGCCAGGACAGGGTGGGGGGCAGGGAAGAGGTGGGTGTGCTTGAAAATACTGGTCTTTGGGGGGATTCGAGGTCTGATAGGGGACATTTTAAAAAATAGGAATGGTTCTTATAGCACCAAGAAAGTCTAACATTCTCAAAATCTTCCCTGGAAACAGACTGCTTGTATTAGACAATTTTGGTTGACAACCTAATCCTCCTATTTCAAAAATGAGGTAAGAGGAAAACTACTTTGAAAGAATCATTCTGACTGTTATGTGGAGAACAATGGTAAGGGGATGAGGTGGAGGCAGGTAGACCATTTAGGTTAGCACAGGAGTCCAGAGGAGAGTCGAGGTGGAGGGGTTGGCCACAGTCAGAGTCTGGACAGAGCCAGCAGGGTTTGCTGATGAATGGGACGTGAGCTGGGGGAGGAGGAGAGGGGCCAGGGGGGATGCCAAAGTTTGCGACCTGACTGCCTGGAAGAACTCAGGTGCCACTTTCTAAGATGAGGAGGACGGTGGGAAAGGCAGTCTTTGTGGGGCACCCTTGTTGAGTTTCCAACACACGTTCAAACGGGGGTGCTGGGTAGACAGCTGGCTCTAGTACAGGGCTGGAGCTCAGGAAAGCTCAGACACACAAATGTGGGAGGCCTCAGTGTGTCGAAGGGATGGAAGCCATGGGCGGAGGGAGGGCACCTCACAGGGACAGCAGCTGGAGGAGACAAGTGTCACTGGGGCACTTCCAGGGGGGAGGCTGGGACTATGAGTGAGATCCAGCAAGAGGCGCTGGGAGGAGGGGCCCGGAGGAAGGTGACAGAGCCTTGTCCCAGGAGTCAGCACCCCCCCCCCCCACCCCCGGCACAAGGAAGAGACTGATTGAGGCTCCAGGCCTTGACACTTAGAGATCTTCAGTGGCCTTGGCAAGAGCAGGGTCATGGAAGGAGGGCAGCCTGGTAGGAGTGAGGCCAGGAGAGAAAGGGAAAAGAAGATCTGGAGATAACCGTGGAAGCCGTTCCCTGGGGTTTTGCTGTAGAGGGCCAGAAACAAGGGGAGCAAAATCAGAATGATGTGAGACAAAGAAAGATATTTTGTAAGATCATGTCTGCATGCCGATGAAAATAGTCTAGCGCGGAGGAGAAAATCCACGATGGAGGAGAGAGAGGTACGAATCGCTTGCGTGCTGTCCTTGAGAAGGTGAGGAAGAAGGGGGACACCAGTGGAGGGTTAGCTTTGGGTGGCAATGGGAGGTTCATCTGTAGTAACTAGAACAGAAGCGGACTTGATGGGTTCAGCTGTAGAGAGTTTGTTGGGCTTGGTGGGAGGAACAGATTTTGAACAGAATGTGAATTATTCTATGCTCTGTAGATTAGAGAAGGGCCAGTTGGGGTGGTGAACATGGCTTTGGGTTTCACCTCTTGACCCCAGGCCACTGGGGCTCCTCAGTGGAGAATCTGGATGAACACTGATCGGCAGATATAATAACTCTCAGTAAATAATGTATATATGTATATACACATTTTGCCACTGGGGCAGGTGTGGGGCATTCTGATTGGCACAGGCGGTGAAAGAATTCACCCAAGGCAGATCAAAGAGATAGAAGTTTTTTGAATACACTGCAAGGGATAGCGGGCAGGATGGCAAAGGAGAAACAGTCTGCCAGGAGGTGGTGGTGGGGTGGCTATAGTTATGGGGTGGAGTGAGGAGGTATGGGAACCTATGGAATTTTCCTTTTTTTGGTAACTGTGCCTCATCGTAAGTGGCCCATTGGTCAGTTAGGGTCTCTGGCCATTTCAAGGTGGGTCACTCAATGAGCCCGTTTGCGTCAGCTTGGTAGTCACTGTGGATCCTTTTGCCTTGCTCAAGTTTTCATTGCTTGAGCCTGTTGCCTAAAAGTGGTCTCTACAGCAGGGACATTTGGTGCTTGTCAGATGTTCTGTCTGCTTCACATTTTGCACACAACCCCTCCTGCCTGCCGCAGGGAGGCAGCAACAGGTGACAGTTTCTGGCTGTTGGCCACCAGAACACTTGAGGTGTCACTTCTAGGTCAGAGCATCAAGAGGCCTGACCCAACAGCGCAGATCCCTCTTTTGCTGTTGTGACCCGAGGTACGGTCTGTGTCCCTGAAGGACTATACAGAGCGGAGTCCTCCCATCTTACCTCCCACCCCCCCAATGCCAATGCCCTTGCAGGATAAAAGTGTCACTATAGCATAACCTAGCCTATTATGAAACCAAGCACCACATCACCAATCATGGCATATGACGGAGTTTGGGTTTGGTTTTGGATTAAATGCCCAAGGATCTCATGAGAGAGTCCTGTGATGCTGAAAATATCTTGGATGTTCTTATGACTCATTGATTGCACTGTGAACATGCCTGGGGCAGCTCTATCTTCAAATGGCGTGCATTGCCATTCCATGCCTCACCTTTCTTCACCTGGAAGGGAGGTAACCGGTATCCTCCCCACAGAGCAGTTTTCTTATCTCTCATCTAAAAAATCCTGTAATTCTTGGTTCCTACTGAAATTCATGCCAGACAAAAGTCTCACAACCCAAACTGGTGGCAGAAAGAGGAGAGGGATGAATCAAAGCACCAGTGCTCCTCTTGCCCTCTTGTCAAGCAGACCCCCCGGGGGGGGGCAGCCCCTTTGGCGGTGTGCTGCTGGGTGCTTTTGTATTTGTGGGCTGTGGCTTACCTGAGAAACAGGACTTGCTGTTTCATCTCAGCATTCTAAAATTGCAGAGTCTGGAGAAAAGACTGCCCCCGACAGAGTTCCTGAGTTACAGAGTGGGAACCCAGTGACTCACCCTTGCTTTCTGAAAGAGAAAGCTGCACGGCAGTCAGCCCGCTTCCTTCCCACCTGCCACCTAGTGGTTCCCCGAAGAATTGCAGCCTCCGGCTCAGGGCCAGAGGGCCCCCCCCCCCATCTTGTTACCATTCTGCATTCTGCATTCTTATCTGATCTCCTTCAGAGGGCATTAGCCCTGGAAGGCGCCTTAGAGATCGGCTAAGCCAATCTTCTCAGTTTACAGCTAAGGTAACAGAGACCTAGAAGAGAGGCATAGTGCTAATCAGTGGTGGAGCCAGGCCTAGAACCGAAGGCCCCGAGGAGGCCCTCCTTGTATTATTCTTCCAGCATGTATTCATTTACTCCCTCAACCATCCAGTCAATATTTGTTTGGTGCCTACTAGGTGGTGCTGGGCAGGGCACTGAAGCTGAGAGACCCGGTAGCTGCCCTCAAGAAGCTTCCCGAGAAGGACGATGAGCATGCAAACAGGCCATCACAGAAAATGAGTGCTCTGTGGGAGGAAAAGATGAAGGGCCAGGAGAACCTGTGGAGAAACTGTGAAGGCTTCCCCAAGAGGTGCTACTGGGGCTAACTTCGGGACGAGGGGTTCCTCCGGCAGGTAAGTCAGGGGCAGGCCCAGGCTGGGGGCAGCAAGTAGAGCGATGCCCAGGGCGGGCAGAGGTGGTGGGTTCTGGGCACCTCGTGGAGGTCGGTATCTCTCCCCAGAGCGTAAAGCAGCAGGGAGGCGAAGGGACGGACATGGAGCAGCCTGGCAGCCGGGCCTGGGGCCTCGGATGTCGGCAAAGGCGTTGAGGCTAAACGTCCCTGAAGAAAGTTTTCATTAGAGGAAATAAGAGCAGGTGTATTCATGTGACAGATCTCTCTGGCTGCGGTGAGAAAGGCCCCCTGGAGAAAGCAAGAGAGCCAGCCAGAATGCCAGGGCAGCAGTTCAGGCGAGAGAAGGAAGGGCAGGGTCTGCCCCAGGCCCGAAGTGCAGGGAGTGGCGGAACATTCACCAACGGAGGGAATACAGGAAGGAAAGTGCTGGGGGGAGGGGGTGTCAGGAGGGGGAGGGTAGAAAAGGTGATGAAATTGGGTGTGGACACCAAGGGGCCAGGCGCCCCGGGGGACAGTTGGGAAGTGATGGCCCCAGGCAGTTGGGCCTGTGTGCCTCTAGGAAAAGCAACAAGGGCCATACACGCATACTTTTGAGATTAGGTGGCAAGCAAATTCATGGCCGTGGATGAAATTGCCCAGGGAACGCATAAGGTGAGAGGAGAACAGGCTACAGAGGGAGCCTGTCCAGGTTGGGTTCGCCAGAAGGCAATTTTGGAAAGTTTAGTCTGCAAATGTTTTTAGAGAATACCCTTGGAATCAACACCCCTAGTGAAAGGAGGTAGGAGTGGGGGCAGAGGAAGAAGGAAAAGCCCCCGGTGACCCCACGGGGAGCTCTGGAGCTCACATGGCTGTCAGAGTTGACTGCTTGGGGCCAGAGTGGCCGCATCTTTATTCCTTTGCCTCCATCAGAGAGCCCTCCTGCCCCCACCCCCCACCCCAGGAAAGACCTTGGGGTAAGGCAGCTCTCTGCCGCAGAGGTCATCCCTAAAGGGGTTGACTCTTGAAGGCCCTATGGTCCCAGCCACTGGGCAATGATTCTTTCCTGGAAGGAGGATCTGCCCTCAGGCCAGAGTTCTAGTTTGGTCCATTTGCTGTCACAGTTGAGCAAGGGCATACCACAGGGCACCCAAGTGGATCATCTGGGTGTCAGACATTTTCCTCCCTGACCCCACCTGGTGACAAGAGCCCTATCTCCCCCTTATGATGAGGGTGGTGTTCCCCTGCTAGGATGGTGACTCCTCTGTGAGTTGCTGGGCTCTGGACACAAGGAGCCCAAAGTGCCTAGTGGCCACCATAGCTAATTACTGAGCAGAGCTCTTGCTGTGTCCCCTGGAGGCAGTGTCCTCCCTTTGGGAAACAGGCCCGCAAGTGCAGCTTTGGGAAGCCCAGTCCCCTGTCCCGGCTGGGGGAGTGATGATAGGAGGGACTGCTCCTGCTTCCCCTCTTGGATCCCTGACTCACATGGTCTTCCTGCTGGAACACAGCACCATATATAGTCCTTTCGTTCAAGCTACATGAAGGGTCTTGGGGGATGGTTCTCCATCCTCCTAAATTACCATCTCTGAGCATTTCTGTCTTTGGTGGGCAGCTTGTGGGTGGAACAGACGGTGTCCTGTAGCCGGTGGCTCCCATGGCTCTGGGCCCACTCTCCCACCTTTTTGGCTGTCTCACATGACGTTCTGTGCGATGCCATGCTGGAGGATCCCGCACTCTGTAAGCACTCAGATAATGGCATGAAGGCTCTGCGGACAGGAAGGGCAATCCCACACCTGGAATGTGGTTCTATTCCATCAGAACTGATTGCTGGCCCTTCTGGGTGGAAAGAGCCCCACATCACCAGCTTGTGAGGTAGCGGTCAGTTCTCCTTGAGGAGAACTGGTGCCGTGGGGGTGCCATGACAGCCTCAGCCTGGGCCTCTGTTGGTAGGGAGGATGTTTGGTGACAGCAACAGCAAGAACAGCTTTGGTAAGTGGAATTCCATGCTGTTGGCTCCGGCACAACCTCCACCTCTGCTACCATGGCTCTTTTGTCCGTGGCCCATTCACTGTACCAGCCCTGGGGTGGTTGAAGACAGGGGCCAGCTAACATCAACCAGTTGAGTCAGTCTGTCTACTCATGTTCTCTCTCTAGGTGATTACAGGTGGCCCAATGATCTTCACACTTGGTGGACACTCCATCCACATGCCTCTTCCCCAGACTGCCCTGTCCTATGCTCTGTATTCTAATCTTTCTCCCCAGAGTTTCCTGATCAGCCTGGTCAATGCCTGGCCCTCCACTCATGAGTCTATGTGGACTCACAAGGTGGCTGGCCAGGCGCCCTGCCAGGGTATGGCTACAGCACAACTGTACTGGGTGGAGCTTGCGCCCCTACATGGACCCATCCGGAAACCCAGCTCAGGCTCTTAACTCATTCGTCGCCATTTCTGTGGGATCCCCCATACAGCCAGAGATGTGAACTAAAGACAGGACACTGGTGCAATGGAGGTGACAGTGCTGTAGCGCATCAGCGTGATGTTCTGTGGGATGTCTGGACAGCCTAGATCTCTTCACGACGTCCTGACAGAGGGTGGAGAGTGAACATGGTCCTGGGCAAAGCTCTATGTGAGTCTTGTTGTTGTCCATCCCATGGAAATGCAAACTGTTTCTGCCCCTCTTTTCTGATTAGAATAGAAAAGAATGCATTTCCCAGATCATTGGCCACATATTATGTCCCTGCGGCCTTATTATGCCGCTCTATCAAAGATACCACATCAGGGGCGCCTGGGTGGCTCAGTCGTTAAGCAATCTGCCTTCAGCTCAGGTCATGATCCTGGGGTCCTGGGGTCCTGGGATGGAGCCCTGCATTGGGCTCCCTGCTCTGTGGGGAGCCTGCTTCTCCCTCCCACTCCCCTGCTTGCATTCCCTCTCTCGCTGTGTCTCTCTCTGTCAAATAAATAAATAAATAAATAAATAAACAAATAAATAAACAAACAAACCACATCAGCTGCAATTGGGACTGCTCCTTGGTTGAGTTTGTTGTAGTCTGTTATCATCTTCTAGGATTCAGCTGCAGAAGGAGAAATACGATGAAGACCACCACCACTGCATCCTTTGGATCCCTAAGGCTGGCACCAAATTCCACCATCCTCCCCTCGATGCAGTATTGCTTGGCTGGGGAAGGGGCAGTTTCATAGGCTTCCACAGAGCTTTCTCCACCATGAGAGCTCTTACCCCACAGGCCAAGGACCCACTGCGGGAATTGTGCCAACTTCCAAGTATGCCTATCCCAGTTATATATTCAGGGAGTAGGCAGTGATCCCAGATGGGTCTTCAGACCACATGGACCCTTAGCCAGGATTGTATGTATTGTCCGGTTCCCGTATGCCTCCATTTTAGCAGGAGGACCATGATGTGACTTCAGATCTCGGTGTCTCTCTCAAGTCCAACGCTGACTCTGGAGATGTTTGGGTCTTCCTTTTCCCTAGTATAGTGTTACTTGAGTAAATGACCTTTGGTCTTTTGGGGGAGGGGCTGGATGGTCATACGGTGTATACTTAATGTGGTGTTGCAGGGGACCTGGCTATGTCTTTAGTTATTGGGTTCCAGGTCCAGAAACTGAGCAAGGGACCATAAGATTTTATTGGGGTGACTGCACTCAGCCTCCTGATTGTCCATCCACAGTTTCTTCTGATGGTGTAGGGTGAATAAACTCTCGCAGTCGGCCTCAGTTGAATCCACGGGCACTCTGGAACAAAAATGGCACATCACAGTTGGGCCGAAATGGCCTGGCCCCTGTACAGCTGCCGCCATCAGTCACTGGATGTGAGCTGTCCTGGGAAGGGTGTGCAGACTCCAAAGGAGGTGACAGTCGATGACTGTCTGCTAGCAGCATTTCCAGCAGCTGGAACAAGTCCTTTCTTGAAGGGGGATCTAGGTGGCACATCTCAGCGCCCACCACAGAGTCTTTGGAGAAGCCACCAAAGTTGAAAGAGTTGGGCTCTTGAGGATGTGGAGAAGGATAGGGTCCGAGCACAGGTGGATAGATTAACCTTCGATAAGAGGAAGGGAAACTCATGGCAATGGGGGGAGGAGAAGATGGTAAGAATGGGGTAAGATGAAGATAAGGGTTTGAGTAGAGGAAGAAGGTGTTGGGGAAATCAAGCCAGATAATCTATGTTTTCTTTGTAAAATTAGAAGCACCTTATCTGGTGAACTTGAGCTTGGCTAGGGTTAGGGCTTGAGGAGAATAGTCCTGAGAGTAAATGAGAGAGGACATAGTCTAAGGGAGTGCAGGATAGTGTTTGAGGGGCAGCTGATGTTGAGGCCATGCCTGACTGTGCCCCTCACCTGCTGGTCAGGTGGTTTTCCTAGCAGTGCTCCGTGCCCAGCTGTAGGAGCAGCGAGGAGTTGGCTTCAACCTGTGCTGAGTGGATGTGGAGGACAGTGAGGAAATATGCTGTTAACTAGTTGCCTCAGTTTTCCTAGACAGTTCTTCTGGATTCTTTAGATATAAACTCTCATTTTAAAAATTGTTTGTTTCCTAAGGGATGAAGCATGAGAGGGTATTAGAGTTGCGACGTGGTAAGGTTTTCTGCTCCATTGGTCCCATTTATCAATTTGTTCTTTTATGGAGCTTGCTGTTTTATCTATGAAATCTTCATCTAATTAAAGATCACAAAGATTTTCTCCTGTGTTTTCTTCTAGAAGTTTTATAGTTTTAAGTTTTATGTTTAGGTCTAATTTTGAGTTTGTTTTTGTGTTGGCGTTAAGTAGGACCTGAGATTTCCTTTTTTTAATTTTGTTTTTATTTTTTAATTATTTTTTATTATGTTATGTGACTCACCATACATTACATCATTAGTTTTTGATGTAGTGTTCCATGATTCATTGTTTGCGTATAACACCAGTGCTCCATTCAGTACGTGCCCTCTTTAATACCCATCACCAGGCTAACCCATCCCCCCACCCCCCGCCCCTCTAGAACCCTCAGTTTGTTTCTCAGAGTCCATAGGTTCTCATGGTTCGTCTCCCCCTCCAATTTCCCCCTTCATTCTTCCCTTCCTGCTATCTTCTTTTTTTTTTAATTTTTTGATTAAAAAAAATTTTTTTTTGAGATTTCCTAGTAAATAAGGAAATGCCAATTAAAACCACAATGAGATACCACTACACACTACTTAGAATGGTTAAAATGAACAAGCTTGACCATATCAAGTAGTTGACATGGTCCTTGCTGTTTGATGGGGATGGGGAGGACCCAGAACTCCATACACTGATGGGAATGTAATGGTATAATCACTACAGAAAACAGTTCATCAGGTTCTTTAAAAGTTATACACACAGGGGCACGTGGGTGGCTCAGTCAGTTAAGCGTCCTACCCTTGATTTTGGCTCAGGTCATGATCTCAGCGTCCTGGGATGGAGCCCCACATCTGGGCTCCCCACTCTGTGTAGAGTCTGCTTGTCCGTTTCCCTCTGCTTCTCTCTCCCTCTCTCAAATAAATAAATAAATAAAATCTTAAAAAAGAAAAAAAGAAATTACACATACAACTGCCATATGATCCAACCATTCTACTTTTAGGTGTTTATCTACCAGAGGTGAAAGCATAGGGGTAGCTGCTTTAGTATAATAGCCCCAAACTGGAAGCAGCCCAAATGAACATCAACATGTGAAGGAACAAATAGTGGTGTGGCTGAACAACGGAATCCCGCTCCGCAATAAAAAGGAGTGAACTATTGATACACACAACAATGGATGGATCTCAAAGTAATTATGATGAGTGAAAAGGCAGACAAAAAATTGTACATACTCTAGGATTCCATTTATCTAAAACTCTAGAAAATCCAAACTAATCTGAAGGGACAAAATGCATATTAGTGGCTGGGAGGGAGCAGAAAAGGTTATAAAGGGGCTTGAGGAAACCTCTGGGGGTGATAGACATGTTCACTATCTTGATTGTAGCCATGGTTTCATGGGTTGTACGTGTGTCAAAACTTCCATTTAGGGCGCCTGGGTGGCTCAGTTGGTTAAGCGACTGCCTTCGGCTCAGGTCATGATCCCGGAGTCCCGGGATCGAGTCCCGCATCGGGCTCCCTGCTCAGCAGGGAGTCTGCTTCTCCCTCTGACCCTCTTCCCTCTCGTGTTCTCTATCTCTCATTCTCTCTCTCTGTCACATAAATAAATAAAATCTTAAGAAAAAAAAAAGAAATGCATTAAAAAAAAAAACTTCCATTTATACACTTTAGATGTGTAGTTATTGTACGTCAATTATACCTGAATATAGCTGTTAAAAATATTGACCTGAAAGTTAACTATTGTATTGAATCATTGATAATTAGCAAATAGAACAAACCTTTTACATTTTACATGGTTACAAATGTAACCTTTTACATTTAAATTTTGTCTACTGAGACCTATTAGAGCTTTAAAAAGTAGGACTGTGATAGTTCTGACATAAAACCCAACGGTCCGTTCTAACAGAACCTGACAAAATGGATCCTGCTTGCTTTTACCTCATTCTCTCTGATATTGAAGGCTTCCTTATTTCAACTTCGCAGTGTCCCAAAGTGACTCGGATTAAAGGGTCTCTTAGTTATAATGGCCACCATTAACCGTGCTCTCCACATACTGGCGCCTACTCCTTTCCACTCCTCTGAAAGGTACCTATTCTTATTTCTATTTTGTCCACGAGGAAACAGAGTCCGAGAAAGATTAAAAGTAAGCCCAAGGCCCGGGCTTGTATGTGATTGCAAACCTCAGGGGGTCTGAGTCCAAGAGTGCCTTCCTGCCAACTTTAGTGGTTACAATTTTTGGAGGCTTTCTTCCAATATCGCCGCCTTTCTCAAAGGTAGCTGCATTCAAGGCTTCCCTGAAGGTACAGGGCTCCTAGGGGAGGAGGATTTTGGTAAACCAAACCAAAGACAAGGTGATGGGAGGTGGCTGCGCTACGAGCGCTTAAGGAACTAATTAAAAAGTGATTGTCTCCAAAGCGCTACGAGTCACGACCTGGGATGACGTTGCAGCTAGCTCTGGCACACGAATGCTACTTATCAAGCACTAAGGAGGAGGGAGGGAACAAGCGAGGGCGAGTTCTGCCCGGCGGCTCTGGACACCCTGAGGTCAGCCCCCTGACGCCGGCCCTGCCCATGTCGCTGATGACAGGTTTTCAGCAAACCCCAGCACTGGGAGAGGCTGGGGAACCGCGCAGTCTGCGCTCTGCCTTCGGCGCGAGGTCGAGAAGCCCGGCCCCGCCCACTCCTGGGCCCGCCCCGGCCCCGCCCCGGCCCCGCCCCGGGCTAGCCCCTCCTCCTCCCCGGGCCCGCCCTGCCGGAGCCCCGGGACCGAGAGCGAAGGCGAGCGCTCGGCCTCTCGGCCTCTCGGCGCTCGCTTGCTTGGGCCTGGCCAGGCCCGCGCCGGCAGCGCAGCCGGAGTCTCGGCGCTAGCTGGACCGGGCCCGCCAGGCGGCATGGAGGGGCCGCCCGCGGGCGGGGACGTCTCCTTGCACAACTTCAGCGCGAGGCTGTGGGAGCAGCTCGTCCACTTCCATGTCATGCGGCTGACGGACTCGCTCTTCCTGTGGGTGGGAGCCACGCCGCACCTGCGCAACCTCGCAGTGGCCATGTGCAACCGCTACGTGAGTGCAGGTCGGGGCGGGGGCGAGGGGGAGGGCGGAGAGGGCCAGCGAACGCGGTCGGGGAGGTCCTGAAGGGGGCTGGGGCTGGGGTGGGGGGGAGAGGACGGGGGACGCGGCGGGGGAGGCCGGGCGGGCATGGGGGGTGGAGGCCCAAGGGAGAGGGCCGGTGTGGGGGCGGGGGCTGGGACGGAGGGTAACCGAGGGTCCCGGAACAAGTGGGGTACCGGAGGGGGTTCCGGCCCCCTAGGTGCGTGCGCGTGGCCCTCAGGTTTTTCCTGGGCCCAGGGGTCTGGGGGCTCCCCGGAACGCTTACTATGGTGTTTTAGGGAACCGGGGTCCGGTCCGACCTGCACCACCCGAGGTGAACGGGGTGCGGTCCGGCCGGCGCGTGGGCCCCCAGGCGAGCTCCGCCTCTCCCCACCTCCTCTACCTTTAAGGCGGGCGCCCCACTGCTAGCTCTTCCAGCCCCTCCCTGTAGTTGGTTGTTCAGCGGGGCTCTACCGTGGGACCTCTGCTCTCTGGTCACACTCCTGCCCTGGGGGATGGCATCCACCTCTTAGTTTTCATGCCTTCCCTGTATTGACCACACCGAATTTTCTGTTTCTAGTAGAGACCTCTTTCCTGAATTTTAGACTCCTGTGTTTCCGCCTGAAAGTTTAATAGGCATCTCACACTAGACATATTTAAGACCGAACTCTTAACCTCTTCCCACGGACGTGCTTCTTTCACAGCCATCCCATATCCGTTGTGGAAAATCCATTCAAACTTTGATTACTCTGTCTTCCACTCTCCACGTGGGAGTGTCAGTGAATCTGTAGGCACTGCGGTCCATCAGAACATCGGGGGAATCCAATCAGCATGTGGGGCAACCCCATCAGGTGGAGGCCGTTGGCAGGGTCAGTGAAAGAATTCACCCAAGACAGAGCAAAGGAGACAGCAGGTTATTGAATGCACAGCGGGAAGGAGAGCATGAGAGAGACTGTCTGCCAGGAGGCAGTGTTGTGGAACTGTAGTTAAGGGGGAGGGTGAGGAGGTATGGGAACATGTGGAATGTTCCTCCTTTTTTTTGGTACCTGTTTTGGGGTGTAAGTAACCCATTGGTTAGCTAGGGCTTAGGTGGGTCGCCTAATGGGCCTGCTTGTATTCAGCCAAGGGGTTGGAGGGCACTGTGGGTCCTTCTACTGTACTCAGGTTTCCACTGTTCAAGTTGGTTGCCTCAAAGCGGCCTCTACACACCCATCACCTCCTTTCAGGCCTGCTACCCAGGGCCAAACCTGCAGCATCTCCTTTTCCTTGCCTGATTCCCCCTTTGCTGCCTGTGTTAATTTCTTAGAGCTGCTTGTAGCAAAGTGCCACAAGCTGGGTGGCTTAAACCAACTAAGATTTATTCTCGCACAGTTCAGAAGGCCAGAAGTCTGAAATCAAGGTGTCAGCAGGTCTGGTCCCTCTGGAGGCTCTGAAGGAGAAATGTTCTCATGCCTCTCCCATCATCTGGTGTTGCTGGAAGTCCTTGGCATTCCTTGGCTTAGTTATAATGGCCACCATTAATCAGTCAATGTCACTGGCCTTTTCTGTGTGTCTCTTTCTCTGTGTCTTTACTTGTAAAGACACCAGTCATAATAAGTTAAGGGACCACCCTATTCCATTATGACCTCATCTTAAATTCCAGCTTAATTACATCTGCAGAGACCCTATTTCTAAAAAAAAAAAAGTTACATTCACAGGTGCTAGGGGTTAGGATTTGCACTTACCTTTTTGGAGGACGTGATTCAGCCCACAACACTGCCTTATGGCCAGTTCTCTACGGGGCAGCAGACAGCAATCAGATACTGTCATTCCTCTGCTCCAGACCTTTCAAGAGGTACACTTAGAGCACAGTTCAGAGACTTTACAGTAACTCTTTAGGCTCTGTTACCTGGTAGAGCTCCCCTGCTCCCGCCCTCCTCCTGCCCACTCCTGGCTACTTTAGCACATAGGCGTGTCCCCAGATGTTGCTCCCTCTGCAATTAATTATCAGTATCTGTGGTGGTGGTGGTGGTGGGTGTGGTGGTCGTGAGGTTTGTCCCTTTTATGAGTCTTTGTAACCTTAGTGCCTGACAAGCTGCTCATTAAATTGTTGAGTGAGTGAATGAGGCCTCCCTCAAGGAACTCCAGGTGTGCTAGGGAGGGCTACGAGTAACCTGCTGCCGTAAGGATTGTAATCTCCGAGGGGACCTTGGGATGGTAGGAAATCAGAGGAGTGAGCCATCAGGCAGGATCTGGGCAAAGCTTCAGGAAGGAGACAGCCTCTGAATGGGACTTCTAGATGTCTTCACACATATCCCTCTTCTGCCCTTTCCCTTCTTGCTCTTCTTTCCTGGGCGGCTTTCCTTTTTTTCTTTTCTGGTGGGTACTGGCAGCTGGGCCTTTGGGCAGGTGGCAGTTCCTTCTGTCATTGGAGGAGACGTAGAGGGCCTGCAGGGGCATGAGGTGATGGGTGGGGCTGTGTGTTTGCAGGTTGTGGTACCCTGGAGCCACCTCACCTTCTTTCTTTCCTAGTCCTTAGGCTGTAGTCATAGACAGTGGGTAAGGCTGTGGGTCACATGGGGCACAGCACTACTGATTGGTAAGACCAGGCCTTGCTTCTTTGAATCAGTTTCAGGATTCCTCCTGTGGGCTGCTTTGGCACACTTTGGCAGTCAGACCATTTGGTAGTCATAGCTCCTAGTAGGGTGTATTTCCTCATCTGGAAGCTCACACTCTATCAAGAGCAGGTAGGGAAAGGAAAAGAGGCCAGTCTCAGTTACCAGACCTGTCAGAAGTTCAGTCCTATTCATTGGTCACATTGTATACTTGTACATTTATCTTCCTGCAGCAGAGCACCCACTCTCCAGCTGGAGAGAAATGTGTAGACCATAGCTTAAAGCAGGAAACACAAGATTCCTGTGGAACAGGGCTTGGCAAACCATGGCTTAGGGGCTGGCCTGCCTTCTACTTTTGTAACCAAGTTTTATCGGAACATAGTTCTGCCCATCCATTCAGTAATGTCTGTTGCAGCTTCTGTATTTTGATGGCAGAGGCGAACAGTTAAAACTGGACCTTGTAGTCCATAAAAACTAAACGATTTATCCTCTGGCCCTTCCCAGAGAAAGGTTTTTGGCCCATGCATGGAGGGTGGCACCAAAGGGTCTGTGACGTCTCCCCCTCCTTCCTTCCCCCTCGACCTCCACAGTAAGACAAGACCATATAGAACAAAACCATACCATTGTGCTGCTCTTCCAGCTTGCCTACCTTGCATCACGTGGTCTGTCTGTGGCACTGACAGGCTTTAGAACAAGGATGATATAGGGGCCCTTGTGCTCAGATGATGTAGGACCTGTTGGGCCCACTTGGAGTGGACAGTGGTGCTCCAGCCATGGTAAAACTGTCTTAAGCATGTGTGTGCCTTGGAGACTAGCTGGGCATAGTAAGATTTTGGAAATAATGAGGTACTAAGGGTAACAATATAGGGTTTTTAGTTTTCTTTTTGTTGGGAAATGATCACCTTAAAGTAGATTTTCTGTTTCTAAAAGTTTAACTGTAAATACTGTTAGCATATAGCTGAATATTGAACTTGAAACTTGTAAACAGCAAATTCATTGAGTTCATGTTTTTGTTATCTTTTCAACAGAAAAGCTTGCAGTAAATGCTTTCATTCTTATCTTGTGTTTTTTTGATCATCTCTTATAGACCTGAACAAGTTCTTTCTCCTTTTGAAGTGACTTTGAACCGCTAGGAGGCAAGGAGCAGTCACTGATCTGTGCCCTGCTCACAGTATCTGGCACATAGTAGGTGTTTATTCAGTTTACCTGTCTCTACCTGGACAGTGTGGGGGGAGGGGTGCCCACCCCAGAGCCTCTGGTGGCACATACTTGTTCCTCTAAAAATCTTGCCTCCTGGCAGGGAGGAGTTAAGATGGTGGAGGAATAGGGGCTTGTCATGTCCCTTGAACACAGCTAGTTATCAAATCATTCTGAACACCCAAGAAATATTTAATCTGAGGTCTGAGAGAGCAAAAGCTTAAAGTCTATAAGTAGAAAAGCGACCACCTTTTGGAAGGTAGGAGGTGTGGAGAGTTGACTTAGGGAGATATAACTGGGTACAGAGGCAGGGAGGGACCCTGCTTATGGAGGTTACCACAAAGTATTTTAGCAGCGGAGTGCAAAATCTGAACTTTTAGAAGTCCACTACTGTGGGGCACGTCCCTGGCTCAAAGGTGCTCAGGTGGTGAAGCAGGGCAGAGTGCCAGGAGTGACAGGGTGGTCTGAGGATTCCGTGGGTTGCAGGAAGAATGGGTGGTGCCAAGGTGCTGTGTTGTTCCAAGGCAGAGGAATGGGGATGCTGGCTGAGAGCAGCGGGTCTTGGTTCCGGCTTTCTGCTCTGTTTTGCTATAAACTGCGAACTGCTGTGTGGTGGTGAGACTGCTTTCCTGGGATGGGCGGCAAACTGCAAAAGCGTGGGGAGACCCTCCCCCAGAGGAACTGTGGGTCAGTGCCATGGGAGTCCCTAAAATTTGGAGTCTTGAAACTAAGTCATGTGCCTGAGATAAAAAAGCTTGGATACAGGCAGGGTGAGTGCAGGGTTCTGATGGAAACTGGGGGAACATGAGGGGTGATTGGTTGCTCTTCCATGAGGGCTCAGTGAAGAGTAGGAGTGTGAACCGTCAGCTCCAGGGCTAGTGCACAGGTTGCCGCCATGTTCATCCTGCCCATCAGCATGGAAAGCCTTCAGGGAGCAAGATGCACCACCTAGCGGAGGCTGGTCCGCTTACACCAAGCACTGTTCCCCTGAGCCCGGGAGGCCCATTTCCACTAGGGCCAGCCACCTGAGAATCAGCCCAGCAGGACCCTCCCCCAAGAAGACTAGCACAAACAACGGGCTGGTACCAAGTCTACTAATCCTAGAGTGCTGCAAAGCTTCAGCTCTAGGGGAAATAGGATCTAGCTTCCTTTTTACTTTTACGCTTTGTTTTTTTATTATTCATTTATTTTCTTTTTTCTGTTCCTTTTATTATTATTTTTTAACTTATATATTTTAATATTTTTTATTTTTTTGTTTTTATTTTATTTTATTTTACTTCTTTATTTTTAAAGTTTTGGATCTAGATTCTTTTAACAAGCAGACTAAAACACACCCAAGATTACTTTTTTGGGTATTTTTTCTTTGTTTTTTGTTTTTTTATTTGTTTTTTCTGTCTTTTCTGGACAAAATGACAAGATGCAGGAATTCACCCCAAAAGAACAAGAAGTAGAACCCATGGACAGGGATTTCATCAATACAGATATAAGTAAGATGTCTGAACTAGAATTTAAAACAGTAATCATAAGGATAATACTAGCTGGGCTTTAAGAAAGCATAAAAGACACAAGAGAATCCCTTATTGCAGAGATAAAAGAACTAAAATCTAGTCAGACTGAAATTAAAAATGCTATAACCAAGATGCAAACACCAAAGGAGGTCATAAAAATGAGGATGGATGAAGCAGAGGAGTGAATCAGTGATATAGAAGGTAAAATTATGGAAGATAATGGAGATGAAAAGAAGAGGGAAAGAAAGGTAATGGAACACAACGGTAGACTTAGGGAAGTCAGCGACTTATTAAAACGTCTTAACATTCGAATCATGGGAGTCCCAGAAGATGAAGAGAGAGAAAAAGAGGCAGAAGGTTTATTCAAACAAATTATAGCTGAAATTCCCTAAACTGGGGAAGAACACAGACATCAAAATCCAAGAAGCACAGAGAACTCCCATTAAATTCAACAAAAGCTGACCATCAGCAAGGCATAGCATAGTCAGACTCACAAAATACACAGACAGGGAAAGAATCCTGAAAGCAGCAAGAGAAAAAAAATTTCCTTAACTTACAAAGGAAAACAGATTAGATTCGCAGCAGATCTGTCCACAGAAACTTGGTAGGCCAGAAGAGAGTGGTAGGATATCTTCAACACGCTAAATGGGAAAAATATTCAGCCAAGAACTCTTTATCCAGCAAAGCTGTCACTCAGAATAGGAGAGAGAGTCTCCCAGACAAACAAAAACTAAAGGAGTTTGTGACCACTGAACAAGCCCTGCAAGAAATTTTAAGGGGGACTCTTCAAGTGGAGAAAAAAAAGACCAAAGGCAACAAAGATTAGAAAGGACCAGAGAACATCACTAGAAACATCAACTCTGTAGGTAACACAGTGGCACTAAATTCATATCTTTCAATAATCATTCTGAATGTAAATAGACTAAATGCCCTAATCAAAAGACATACAGTATGAGAATGGATAAAAAACAAAACAAGATCCATCTATATGTTGCCTATAAGACACTCATTTTAAACCTAAAGACACCTGCAGATTGAAAGTGAGGGGATGGAGAACCATCTATCATGCTAATGGATATCAAAAGAAAGCCAGGGTAGCCATACTTATATTAGAAAAATTAGATTTTAAAACAAAGACTGTATCAAGAGAGAAAAAGAGCATTATATCATAATTAAGGGGTCTATCCATCAACAAGATCTAACAATTGTAAATATTTATGCCCCCAACTCGGGAGCACCCAAATATACAAATCAATTAATAATAAATATAAACTCATTGATAATAATACAATAATAGTAGGGGACTTTAACACCCCATTCACAGCAATGGACAGATCGTCTAAGCAGAAATCAACAAGGAAACAGTTGTTTTGAATGACACACTGGACCAGATGGACTTAACGGATATATTCAGAACGTTTCATCCTAAAGCAGCAGAATACACATTCTTTTTGAGTGCACATGGAACATTCTCCAGAATAGATCACATACTGGGTCACAAATCAGCCCTCAACAAGTACAAAAAAGATCGAGATCATACCATGCATATTTTCAGACCACAACTCTCTGAACTTGAAGTCAACCACAAGAAAAAATTTGGAAAGACCTCAAATACATGGAGTCTAAAGAGCATCCTACTAAGGAATGAATGGGTTAACCAGGAAATTAAAGAAGTAATTTAAAAAAAAATACATGGAAGCAAATGAAAATCAAAACACGACAGTCTAAAACCTTTGGGATGCAGCAAAGGCAGTTCTAAGAGGGAAGTATATTGCAATACAGGTCTACCTCAAGAAGCAAGAAAAGTTTTAAATAACACAGTTTAACCTTACACCTAAAGGACCTAGAAAAGGAAGAGCAAATAAAGCCTAAAGCCAGCAGAAGAAGGGAAATCATAAAGATTAGAGCAGAAATAAATGATACAGAAACAAACAAAAAACCAGTAGAACAGATTAACAAAACTAAGAGCTGGTTCTTTGAAGGAATGTATAAAATTGATAACCCCCTAGCCAGACCTGTCAAAAAAGAGAAAGGACCCAAATAGGTAAGTTCACAAATGAAAGAGGAGAGATCACAACCAATACCATGGAAACACAAACAATTGTAAGAGAATACTATGAAAAAATTCTATGCCAACAAACTGGGCAATCTGGAAGAAATGGACAATTTCCTAGAAACTTACTACCAAAACTGAAGCAGAAAGAAATAGAAAATTTGAACAAAACCATAACCAGCAAAGAAATTGAATCAGTAATCAAAAATCTCCCAACAAACAAAAGTCCTGGGCCACGTGGCTTCCCAGGGGAATTTTACCAAACATTTAAAGAGGAGTTAATACCCGTTCTTCTCAGATTGTTCCAAAAAATAGAAATGGAAGGAGAACTTGTGAACTCATTCTACAAAGCCAGCATTACCTTGATTCCAAAACCAGACAAACACCCCACTAAAAAGAATTACAGGCCAATATCCTTGATGAACATGGATGCAAAAATTCTCAACAAAATACTAGCAAATTGAATTCAACAGTACATTAAAAGAATTATTCACCATGATCAAGTGGGATTTATTCCTGGGCTCCAGGGGTGGTTCAGTATTTGCAGATCAATCAGTGTGATACACCACGTTAATAAAAGAAAGGGTAAGAACCTATCAAAGGATAAGATCCTGTCAATAGTTGCAGAAGCATTTGACAAAGCACAGCATCCATTCTTTTTTTTTTTAATGATTTTTTTTTTAAAGATTTATTTATTTGAGAGAGAGAGAATGAGAGATAGAGAGCACGAGAGGGAAGAGGGTCAGAGGGAGAAGCAGACTCCCTGCCGAGTAGGGAGTCCGATGCGGAACTCGATCCCGGGACTCCAGAATCATGACCTGAGCCGAAGGCAGTCGCTCAACCAACTGAGCCACCCAGGCACCTGCACAGCATCCATTCTTGATAAAAACCCTCAACAAAGTAGGGATAGATGGAACATACCTCAACATTATAAAGGCCATATATGAAGGACCCACAGCTAATGTCATCCTCAAAGGGGAAAAACTGAGAGCCTTTCCCTATGGTCAGGAATAAGACAAGGATGTCCACTCTCACCATTACTGTTTAACGTAGTACTGGAAGTCTTAGCCTCAGCAATCACACAATAAAAAGAAATCAAAGGCATCCAAACCAGCAAGGAAGAAGTCAAACTTTGACTTTGCAGACGACATGATACTCTATGTAGAAAATGTGAAAGACTCCACCAAAAAATTGCTAGAACTGATAACATGAATTCAGCAAAGTTGCAGGATATAAAATTAATGTGGAGAAGTCTGTTGAATTTCTAAACAATGACGAAGCAGCAGCAAAAGAATTCAAGGAATTGATCCCATTTGCAACTGCACCAAAAACAATAAGATGCCTAGGAACAAACCTAACTAAAGAGGTAAAAGATCTGTACTCTGGAAACTCTAGAACACTTACAAAAGAAATTGAAGATGACACAAAGAAATTGAAGATGACACAAAGAAATGGAAAAGCATTCCAAGCTCATGGATTGGAAAAACAAACATTGTTAAAATGTCTGTACTACCCAAAGCAATCTACACATTTAATGCAATCCCTATCAAAATACCACCAGCATTTTTCACAGAGCTAGAACAAGCAATCCTAAAATTTGTATGGAACCACAAAAGAACCCGAACAACCAAAGCAATACTGAAAAAGAAAAATAAAACTGGAGGCATCATAATGTCAGACTTCAAGCTGTATTACAAAGCTCTAATCATCAAGACAGTATGGTACTGGGATAAAAACAGTCACGTAGATCAATGGCACAGAATAGAGAACCCAGAAATGGACCCACAACTATATCGTCAACTAATCTTCTACAAAGTAGGAAAGAATATCCAACGGAAAAAAGTCTCTTCAACAAATGGTGTTGGGAAAACTGGACAGCAATACGCAGAGGAATGAAACTGGACCACTTTCTTAACACCATACACAAAAATAAATTCAAAATGGATGAAAGACCTAAATGTGAGATAGGAAACCATCAACATCCTAGAGGAGAACACAGGCAGCAACCTCCCTGACCTCGGCCATAGCAACTTCTTATAGACGCAGCTGCAGGCAACTGAAACAAAAGCAAAAATGAACTTTTGGGACTTCATCAAAATAAAAAGCTGCACTGCAAAAGAAAACTAAAAGGTAGCCTATGATTGGGAGAAGATATTTGCAAATGACATATCTGATAAAGGGTTAGTATCCAAGATCTATAAAGAATTTATCAAACTCAACACCCCCCCCCCAAAAATAATCCATTCAAGAAATGGGCGGAATACATGAATAGACATTTGTCCAAAGAAGATATCCAGATGGCTAAGAGACATGTGAAAAGATGCTCGGTGTCACTTATTATCAGGGAAATACAAATCAAAACCATGATGAGATACCACCTCACACCTGTCAGAATGGCTAAAATTAACAAGACAAGAGGCAACAGGTATTGGCGAGGATGTGGAGAAAGGGGAACCCTCTTAAGCTGCTGGTGGGAATGCAAACTGGTGCAGCCACTCTGGAGAACAGTATGGAGGTTCCTCAAAGAATTAAAAATAGAGCTACCCTATGATCCAGCAATTGTACTACTAGAGATACTACTAGCAATACAGATTCAAAGGGATACATGCCCCCTGATGTTTATTGCAGCATTATCAACAATAGCCAAACTATGGAGAACCCAAATGTCCATTGACGGACGAATGGATAAAGATGTGGTACATACATACAATGGAATATTACTTAGCCATTAAAAGGAATGAGATCTTGCCATTTGCAATGACGTGGATGGAGCTCGAGTATATTATGCTAACTGAAATAAGTCAGAGAAAGACAAATACCATATGATCTCATGCATGGGTGGAATTTATGAAAGAAAACAGATGAACATACATTATGGAAAGAGGGGGGGAAGGAAAGAGGAAACAAACCATAAGAGACTCTTAACGATCAAGAACAAACTGAGGGTTGATGGAGGGAGGTCGGCGGGGGATGGGCTAGGTGGGTGATGGGTATTAAGGAGGGCACTTGTTGTGGTGAGCACTGGGTGTAAATGATGAATCACTAAATTCTACTCCTGAAACCAATATCGCACTGTGTGTTAACTAAAATATAAATTAAAAAAATAAATATAATTAAATTAAAAAAAGAGAAAGGCAAAAAAAAAAAATCTTGACTCTATACTGAGTGCTGTTTGTTTTAGAAGGCTAGTATTTTGATAAAAGTAATTTTGACCATATTGTAAGTTAGTTGAGTTTTTTTTCTCTTCAGCTAGGAATTTTGATGGTAAGGGGGATTACTTCCATAGTAATTGGAGGTCAGATTTCTTCTATATTTCAAAAGGGCCACATTTATTTCTTTAGTTTTACTGCTTATCTGAAATGAGGATTGGTCAAACATACTCTGATGTTCCTATTTTCCTTATTTGGACACTGATGGCTGGTGCCCTAGGACCCTTGCTGAGCTTGCAGAGCCCAGATACCTTCAGGGGAATGGAGTTGTGTGTTCTCTTTACAGGCCCAGATGAGGAGATAGGCATCCTGCCCTGTGGGCTCATGGCTAACTTGCGGGTGAGAGGGACCCAGGGGCACTTGGCACCTAGACTCTGTGATTAGCTTTCTTCCTGCTGTGCCCTTAATGGTCTTGTTGGCTTCCCTCTTGGTTATAATGTGGCCTTTCAGCATGCTTTGGAGTTACCAACACTGAAACAAGCCTTTTATGTAAAATAAGTCTTAGAACTTGCTAACAGCTCTATGATGCCAGTTTCCGCGACCGGTCTTCCTCTGTCCCAGCTGTCTGACCTCATGTGCAGCGGAGGGTCAGCCCACCTGGCCGTCTACACAGATGCCAGGGCTTCCTTCTCTCGGTAAATGTGTCCAACCTCCCAGAACCTGCCACTGCCACACTCAGGAGGAATCCGAAGCCACAGAAGCTTGGCCGATGGAAAAGCAGCATTGTGTTCTTTGTTTTCCTTTTAGGATTCCATCCCTGTGTCTACCTCCCTCCTCGGAGACACTTCTGACACCACTTCCACTGGCCTTGCCCGGCGCTTAGGTACGTACCTGCGGCTGGGGCTGCAGGAGCAGCCAGATGGGGAGCTCGCTGTTTCAGGGACCCACAAGGCCAGGCCCTGGAGAAGGAAAGCATCCTTATACTGAGAGAGAAGCACAGACCTTTGTACGTTGGGTCTTCTTTAAGGAGGGCTTGTCTCTGTCCATGACCCTGACCACTGCCTCAGCCGGCATGTTCTTGAGGGGCTCCCACGGC
The DNA here is from genome assembly GCF_003265705.2 of Callorhinus ursinus. Classification (NCBI taxonomy): domain Eukaryota; kingdom Metazoa; phylum Chordata; class Mammalia; order Carnivora; family Otariidae; genus Callorhinus; species Callorhinus ursinus. The sequence continues at coordinate 4,106,655 of NW_027397088.1, forward strand.
CTGCTGTGCAGGCCGGTGAGTGACAGGGTGACTCAGTTCCCTCCTGGAAGCGCATTACCACCTCCTGGAAAGAGAGTGAGAGTGATGCCCAGTGCCCATCAGGCAGTGGCTCGGGGTCGCCTCCTGGTGGTGCAGCAGAGCCTGCGCAGGAGGACTGTCCTTCAGTGTCCATGTGATGTCGTGCAGAGCTGGCTGGAGGGGAGGCGGGCCTGACCTGAGTATGGTGTAGACGGTGGTAAGCAAGAGCGGGAGGTTGAAGGCTCCACTGTCTTCTTGTGCCTGGAACACATACTTCCTGAAAATAGCTCGGTAGTTGAGGACGGCTGTGTCCTGCCCCTGCCAGTGTGCAGGGCGCCTGGGGACTTGGGACAGTGGGGGCAGCCTCTGTCTCCTCCTCGGTCTTAAGAGTGCACCAGTGCTCCTGGCCAGTGCCCTGGATGCGCTGGGCGCTGGGGGTGGAGGCAGGGGAGGCCCGGCCCCTGCTGTTGAGGGGCGGGTAGTTGAGTGGTGCCCACCGTTCGGCCAACCTGATCCCTGCTCAGTGGGCGTTTATATGCCAGTCACTCCAGGCAGTCCCCGCGTGAGCAGCGTGGCCGCACAGTGGAGGCGGACAGGGGAGTCGTGGCCAGGGTGAGGGTGGGTGCTTCTAGACCTGCCACTCTGAGTTCCCTGCGTGCGGACGGCGCAGACCCCGTGGGCGTCTCTAGTGTTACAGGAGCGTCTGCTGGACTTTCTCTTTAGCCCGGCTTTAGAGAAACCTGGCTGGGAACTAGCCGTGCGCTAGTTACCCAACTAGTAAGTTACTTTGGTAATTTCTTATTAGGAAGTAATTTTAAATTTACAGAAAATTTGCAGCAAAGATACAGGGAATTCCTGCCTAGCCTTCACCCAGAGTCCCGGGTGTTATCATTCCCTATGTTGATGTTGTTATTGTTTTCTGAACCACGCGAAAGAGGTTGAAGACGAGATGGCCCTTTGCTCCTCGTGTGCGTCGGCCGGTGTGGAAAGGCTGACATACCGTATCATGCCCTGCCTGGTCAGGGGGAGACACAGGCGTGCTCATGTTTACAGAGCCGGGAAACCGCGGGGATCGCCCTAAAGTGGGAGACGGGTTCTGCTAGAGGAGGCTGGCGGGGGCTCGTTTGCTGCGTCACGAATAAATAGTTGATGCCAGTAAAGTAAGATGGACTCACGGGTGTCCTTGTGATGGGAGCCTAGTAGCACTTTGTGTGCAACAAACTAGTTTGCTTTTTGTTTTGTTTTTTGTATTTTGTTGGTTTTTTTTTTTTAGTTTTGTGCAAATGATTTTTTTAATATTTTTCTTCTCGTGTGGTTTATATCGATTGATTATAATCTGTATAAACGTAGACCAAAAAAAATGTCTTCGCCAACTTCTAAACTCAGATATTGATGAAAGGTCGTCTCCTGCCTGTATCAGCCAAACCTGGCAGCGCTTAGCTGTTGCCCAGCAAGGACAAGCACGCGGAAAGGCTGGGAAAGTCAGTGGTATGATGTGGCTGCTGGCAGTGCTAGAGGGACTGCTGATGCCCGGGTGCTGGGATCATGCCGCCCTGTCCTGTGCTGGTCCTCTCGAGCTTAGGTCTGGACCCTGCAGTTGAAAATGCATCACTTGTCTAGAGGGGCAATGGGAAGAGAGAGGACGTGTCCTGAAACAGTATCCTATATGGAGAATGAAAGCAAGTAGGAAAAGAGAAGTGCTAGTGGGTCCAGAGTAACCCCAGAAGCACTGGAGGGCTTTGGCGTGCATGGGGCGCCCTTACTCTGTGCGCCCTGGAGGGCAGGGCTGGGGCTGCTGGGTGGATGGTGCAGGCAGACACAGTTTTGCTCCCTGTAAGATCCTGTCTTAGCAGGTAGAGTGATTGGAATCAGAGTGGCCTCTCCCTGGGGACAAGGAATTTCCTGCCACTGGACGACAGTAGGCTAAGTGGGCTGTGACTTGACAGTGCCAGCCCCCCTCTCCTCACCTCCCCATGTGACAGGGCCAGCATGGTCATCTGATGTCTGCGGGGAGTAGGAGTTGGCACTTGCCCCGTGTGGGGGGGGGGGACGCTGAAGGAGGGGGCCCCAGCACTGGTGTGGTCGGTACTGAACTGGTTTAATTAAGGCTTACTGCCCAGTATGTGTTAGGATTCTGGGCATGTGACTGGGCTTGATTTTTGTAGTTGGAGGAGCACACTTCAACTATTATGGTTTTGTAGAAAGGGGCTAACACGCATCTTCAACGTCAAATTGAAGGTCCTACGTTTGTGTGTCTGCACACGCATAGACACGTGTGTGTGTTATGTAAATGTAAATGTACAGACATGTAGGATTATCTCTGGGAAGGGAATGGAATTCCTAGAGAGGGTGGTACTGAAGGAGAACTTAAATATTTTATTTTAATTACTTTATTATTGTCTGTATTTTAAAAAAGTAAAAACAAAACAGGCAAACCAACTTTTTAGGTAGAACAGTGGTACTCAACCATTAGGGCTTGGATCCCCTGGAGCGCTTGTGAATCTCTGGCTCGGTTGGTCTGGGGTGGAGCCTGGGAATCTGCATCTCTGACAAGCTCCCAGGTGCTGCTGCTGACCGGGGCCACTCTCGCAGAACCAGTGTTGTGGACAGTGGGAGGGGGTCTGCGTGGCTGCATTTGGAGCCGCTGCCTGGAGGAGCATTAAAAACCAGAACCTTCTTCTCTCCCTGCGACCCCAGTCTCTTTTCCCAGGTATGGTCCTGCTGTCAGGGATGTGTGAGGCACACACAACCTCCAGGCATTTCAGTCACGTCTGTGCCAATGTGTTTTCTCTTTTTAGCCAGGAAGACCAACAAACAGGTGTTTGTCAGCTATAACCTTCAAAACACAGACAGTAACTTCGCCTTACTGGTAGAAAACAGGATCAAGGAAGAAATGGAGGCTTTTCCGGAAAAGTTCTAGCAGAGTGGCAGAAGTGAGGATTTGTAACTTATGTACAATGTACATTGAAATAAATGGATTGAATTTCACTGTTTGTCATTAGGTTAATGTGTTTTCACATTTTGTTTTGCTTTCAAATCTTTTGTTTTGTTTTCAAATCTTCATCTAACTTTCCTTCTTCCGCTCACCAGAGTGTGGGCCAAAAAGCTGCAATCGATGTGCCTGGGAAAGGAGAAGAGCAAAATGGCAGGCAAGAGTGCGTGTGTGGCCACTCAGGAATAGGGAACAGGGGTTAAAATGGGATATTGTTGGGACTGCAGAGGGCTAATCTGATAATCTAGGAAAGGGGTACATGAGTCGTGACCCTGCCGTGTATACTCCTCATTAGAATTAAGGTAGTAAGTCTTTATAAAATATGTGTCAGGTTATCTCCTTCCCGGGCAAGCCCTTCCCTGGCATGGCTGCTCACCGCTGTTCCTGGTGTGTTCTCCCTTGGGCCTGCTCACTGGATTTCTGGACTTGGTGAATCTCTAACTCGTCTGGGCCCTGTTTCCTCACCTGTAAATTGGGAATAAGCTCTCCCTTGCTGGGTTATCGTTAGGACTACATATATATACATGCTTTGCATGATCGAGTAAGCAGCATGGCAATTCAGATGTCAATTATGCTATTTATCTACTTCATTATTATGGATCCAAATGCTTTAGCTCCTCCTGGCTCTTCTTGCTATCATTGTCCTTCTTTTCTCCCAAGTCTCAAGCACCTGCTTTGGTTACCTTTAATCCTTAGGCTTTTTCTGCCTGCCACTTGTAGTGGATTCCAGTCTCGCTAGTTCCACATGCTACACATTTTCTTTCACGCCCTTTCCCAAAAGCCAGTATGTCATGGGCCAGTGGCTCCTAACTTTGGCTTCACATTCGAATCCCTGGGGGTGGCCTTCACAGATTGCCCGTGCCTGGCCCTTGCCCAGAGACTCAGAGGGCCTGGGACCCAGGCTTTGGCAGATTTGAAAAGCTCCCCACGTGCCGCTCAGTACAGGTGAGGTTGAGGACCACTGGCAGAGAACTTCCTAATCTTCAAGGTCCATCTGGACCGCTTTTGTTGTTGGAGGCGGATTGGTTAGGGCCCTGTAACAGGTTCCATGCAGTGGCAAAAGTCTCACTTTGAGCCCGTGGTTAGGCAGCCAGGGGTGGTTACACTCTGGCCAAGACATAAAGGTACTTGAGAGGAGTAGGTCTAGGATTCCAGAAGCTTGCCTCCTCTGCAGACTTGCTGTGCTAACCTCGGAGGCCACGGCCGCCACAGTCGTAACTTGGAAGCACAGTGGGCACCTCTCTAAGAAGAGTAAGTAACACACAATCAGGGCTATGGAGAGGAGTTTGGTATAAATACTTTATTAAAGAAATAGTGTTTTCTTGTTAAAAAATACTACATTAAAGAAGAGAGTTTTGGGTTATCAGAACTTCCTCACAGAATCACAGTGTAAGAGAGTCCTTTCTTGACCTCTCTAGGAGCTGTCAGGCCGTGGGTTAGCAGGACGTCAATACACATGAGAAAAGAACTCTTCAGTTCGCTGATGGCCCCCGCTTCTCAGGTGGTCTGCGAACATCACCAAGGGAACAGTTTGCGTGCAATCCGATCTCTGCCTCTACTTGCCTTTAAGACCAGGACCCTGCAAGCGAGGTGAGAGGCCACCTGCTGTCCCCTCAGGCTGAGAGCAAAGACCCGGTTTACAGAGGCGCTAAAGTAGGGACAGTGAGAGCTCCATAAACAGGTAGAGTTTTTATTACTTGTAGTCAATGGTCATGAAATGCCCTTCATTGGATACCATCAGATGAGGTAGGGAAGACATTCCAGTGGAAATTTGTTAATGGGGCAACATTTTTTATTTCTGTACATTTACATACAAATTTTCCCCAAAGGTACAACAGATGTGACATCATGCAGACGTTTAGCTTTGAAAGACAGTTCAGAACTCGATTTAGGCTTGTGCTATGAATGAGCACCTCCAGAGTAATCCCGGTCGACATGTACAGTAACACGGTTCTTACACAGAAACCTCAAATGAGTGGGGGTTGCCGAAAGGACAGAGGGAGGGAAGTATTCCCCACTAGACATAACACAGTGTACTGCTTTTCCAAAACACACAATACATTAAAGTGAGGTGTTCTTTAAAAGAGTTTAAGTGTGGGCTCCCCCAGCACGTGCGTGTGCCCGCGGGCCCCCAGGGGCGGGCTATGTGATGGTCACACGGGTCACTTAATGGCACTTCAGTCATTTCTTGTTTGGCTCTAGGAAGTGGTAATGTTTGAGTGCAATTACTTCCTTCACGAGGTTTAGTTTTGCTCTCTTTCTGTTGTGTGGCCAAACCAACCTACCAGCCCCCTTCCCCTGGTTGCAAAGGATTCTACTCTTAGAAGACAAAGCATTTAAAACTGTTTCCTATTTGTCTGAGGCGCTACCCTTTAGGGGATGTGGCGTTACTCTTGACTTCTGGAGAAGAACAAAATGAAGAAATATCCAGCCCTGTCTCAGGTGTTCACATTTGTGCATAACTTTTATTGGAAGGGGATCACAGCTCCCTGATAAGCTAGCAGGATGCAGGAGTGGGCGGCGGAGGAAGCTGGAGCTGGGGATGTCTCCCCCCCCGGCAGGAGGGGGTGGGGTGGAGGCAGTGGGGAAGGTGGACTTGAAGTAGCAGGTGCCTGAGAAGTGTTTCCTCACTAAGCACGGAGGCAGCAGGACCGAGGAGTCCACGCACCGCTGACCCCGCGCCAGGGAGCTGGGGCCAGCAGCCCCCTCCTGCGCAGACGGCCCCTCTTGCCTTGCTCGCATGGTTCGGGATCTCCCCGAGCTCAGCCCGCACGGCAGCTTTCCTGCTTCGTCCTCGTCTCATAAAGGCGTTCCTTAAGAGCTTCGGGTGTCCCGAAGCTGAACCAGCAAGAGAGCAGCTCAGCCTAACCCCGCGGCTGCCGCCAGAGAAGAGCTGTGGGACCTCTTTGCCAGGACATCACGGATTGTTGGCGAGTCAGCCGTGTTCACATCTGCTAGACTTTGGTCCCAAGGGCCCGGTCCCCATAGCCAGCTTCTCTTCTAGTCCGGATCACTGAAGTGACAGTGCTGACTGCTGTCTCTGCTGGACTGGTCTTCACAGTTGTCCCATCACATGGAGATCAGAGACCGAGGAACAGGACCTTGTCCGTGCCGTGCCTCGCCTCTGCCCTCCGGGCTAGAGATTAGTGGCGGCTTGCGCCAGCTTCAGGACGGTTCTCACAGAAGGTCCACAAAGGTCCACGTGGCCAGCGAGGGAAGGCGCCCAAGTCCTGGAGGACAGCAAGCGGGCCGTCCTGGCGCCGGGGTGAGGGACGCAGACAGACACCCGGCCGGGTGCAGCCTCGGGGCCCTCGCCGGCTCCTTCCCAAGTGTTCCCCCCACCCCCCGGTGGCCCGGCTGCTGTGCAGGTCCTGTCCTGGGTTGACTGGGTCTTGCCTCCTGGGGGCTTTGTAGTAAGTACTTTAAAAAAGGCAAAAGGTATCCCGCAAGTTTGGCACGTGAAGGCTGCAGAGATGGAAAGGAAGATCTCAGATTGAGGTGAATGCAGACTAACATTGAAACGTGGAACAAAGTGACTTAAAAGCAATGAAGGGAGGTGTGGGTGAGCTGGGCTTGGAGCGGGTGGTGCTGGGGAGTGCCCGCCGGGCGTCTTCCGTCCCAGGCACTGGTGAGGAGACAGTGTGGTTTACTCTGTGAGTTGGCTCACCTCCTCACGGTGTTTGTAGCAAGCCAGTGGGCTCGTACTGGGGTCTGGCAGTTTTGGGGGAGGGTGGTGGGTGGACTGAGAACAGACCGGGTGGAAAGCTGGACGGGGATGAAAGGAAGTTACGTCAACCTCTTTTCTGGCCCTTCTGAGTTCTAGCCGCTGTCCAATGGAAGTCCCCTAATTGCTTCACAGACTCGAGACCACAAGCTCCCTGGAAGAACACAGCTCACAGCAAAGACATGTGTCACAAAGTGTGGAGGTGGACAATTCTAGAAAGAAACCAGGCTGTCCAAAAAATTGGGTGCCTGTGTTGCTACAAGGCAGCGCCTGCCTGCGCCAACGAAGCTTGTTTGTTCGTGGCCCCCTGGGTGTCCTTGAGGAGGCCCTCCAAGTCTCCCGTGACGCGCTCCTCAGGCGCAGAAAGCCTGACCTGGAAAGGCAGGAGGAAGCCTTCACTGTCGGGGACGCAGTGAGGAACACGATGAAAACCCTTGGCTATCGGGGACGGGGTGGGTGTTGAACTTTGGTGAGTTATTGCTTTCTCTCAACTGGTCTTGATGCTTGAAGAGGCCGGAGGTCAGGTGGACTCACCTGTGAGAGCCCCACTCCTCGCCCTCCTCTGCTGATAGAGGTGACAGGAAGCAGGAAGCAGGCCAAGGCAGGGCTGCGTGGGGGAGTGGCTCCCACAAGCTTTGCAGTGTCTCAGCGTGAAGTTGGTGGGAGCTGACAGTCATCCAGGCTGGTGATTTCTATGCGGCATGTGCTCGAGATGTGGGTGACAGGCCACGTCCGGGAGAGGACCCCTCGCTCCTGTGGGTTTGCCTCAGTGGTCTGTGTCAGTTAGTTTCCTATTGGTTTTCAGTTCAGAAAGTAGCCTCGTGTTCAGGCTGTGCTGGCGAGGAAGCTGAGTGTGACAGAGGGGACTTTCCTGCCGGAGCTAAGCCCAGGAAGGAGTATTCCTGATGTTACCGCGCCTCACCTCTCCACACCCTTGCTCGTCGTGAGCTCGGCCAGGCAAACCAGTGTTGGCAGACCGTGGCCTTAGTACCACCCGTTACTTAGGATTTCTGGTGAAATGTGTACACTTTGCCCCAAGGAGCTTCCAGCATCAAGTACAAAAGGATGATCTCGAAGGAAAGACTAAGCTGGTTTTAATGATATTTGGGAGCTGCTTTCCCCCAACACATGGAACAGAAGCTCTTACCTCACAAACACACACACACACACACACACACACACACACACACACACAC
>NW_027397088.1:4114594-4128458 GCF_003265705.2 Callorhinus ursinus
CCCTTTAGAAACCATACACAGACTCTAGCAAAAACCTAATCATTTACATTTCACTCTGTCTACAATGTGGTCATGGAGACACTCCACGACAGGTCAGTCTGTCTGCACACAGGCAGGCGGCCTTGGGGGATGTGGGCCCAGAGTGAGTGACCCCTGGCTCCGGTGTGGGGTGCTGGACGAGGGTGGTGTGTGACCTCCAGGGCCGCTGCGCTGGCTACTTACGGTGTCTTCCTCGGCAACCATGTCCCTCTTCCGAAGGAGGTGGTTCTGTTTCGAGATCAGTTAGAGGAAAGGGAATAAAGTGCTTCTCGTAAAAATGACCAAAATAAATACAAACATTTCATGGCAGAAAAGAAAGTCTGAAGGGTTATTTTCAAAGAGTTTGCTTCCTCACACACACGATCCTTAGAGTTTTGGAAAGACAATTTCCCCACACCAGTTGACAGTCTTGCGATCCGTGGCATCAGCAGCAGAATTGGGTTTTTCTGCCTCCCCTCCCCTACCCCCAGCCACGTGTTCGGTCCCTGGTCTGTAAACCTGTGCCCAAACAGCCCCCAAGCCCCTGGAGCCCACAGTGCCTCCCTTCAGGGAAGGCCGTGCGCAGAGCTACATAGACTTCATGCCATTGGCTGTGGTGTTCTCGGGCGGCCCATCCCCTGCGGTGGCCGCATCGTGGAGGCCGGAGTAGTCCTTGAGCTCAGCGTTGGTGAGCAGGAGGGGCTGCTCCCCCTTCTTGTGCGGCAGGAGCGGCTGCCGAGTGTAGTGCTCCCCATTGGAGATGTTCTCGGGCAGGTTCTGGTTCCTGCTCTCAGGCAGCAGGAGGATGCAGATGATGCAGATGAGCGTGCAGCAGGCAAAAATGATGTGGTGCAGGAAGTAGCCTTTCTGGTTGTGCAGATCGATGATGGGCGCTGTCAGCATGCCGAAGCCCGCGCTAGCCAGCACCAGCCCCAGCCCGCCGCACCTGCGGGAGAGCACGAGCACACACGGTTAACGTCCACGGTCAGAGCCCGCTGCGGAGGGGCACAGCGCCACCCAGAGTAGGGACACACGGGAGCAGATCATGGGGCTGACCAGGGCCTGGCTTGGGCAGGGGGCCGCCCCAGGGCATCCCAGACCACCTTCGCCTTGGCTATCTTTGTACCACCTCTAATTAATATTGTCTCTTGCTAGCTCAAAATTTTTTACTTTATTTTGAAAGACAGTGTTACACTACTGCTGTAAATGGACAAGCACTCGCCATAAATATGCAATGACAAAGTATTATTATATTATGCTACTTCCCAAGGTTTGCTCTTCATTTAGAAAGAGGTCAGTGGGCGGGCGGGAGGCGGATTAACAGGGGTTAAAGAGGATATGACAGACAAGCCAGCACTCACAGAGAGTTTCTCCAGCCATAACTAGAGAGACCGGAAGATACTTTAAAAGACAGTGATTTTTCACACTGTGAGTTCTTATTGTTGTGTCCCATATACTTCCTAAAGTCAATCTGCACACCACCAGTGGGAGCGGCCCCGCCTCTGCAAGGTGCTGTGCCAGAAGCCACGTGCTGTGACTGAGAGAAAGTCATAGAGCACTGAGCTCAGAAAGTACTACGTGTGAGCCTAGAGCGTGTGCCACGTATCTCCACTCCTCTGCCGTTTGGGGGAACCTGCCAAAGTTCCAAAGAGATTAGTAGATATGCAACATTTAAAAAAATCCATCATGGCTCGGACATCTCTCCTTTGACATAAAAGCATATTTGCGGGGGAGAAGGGGTCATGTGGCCTCTGAGGAAGCAGTGCAATGCTGGGCTGCGGTAAAGGGGACCGCGGTGTTCGCGTGACCTGTCCCACCGGTCCTACTGTGTCATGCGATGCACAGGCCAGGGGGCCTGCCTGGTGTCTGCTCTGGAGCCACAGTGAAGGATCAGTCTGGTCACAGTGGTCTCAAGGAAGGGGGAGTAGCGTTGTCTGCTTCGCATCAGAGTGTGGACCCAGACCAGTGGGCAGAGCGTATGGGGATGTGGATCTCAGTTGATTTAAAGAACTTTCATTGGAGTTGCTTCGGACCTATGCATCACCCTTTAGTGCAGTGACCTTTATTCTTGGATGCCTGAAGGCAGAAGGCTTCTGTGGCGGGCTCTCGAGGAGCCCCTGGTTCTCTTGGTTGGCACCATAGGTGCCTGTAACTCATCAAACTACTGACTGACCTACGAGGGCACGAGACACGAGGGCAACATACAAAGGTCAACTGTATGTCTACACACTAGCAACAGAAGCTGAAGATGAAATGAAGAAAATTCTATTTGTAATAACATCAAAAGAACAAAATACTTAGAAATAAATAAAAATAAACGCAAGACTTGGGGCGCCTGGGTGGCTCAGTCGGCTAAGTGTCTGCCTCTTGATTTAGGCTCAGGTCGTGATCTCAGGGTTGTGGGATCCAGCCCTGCAGCGGGCTTGTGCTCAGTGCAGTGTTTGCTTTTCCCTCTCCCTTTGCTCCTTCCCCTAAATGCACGTGCACACGTGCTCTCTCTCTCAAAGAAATAAAATCTCTAAGGAAAAAAAAAATGCAGGACTTGTATACTAAAAAGTATAAATCATTGCTGAGAGAAAATTAGAAATATAAAATAAATGACAAGACAGTCCATGTTCATGGATTGGAAGACCCAGTCCCATTAAGATGGCAATTTTTCCATCTTAGCTGGAATGTATAGATTCAACATAATCCCTATCAAATTTCCAGATGATGTGTTTTTTTCCCCCAGAAAATGATAATCTGACCCCAAGATTTATATGGGAATGCAAAAGACCCAGAACAGCCAAAACAATTTTGAAACATAACAAAATTCAAGGACTTACCGTCCCAATTTCAGAACTTCGTATAAAGCTATAGTAATAAAGACAGTGTGGTGTTGGTGTATCCATAGATCTATGGAACCAACCGAGAGTTCAGAAATAAACTCTTAAATTTATGGTCAGCTGACTTTGAACACAGGCAAATTCAATGGGGAAAGGAGAGTCTTTTCAACAAGTGGCTGGGACAACTGGTTATCCACGCACCAAAGAAAGAAGTTGGGCCTTTACGCAACATCATACACGAAAGTGAGCTCAGAATGGATTACTGACCTGAATGTAAGCGCTAGACCTGTAACACTTTTAAGAAGAAAATATAAGGGAAAATCGCTGTGATCTTAGGTGAGGCAAAGATTTCTTATATCTGACACCAAAAGCCGGATCCAGAAGAGAAAATGATCAATAGGACTTTTTTATTTCTCAAGAAAATGGAAAGAGAAGCCACAGACTGGGAGAACATGGTTACTGAGCATGTCTGAAAGAAGACTTGTATCCAGAATACATAAAGAACTGTAAGAAGACAAACGATTTATATAACAGGCCAGGGATTTGAGTAGACATTTCTTCAAAGACACTGTACAAACTACAAAACAGTCAAAGCACGCAAGCAGATGTGCAGTATCACTGGTCATTAGAGAGATGCATATCCCAACCACAATGAGATCCTGGCTTACACCCATCAGGATGGCAACAATCAAAAAGGCAGAGAATGGGGGGCACCTGGGTGGCTCAGTTGGTTAAGCGTCTGCTCAGGTCATGATCCCGGGGTCCTGGGATCGAGCCCCGCATCGGGCTCCCTGCTCAGTGGGGAGTCTGCCTCTTGCTCTGCTGCTCCCCCTGCTTGTGCTCTCTCTCTCAAATAAAAAAATAAAATCTTAAAAAAAAAAACAAAACAAAGGCAGAGAGTGACAAGTGTTCATGAGGCTGAGCCGAGAACGGGACGCGCAACCTCTGCCGCTGGGAAGGAAACGTGGGGCAGCGGCCGTGGAAATCCTGTCAGTTTCCGAAACAGTTAAATGTAAACTTTTATGTGACCCAGCAACTCCGCTCTCATGAGACACAGGAAACCTATACCCCACAAAAACTTAGAAGCGAATATTCACTGCAGCATTATTCATAACAGCCAAAAACCAGAAAGAATCCTGACGTCCCTCACCTGTTGATGGATAAACAAACCGTGGCCCATCCCGAACAACAGAACAGTACTCCGCAGTAAGGAGTGCAGTAGTGACACCTGCCACAGTGTGGACGAATTTCAAAAATTATACTAAGTGACTGCAGACTCCATTTATATGAAATTTTGAACAAGCGGCAGGGGGCAGAGGGGGGGCGGAGGACAGATCTACAGAGACAAAAAGCAGATTAGTGATTGCCTGGGGCTTTGAGTGGGGACAGGGACAGACTGCAGAGGGCCAGCAGGGAACTTTCTGAGGTGATGGAAATGTTCCACATCTGGATTTATGGGGATGATTGCATTCAAGATCATTGAATTGTGTATTTAAAATGAATGCATGATATGGTATGTAAATTATCCCACAGGGAAGCTTTAAAAAAAACCAAACCAAACCCAACCCAAAACTGTTCTAGCTGTGGGAACTGGGGCCTCCCGCTAACACAAACCCCAAAGCTTCGAGTGTGGGTGGCCAGCCAGGCCTCCCCTGTCCCCCCTGCTGCTCCGGCTGGGGCGGGGGGTTCTGCTCTGCTTTGCTCACCGTGTGGCTCGGCAGCGGGTTCCCTCTCCCTGGCGCCTTCCCAGGGCCTTGCTGTCAACAGTGAACCGAGAGTCCCTGCTGTCTACAGCAGGCCCTCTGGCTGGCCAGTCCTGGGTCCACACGAGTGACAGAAACGAGGGGGACTCGGCATCTTGGGGCCCCCCAGGTCAACAGCTGTCCCTAAAGGGCCACGGTAAAGTGGACGTATCAGTTTGGTGGTCAAGACGGGGAGGAGCGTTCTCAAAGAATGGAACAGAAGAATGACAATCGGGTGTGCGTGGATGAGCTAGCGGGGGGGGGGGGTCTCCCTTCCTCATTTGTCACGTTTCATAACAACAAAAGACACGGCTCTCTTCCCTTCTCTCAGCCCCAAGTGAGAAAAGGCCTTGTATCTCTGCATACGGGAGGGGGCTCCTCACACCCCTCGTGCTGGGTGGGGAGGCGTGGGGCCTGCTGTCCTCGGGACAAAGCCAGAGTCCGGGAGCGGCCAGACTCCTCCCTGTTCCAGCCTCCTCTGTCCAACCCAGGACAAGCCCTATGGCTGCCAGTTCGGGCCTGTCTGGGTCACACTCCCCTAACCAGCCCATCTTGCGTCCTCGCACTCCCTGGGGCTCTTTCTTCACCGCTGACAAAGTGATTCTTCCCTTTCTCAGGGCTCCCTCCTGCGTCTGGTCGAGCCCTGGCCCCGCACCTGCCTGACCTGCAGCCCCAGTGCCCGAGCTCCTTGGCTCTCTCCCTCACCCCCTCCGTGAGGAGGCCCTGGCCACTCTGCTCAGCTCAGCTCTGCCAGGTCCCAGGCGGCAGCGGTCTCCCGCTGCTGAGGAGGCAGAGGAGGCTCTTCGAGGCCATCCCGAGGCCTGGCCCAGGTCCTGGCATGGAGCCTCACGGAGGTTAAGGCTGGTGGTGGCGGCCGCCCGGCCCAGCAGGCCCACACCACCGGCCAGGCCAGAGCAGATTGCTAAAATGGCCCTGATGATTCCCACCTCCACGCATTCATACCCTTGTATCTTGAGTGTGAGCTGGACCTAGGAATTCACTTTTCACCAACAAAATATGGCAAAGGAAAGGGGATGTCCCTTCTGTGATTAGGTTTTGAAAGACTGACTTCTGGCAGATTCTCGTGCTGGCTTTGATGAAGCAAGCTGTGATGCTGTCATACTCCAGGTGGCATGGAACTGAGGTGACCTCCAGCCAGCAGGGAACTGAGGCTCTCGGTCCAACAGCTAGTAAGGAACTGAATCCTGCTGTTCTGGTCCGAATGTCTGTCCCCCCACCCACCCCAATTCCTATGTTGAGCTCCTAATCCCCACTGTGATGGTGTTAGCAGGCGGGGCCTTGGGGAGGTGATGAGGTCTCATGAATGGGACTGCTGCCCTTAGAAAACGCACCCCAGAGAGCTCCCTCACCCCTCCACCACGGGGAGGACATGTAATCCCAAAGGGATAGCGGGAAGATGGCCATTGATGAACCAGGAAGCAGACTAACTAAACACCAAATCTGTGGACACCTTGATCTCGGACTTGCAGGCTCCAGAAATAAATTACTGTTGTTTATAAGCCACCCAGTCTGTGGTATTCTGTTTTAGCAGCACGAACACACGAAGACCAATTACTGAATGAGCTTGAAGACCAATCCTACCCTGGTTGACTACCACCCATGGGGGATCGTGCAGCAGAGGGCCCAGCTAGGCTTTGCCAACTCTGCCCACAGAAACCGTGACACAGAAAGCCTGTGTTGTTTTAAGCCACTAAGTTTTGGGATAATTTGTTACACAGCAGTAGATAACTAGTACACTCAGCGAGTGATGGAATTTCCTAGCCTTAGCCATGGAAGAAAAAGACAGCCACCTCTCACCCAGGCTGTGATGTGTCACCAGTCCTATGTGTTAGAAAGCCTTTCGCCAAGGGAGAGACGTTAGTCCTGCTCACAAAGCCACACCATCGCGCTACTGGGCCGTCAAGGGGACACAGGTAAGGAACAGCAATATTTTGGGGGGCATCCCCCAGATACCAGCCCCCTTCCCAGGCAGATGGTCCCAGACCACCTTTTGAAGACACCTCTGCACCTTTCTGTTAGTTTTTCTTCATATGCCTACCGTCCTTATTTAGTCTATGAGCTTGTCAAGGGCAAGGATTATTTTCTAGAATATCAACCGGCATGTATTATTTATGCTTAATAAATATTGGATGCTTATGGATTACGCTGGCTTCCTAGGTAGGAAGGTCAGCTCACCCAAATGAATGGGGCGGGTTAAAAATAGATGACCGTCAGGAAGAGCGATGTCATGGGAACCAAGAATACGAACACCTAAAATAGCCGCTTCGTCTTTTTGGTCATTCTGGCTACTCTGGAAGCCACAGGATGTTGCAGGGGACAGACGGATGCCAGGGATAATGGATGTGTTTCCCTGTGTCCTTTAATGCCAGTGAGACACCCTTTTCTCTGAGACCTTCTGGATTTCCGTGGGACCTCCCCGTCACTACAGGTGGACGGCACTGACAAGCAGGGAGGGAGACTGACCTTGCTCAGTGCATGTAAGGTCCACACGTGAGTTAACCTACAGGGAGGGAGTGTACACAGACCCACGGGGAAGGAGGTAGAGGTCAGTATGGGATGAAGTCTCACTTCATAATGCCAAAATAATACATTCATAAATCATGTCAAATATATTTATGGTAGGATTAGACAGCTCACGTAAGTGTCTACGTGTGTGTGTGTGTGTGTGTGTGTATAAAATGCAGTCTACGTACGTGTGCATATATAATATGCAGTATTTCTTGATGTATTTTTTCCATGAAAGCAATTTTCTGTTTGGTTTTCTATCAAGGATACCTTGACATTATTCAATAAGGTTAGGAACACCTTTGAAAGAATTCGGTATACCATTCTTGGCTTTGTGTTGTCTTTGTAATCTCCGTTTAGAGAATGGGGTGATTGTTACGTGCTTGGCTTTCAGGTGTTTATCTTCCTTTTCCTCCCCTAAAATGCCGACTCTGTGCATTTTCTGCTTTTCTTCAGATTGTCACTAGAGGGCAGCATATGCCCATGTGTAACTATCAGAGCAGGGGGGCACCTCAATTTACAGATAAAAGAATCGGGGCAAATTTTGCCTCCTTGGGCTTTAGGAGCACACAGAAAATTTTAAATATCCACTGGATATCTTTATTTCACTAGTAATTATATCTAAATTAAGGATATAAAGACTGATACACAAGCAGACTTATTAGAAGTAGTAAGCTTAAATTAAGAATTCTAGAATCTTCAAATCATCCTTTTAAACATGTGAATACCAAGCATCTTGCGTTTAAACAGAACAAACCAACCTCCCATTTCTCACTTCCTCAATTTGTCTTGACTACATTTCTGTAAAGTCAAGGATAAACAAATATTTGTGCCAGTTTTGCAGAAATAAATAGAACTGCCAAAAATATTTGGGTAGGAATAATTAACAATATCCGTTGTCATCTCCTGAGGCTGGACCCTCTCTATATGCGCTTTCTCCCCTCAGCATCACTACCCTATAACAGGGCCATCATTTTAGGGCAAAGAGAGGACGTCTGGCTAAAGGACTTGCCTAAGGCCACGTGAAGGAGAGTGGCCTCTGGGATCAGACACAGCACCATCTGCCCTCATGCCGAAGGTCGGAATCGGAGGCTCGAGGCCACAGCCTCTACGCTTCTCTTGTTCTTCGTCCTGCCGCCGAACTCCTAACTTGCAATGCCTTGGCTCCTCGACCTTAGCATTCGTTATATATTTATGTGTGTGTGAGTGTGTATTATATATGTAAATACATAATATATATATATTGAAGACACACATTTTTAAAGAAGTTAGACTCCATATGTCACCTTGCACAGGGCGTCTTTGTCCTTGGTGCCTGTTCTTGGGGCAGAGGACATCAGGGCCCAGGTTCTTAGTCCCGAGGTAGGAGGAGGGAGGAGTTACTCAGAAGGAATTCTCAGAGAAGGCAACTTCCAAGAAAGAAGTTTCTAGAGAAAAGAGTGGGACAGCCTGAAGGGGAAGGAAGCGGAAGATACCAGGAAGGAGCAGCTGAGCTCAGACCAACCAGAGCAGTAACAGCCGAGGCCCAGGGGCTTGGAGGGAGCCGGTGTGGAGTTGCTGGACAATGAAGTGGGCTTGTTAGCACTGGCACCTGCCCCTCTCGGAACTAACCACTTTGGTGAGGGGTGAGGAGGACGGTGAAGGCCTCAGGGGCTCCCCCCTGCAGCTTCCAGATGGACACTGCATGGAAAAGATGGTCCTGCCCAAACAAGCCACCACCTGCTTCTAGATCAACCAGGCCCTGGGCGAGAGGGTGCTGCACAGGGTCCTCCCCGTCTGCCTGCAGAGGCACCCAACTCCTGAAGCCTCAGGAAGAGAACTGAGGAAGAGCTTGTTGCCAACGAACAGCATCCAGACCAGGCCTGGGTGGGAGGGAAGCCCTTCTCTGCAATATAAAGTCTGGATGCGATCTCACGACACAACAGTAATTAGTACGTTCATTAGACTCTAGTGAGTCTGTCATTCCTGGACAACGGATTTCCACAAGCCTCTGTGCAAAACAGTTCTTATCCTCTTATTTGCTTCTTGTTAGTGAATCCTGGCATCTTCCCCTGGGCTACTGTTCTGGTTCAGAAGGGATGTTTTTAATAAGAGCCTTGTAGAAAAAGGTTCCTTTGGTATTAAGAAAAATGAAGCGCATGTACCACTGTATGTCAATTATACTTCAATGAGGAAAAGAAAAAGCTCACAGACCCCAAGCCGCTCGGCCTCGTTTATCTGGGATTTAGCTGTGCGAAGTAGGGGGAAGGGAGGAGGGTCAATTTCTGTCCCGGGGACTCTGCGGGAACTGTCCCTGGGTGTGTCTGCAAGAAAGAGTTAGGCCGCTGAAAGGGAGGGCTGCGGGAGTGACACCAAGACCCCTTCCCTCCTGGCCAGAGACCCCCTTTGGACTCGATTTCCTTTCATCCCTCTGTGAGTACAAAAACAGCACCAAAGGTCAAATATTTTTTCTAGTGTGTCATCTTGGCAAGCTGAATCGAAAAACGTATTTGTTGAATTTCTATCCCCAAATAATCTTGGCAGGTCTGCATCAAAGAGGTGGAGGAGAATGTATTTCCTTCCATTTAGCTTGTTAAGCAAAATCTAACAATGACTAATGAGGTCCACCAACCAGCACAGTTAAAGGGTGGCCGCCCCCAGAGAAAGGTCCATAATCACACGAATCTGCGAGGAGACCAGCTGGAAAGCCAGAGGTCCAACCTTGACTTCTGCTCTAATGAAAGAACCCTCTTTGCTGGATTCTTTGGTCAAGGAAGGCAATTTTAACTAGGTAAAGAAAAGACACAGAGGGAGATGCTATCTGCTTGAGGCATTTTGCAACCTCGAGCATGAAAGAAGCTTCAGGCTGTTCTCTTCACTTCAGCTTAGGAGAGGGTTGGCACAGGATGAATTACGTGGCATTTAATTGCTTTTTTTTTTCTTACATACACAATTCCTTGGCATTTTATTCCACGGGCACGAAGTAGCCTTCAGACTTGGTGTGCACTGTAAAAATCTGGGAGAATGAAGCAAAATGAGGTCATGTTGAAATTTCTCTTGTCAGCATGACTCCTGGAAATGTGGGAAGAAAGTCCACGGACCTACCTGCCTTTGCCCAGAGCCCTTCACAGCACCCGAGGGGCTAAAATAATTAGTCTGCACGAGTCCCGCCTTGACCTGTCCTGGGCTGTCTTGTTTGCCCGCGTGGGAAA
The DNA here is from genome assembly GCF_003265705.2 of Callorhinus ursinus. Lineage (NCBI taxonomy): Eukaryota > Metazoa > Chordata > Mammalia > Carnivora > Otariidae > Callorhinus > Callorhinus ursinus. Next base: position 4,124,897 of record NW_027397088.1, read on the forward strand.
GTCAGGGTGGACGGGTGTCATCATGCTGACTTCTGGGTTTTCTTTCACAACTGAGTAATTGCCTAATTTATTCACAATTTATATTTTCAAAAAGCATGTGTGTTAGCAATGCTAATGATCTTCCCATGCCAAGTTCAGTGTGATGTCAATCATGATGAGCCCTTCCGTAAGTCACAAACAGTAATTACCGGGAAAATGACATGAGTCCGTAGTTAAGTGATGCCCTTTTAAATGAAGGCAAACCCTTTTATTATGCTGTAATCTTAATAACATCAAAGGGTGGGTAGCATCCAGGTACCACTATCTGGGACTAGCACCAAGAAAGGATCATACCTTACTCTGTGAACTAAGACAAAAGGAGTTAAGCCCAAGCTAACACCCCCTTTCAGGTGGAACCAGGCAGCGCTTCCTGCACCCCGAAAAGTTCCCCGCTCCCTGCTCCTCTGGCTCCTTGCCTAGACGGAGCCCAGGGTCACGTTCTCAGCTGACTCCCAGTTTCCTCGGAGTCAGGGCAAAGCTCCCCAGCGGAAGGCCTCACATGCCCGGCGCGCAGGCTGCACCCTGGTCCTGAGGCCAGGGTGGGACACAGCTGATGCTGGTTCCTCCCACGGGAGCCTTGCTACACACCCAGGCCTCTCCTGAGTCCTAGGGAGAAGGCGCGGTGTGGGGCCCCTGCCGTGACCTACCTGATTACCGTGGGGGTGATCTCTGCACAGAAGAACACACTGAGGCTTCCCACCGCGTGGGAGGCGAACATGCCCACGATGGAAAACGTGATGGAGAATTTGTCCTTGACACTATCACTCATACCTGAAGGAGAATCAGAGGGAGACGGTGAGGGGGGCGGGCAGAAGGGAAGGGAAAAGGGGGCTGGTGAGGCAGGTGGGGGGGGTGCAGAAACAGCAGCGGACAAGGGGCGGGGGAGGGTCTAGGACCACACAAAGGGTCTTCCCCCTTCCCCTTTCCCTAGTTCAGGGTATAGCCTGGGGCACTCAGTTCCCTCTCGAGACCGAGGAGCGCCTCCAGGTGTAACAGGTCAGACCCTCTTGGCAGAAGGCTTTGTTGGGGTTCCCATGATTGCCTGCAGGTCTGCAATGCTGGAGCTCGCGTGGACTCGGCCAGGATTCGAGAGGCCGCAAGCCGTGCCTGGCAGGAGGGGAGGCTGGTGGTCTCCCGGGGCTGTGGCAACGCCCCTTCTATCCCAACCTTCGAGGAACAAGGCCTCCGCCTCCAGAGAGCCCTGGCTGTTCTGGCCTCAGGTTTGACCCGTCCAGTACCCAGGACAGGCTATGCTGGGTTGGACTGGAGGGAACAAAAACTCCAGTAACCCAAACAGAAGAACTTATGGCCTGGGCGGGGGGGAGGGGGGCAGTGCTCAACCCATCCGAGCACCTTGCAAACGGCGCCAGAGTCTGACCACACACCCGGGCAGCGTCTAGCACAGAGCAGTGGCATGCGGTTGGGGTCATACACCTGGGGCACAGCCCAGTTCCCTGCAAGGCCGTATCCTGAACGCAGGGGGTCTCACAGCTGAGAGTCTCGGCAGCATGGGCGTGGGGCAGGCCAGGCACGTATGATCAGCAGCTCTGCCATCCCCGTGGCTAAAAGCAATGAGCGGCCGTGATGCACAAAGGGGGACAGCAGCTTCCCCTGGCGGCACAGTCAGCCAGGCGTCCGGCGCTCCCTGGGGCTTTCTCATGTCACCCAGGGGCCGTCCGTGAGACCAGCTGCAGCAGGGACCCGGGCTGACTGCTGAGGCCGCGGGGAGGGGCGAGGCCATGCGTGCAAGCCAGGCACAGACGGGGAAACGAGGTGCTCTTTCTAGAGGCAAGAAGGAGTAGAGAATACAAATGTATGCTTATAGTGTCCAACCTACGGCCAACTTCAGCTGCAACTCTTGAAGGATAAGGAGAGAGGGGGAGAGAGACAGGGAGGGGAAACCACAGGTCTGTGAGTCTGGATGAAAAGGCCCTTTTGGGCGCAATAAAAAGTGGTCAAGTGCACCGCACGGACATTGGGGCTCACCTGAGTCTGGATGCTGGCTGTATTTCCCAATCACTGCGCCCCCAGGAATGACGGCCCCATGCGCACGGGGAGGAAGACAGTGAGTGAAGGGGGGGAGAGAGAAAGCCCGTTAGGTATGAGGCCACTACGGTGCTTACCACGTGACTGGCTTCTCAGTGAACTCCCTTCCAGCCTGGGTTGGCCCCACGGCACCCCTCCCCCGCCCCGTCAGGCCCCCTGGGGAGCAGGGCCAACACCTGCTGGGGGCCAAGTGCTAGAAGGCTGCAGAGACCTGTGGGTGAGAGAGTCCCCGGACACGGGATTAGCGCCCGACTGAACAAAGCTCCTTTTGTTCGGAGGGGAGGGCGAAAACCCCTCTGGCCTCCAGACATGGGGGAGAATGGAACTCTTCAGAACAGAGACGCCGCAGCTCTTCTCGACCTCAAGCCGAAGGGTTAATTTCATGGTGAGCCGCTGCTGGTCCGTGCTCCAGGGAGGAGCAGGACCGTGGGGCAGACCCGCTGGGTGGCAATTCCGGCAGCTCTGGGCCTGATGCTCACGGCTTCTCCTGTGCACCTAGGTCCCGGGCCTTTCCGGCTCAGGGACAAAGAGGGCACCCGTGGCACTCCCAGGGCTGCCTCTCCCTGCACCCAAAGCTCAGGAGCTTGCGCAGGGCTCCCGGGCAGGGTAGCGTGGGCAGCCCCCATCAGGGGGACAGACACCACTTCTCTGTTTTCCTTGTCACAGCTGAAAATAAGATCCGTCTCCCAGCAAGAGGCAGAATGCACGGGAACGTGACCAGATTAGGAAAATGGCTCCCGAGTTTGAAAGGAGCTGTTCTTTAATCCAGTTTGCACGACGAGGTTGAGAAAGTTTTGAGTTTTTTCCTTTTTCTTCTGTTCTGGACATTGACTCTCACACCTTGGAGGACGAAAAGGGCCTGTTTTCTCAGCAGCTCTGATCTGTGCTGCACCTGGACAGTCCTAGAGTCAAATTCCCAGCCCTCAGGTGGGCTCTCCTTGTGCAGGAGGGGAGTGATCCGCGGCATCTGTTTCCCGCAGGGTCCAAGCCTGCCCTGGGAGCACCGTGCCCGGTGAGAGAAGGCTCAGCTGCCCGGCTCTGGCGTGTCTCGCTCTGGGCGGGTCAGAGGGATGCCTGGTGCTATTTCCACGCACAAGGAGCTGTGTCAAGCATGCGTCGTCGTACAGCTGGAGGAGCTGCAAGGATTCCCTAGTTTTTCTGTGAATTATTTTTAACATTCACCGAGGAATTCTTTGGCCCAAGGACAAGCGGATAAACTTGGGAACAGTCGCTGAAAAGCAGTGTCCCGATACAAGGGTGTCAAAACGTGCCCCTGATTTCCCATGAAAGAGTGCTTTGTTCTTCTTGTCACGTGACATATGACAAAGACACAGTCTGGCCCTCCGTGAAGTCATGCCCGCCAGCGCTCTGCGGGCCTCACGTGCTGGGGATGATGGTGGAGCCAGGAAGGCTCCCAGTTACAGCCCCGGGGCCGGGATGGTCGGGGGCGGGGGGGGGGGGGGGGGGGGGGGGGGGG
>NW_027397088.1:4128558-4134592 GCF_003265705.2 Callorhinus ursinus
GGGGGGGGGGGGGGGGGGGGGGGGGGGGGGGGGGGGGGGGCGGTGTCGCACGGTGCTCTCCATCAACGGCAGTCACCATGGACATTCCAGTTCAAACTGGTCCCCTCCCAAGGCACTTTCCTCAAGCTACTGATTTTGGAATAATAGCTCAGGTCACAGAAAACTTTCCTCAAGTCTCACCCAGCTCTGTCCAATACCCTTTGGTCATAGGCCAGCTCCCCAGCCCCAGGCTCTGCCCGCCGCCCCCCAGGCCCGTCCCCGCCCCCAACCCCACTCACAGTTGAGGAGCCCGAGCTGCAGGAGCGAGGCCAGGGCCGTGAGGATCATGAAGAGTAGCAGCCCGCCCCTGCGCCCCAGGAACCTGACCACCATGCACATAGCGAGGCAGGATGCCAGGGCAATACTGGCCACGGTGTAATAGTCGGCATAGAAGTTCTCCAGCAGCGGCACCTTCACCTCGTGGCCCATCATGCTCCGTGCAAAGCAGTGGTGGATCCCGTAGCCCGTCAGCCTGTGGGGAGACACACAGCCGAGGGGGGCAATGGGCAGGCGGACAAAGGCAGGAGGGATCAATGACCAGGAAATAGGGAGGCAGCTCAGCATGTCACAGAAAACATGCTGTCACCACCAGCGAATGTATGACCGGGTGCAAGGCAAAGGGACTTCAGAGACATGACAGGAGCGTGCCCCTCATGGGGGAGGGGGTGGCGGTTCCCTCTCCACCATCCCTTTAGCAGAAGAGTGGGGTGTAAAAGCAGTGAGACCGTCGGTTTGAACACCATCCAACAAATCCATCACGCATGACAAAGCACTCCCCACGCATCAGCTCACTTCATCCCATGTCGGTCCCCCCAGGAGCTCCTGTCAGACCCATTTCACAGAAGGGCAAAAAGGCCCAAGGAGGTTAAGCAGCTCGCACCAGTCTACCGAGCTGACAAGTGACAACTTCGAAGGCATCCTGCCTATCTGGGCCTCTGCCTCTTCCTGCAGCATTCAGGGTTCTGGAAACTTGGCGATCCGTCCAGATAACTACCTACTAAACCCATTCCTGCTGCTATTGACAAGACACGCCCTGGGAAAGCTCTAGGAAGTCAGGCCAAATGAAGACATCTGGTCTTGGAGACTCTGTTTCCATTCTTAATTTATCACTGTTTCCTTCCCTCTGCCCTGGGTCAAGCCTCTTTCCCGCCCCCAGAGGATCATATAAACCTGCCGGGGAAACGTTGTGTCCGGGCCCCTGGAGGCAGACATCCAGTCTGGGAAGCGGGAATCCGAATGCACCCGGGACCCCCCACCCTCACTCCCCCGGGAGGCTGCAGGTGCGCGCGCATCACGTGGGCAGCGCCGTGAATGCCCATTCGTGACGTCAGCGCTCGGCAGCCGGCCCAGCGCTAAAAACCTCCTTTTCACCCAACCCCTCTTCCGTGCTTTGGGGAAATCGAAGTGCTTTTATCACACCATGAGGATGCGTCAAGGTCAACTGCAACAGACCCCTGCCCCTGCAGGACGAAGCTGCTGTTTGCCAAATGAACTCATTTCCATTTGGGAAATCCTCCGCAAAGGGCCTGCCGGTGCCGTCCTTTTACCATCGAGCAACTGGTGGAGACTGGGTTCACCTCTGGGGATCCCAGATAACTTTCTCTGCTTCTCAGCCTACTGAGGTCTCAGGGAAACCTACCTTTTTGTTCTGGTAGGAAGGCAGTCTTCTGACCACAACAGGTAAAAAGGTCAGAAGCGTTACACAAGCAGCATTAAAATGGAAACTTGGCATCTCCTCTATGTCACAATTTGTGTTTCTTTCCCCGAAATAAAAGTTGGAGAAGTCATTCCATTTTTAATGGTCCCATTAGCTAGCCTAGCTAGCTACTCTCTGTCTGAGACTGGACAACAGCATGGTGGCCGTGTCCGGAGCCGGCTCTGGGCCGGGAGGCTGAGGCCTCAGGGCTCCGGCCCTGACCCACCGTGTGCCCACGGCCTCCATCTCCCTGAGTGTAGGACAGGGTGTGAGCAGGAACCCCAGTATCGAGAACTGATTAAGTAGAGCTGCTTCGAAAGAAACAGCTCTGGGAAATGGTAGGACCAGGGCCTTGACCCCGGGCCTCGCTCTCTGCCAGACAGCAGTCCTGAGGCCGTTCGCAGGTGAGTGTAAAACTACCCCCACCCCATAGCCTCTAACATCAAATAAGGGTTAACCCCCCCGCCCCCGACCTTAGATGACCACTGACCCTGAGTGAAGGCCACCTCGTGTGGTCAGGGAAGGGCAGGGTTATTGAGCTGTGAGTCAAGATGAGAAAGACCTTCTCGGTAACACTGATGCCGGGGCTTAGCCCAGGGCCTCTCGGCAAAGAGCAAAGCCCTGGGCTGGCTGTGGGAGGAGGAGGGCCCCTCTGCCCTCTCTTCCCAGCCTCTCCCTGACTTCCACCCTCTCCGTGTCCCTCTTGCGACTCACGAGTTCACACACAGGACCACGATGTTTTTCCACAGGTTCCGGGTTCCCACCACTTTCACGATGCAGACCTTCTTGGGCCTCCGGGAAAGCTCCTTCTCCAGCTCTGCAGGGAAAGAGAGCCTGTGACCTCTCGGCAAGACCCCGGACAGGCAGCCTCACAGATGTTCCCGAATTTGGGCATCATGACAAGGGGAAACATTTTTTTTTTTTTTTTTTTCCGTTAAGCTAGGGGATAAGGGTCTGGCTCTGAGGTTAGAAAAGGCGTCCACAAAGACACCAGCTTTGCAGTTCAAATTTCCCCGTGGGGCCTGAAGGGAGCCACGACATGCCGTCAAGAGTCCCTTGCCGCTGCAAAGCCTTTCTTGCCAGAGAGGCAGGACCCGCACAAATAAGCCATCAGGGTAGACTCACCCTGCTTTGCCCAAGCACAAAACTAAATGATATTCTAGGTCACAGAGGCACTAATCAGGTTCAGGCCATATCAAAACAAGTGGTTCCTGTCCTTCTAGAGTCTGACCCGTCTGCCTCGCCACGCTCCTGTGCTCCTTAGCTTCGTGGGCAGCCATCTCCAAGTCAGGCCTGCACACGTGAGTGCACACATGTGCACAGAAGGGCAGACACAAGTGTATGCACACGTGCCTGTGTGTACGTCTTCGCCAACAGTCAAAGGTCTTTGCGACCCAAGCAAGACAGGCAGTGTTTTGCTCAGTGATGTGACCACCCCCCAGCGCATGAGACGGAGTTTCTCGGGTGGCTCACACCAGCTCTGAAAGCCGTTCTGAACAGACTCCGACAGGCGCCTCCAACGCCCCACTCACAAGGTGGAGCAGTTTGCCGAAGGCCGGGTATCGACCTGGCAGCCTCACAAGAAAGGTCAACACAAGGAAATGCCCCAGCCTCCTGGAGCTCCCTGTGCGCCCAGGAGCAGGAATGTCCCACATTCAGCCTCCGACGCCCCTCCCCGCTCTCCCAGCCGAGCGGTTCCTCAGGACTCATTCTCTACTTGGGAGCTCAAAAGGGAAAGGGAGACCTAACCCACTGATGGGTGGCCGGTGCTCCTCAGGACTGTCAAGGCCACGAGAGATAAGGCAGAGGCCAGAGGAGGCTGGGGAGGGGTGACCACTAAGTTCCATCCTGGATTGGGATCCTGGGACAGGAAGTCATCAATGGAGAGACTGGTGACAGCCAGGGGAAGGCTGGGGTCATTTAGGTGTATGTACCAGCAGCAGCTTCTCGACTGAGACAAAGGTCCTGTGGTAATATGTTAACAGTGGGGGAGACGGACGGAGTGCAGAGTATTCAGAAATTCTGTACTAGTTTTGCCACTTTTCTATAAACCTAAAAGTATTCCAAAATAAGTTTACTAAAAAACCCAAACCAACCAAACAAAAACAAGCAGTATGGGTGGGAAGGCACAGTCTACTGAGGAAGGCTTCCGAGCTTGGAAGAAAGAAGTACCTCAGGAGAGACCTCAAAGCAGCATTTGCGGAGGGGACCGAGCTACGGAAGTGCGCTCTGATATCTCTTAGGGCCATTCCTACCCCTGGACGTCCCCAGTTCGACTCTCCTCTTCTACCTCTTTCCTGCCAGCCCATGGAAGAAGGGCCACAAACCTTATTAGTTACACTTTGAAGGAAAATATCTTGCTTAACCATGAGGGGTTTTTTTTGGATCAGTGTCACCAGCTGGGGCATGAAGGGAGAAGGAAAAGTCTTTCGCTGTCTGAGGGATGCCATGCCACCTGAGTTTCCAGAACTTTCTTCCTTCCCCTATTTAGGTACAAAATTGAGGTCTATGCACAAGCTAGAACAGCTAGCACTTCAGCTGTCTCTCCATGGATCCCCCCAACTCCCGACATCTTCCCAGCCTTTACTTTCCCCCCTCTGCAAACATAGGCTGATTTGATTTACAAACATCCTTTCCCCTTGGTTAAAACACTAAAAAACTTTTAAAGAACATGGAATTAGTATGGTTAACAAATAATATTGGATCCAATGGTCTGAGTGTCTTCACTGTTAAAAAACTCATCAAGGGGCGCCTGGGTGGCTCAGTCGGTTAAGCGTCTGCCTGCAGCTCAGGTCATGATCCTGGGGTGCCTGGGATCAAGCCCCACATCGGGCTCCCTGCTCAGTGGGGAGGTCTGCTTCTCCCTCTCCCTCTGTTGCTCCCCCTGCTCATGCTCTCTCTGGCTCTCTTTCTCAAATAAATAAATAAAATCTAAAAAAAAAAACCTCATCAGGAATCAACTATAGTAGCCACACTTGCTCATCATGGAAACTGTCCAAGAAGAAAACGGCTATTAGAATGTTTATATAAATTAATTTTTTTTTTTTTGGTAATGTGGCTCAAACCTAACGGCTAATACATGAAACAGATGTTTAAAGAAGCTGCAGCAACTGCAATTGTGACCTGAGTGTTTTTTTTTTTTTTTTATGACATTAAACTGTACAGCCCAAGGTCTACAGAACTGACTGTAATCTACAGAGGTAACTTCATTATTCTAAACAGAATTAAATTAACCTGTCTGGGGCTATTGATATGTTGTCTCGGTTACATAAATCACCAGCCTATTAACGACAACATCAAACTGCCTCAGCACGAAGTCTGTGTCTCTGGGACAAAAAGCCCCCAGCTCTGAGCTGGAAGGACCAGCAGATGACCCTCCATCTCTCTAGGCGTCAGATGGAAAGCCGGGATGGCCTTGCGTCCTTGCGCACGGCTGCACAGGATTACAAGGGGAGTGCCAGCCAAGCAGACTCTGAGCACCAAGGAAGTGACTGTTAAAAGCATTTCCTCTCCCTGTCCTCCTTCCAAGCTCTCCGACCCTCTGGATTCACAGATTAGATTATATTCAGAGGATCAGAAAAATGTCAAAACAAAACCAAACGGGGCTGACAGAGTTTTGACCAGCCGGCTGCCCCTACTCCATCCTGCAGCCCCTGGTGCCCTCTCCTCCGCGTTTCCGCGGATCCCTGTCAGATCACAGCTTCACCCGCAATGCAGCAAGGGGTCTGACAGACCTGGCAGAATCCCGGTCTTCTTTCTTTTTGTTGGGCTTCCTCTGTGCCTCAGTTTCTCAGCTGGCACATGGGACAATGCCCCTCTCTTGGAGCACTGTTACAAAGACCAAAGGAGCAGATGAAGCCCCGCATGGCCCTGGGTGAGCAGGCGCCCCTCCTGGCCAGTGTTTTGGCTGACCAAGACGGTCCCCAGCTGCAGAAGGGACAGGTGTCCTTGCAGACACCCAGGAGTCATGACCTCTACATACGGAAGAGATCCAGGTGAGGGGTCAAACCCTGCTTCCCCAGGACAGCACAGAGCGAGGAGAGGACAGTGCTGGATCACTCAGTGCTCAGAGATGCAGGGCAAACACACAGACGATAATTTGCATTTGTCTGGATGCGGGGGTGAGATTAACTGGCTTTGCTTTTATACTTATGTGCACTGCTGATGTGCTCCTGGTGAAACTGGGAAAACATCAGTTATGGCGATGGGGAAAAAGACAGAGAAGTAGGGGAAAGAAGAAGGGGGGAGGAGGAGGAGCAGGAGGAGGACGAGCAGGAGGAGGAGGAGCAGGAGGAGGAG
>NW_027397088.1:4134992-4321480 GCF_003265705.2 Callorhinus ursinus
AGCCGCCGTGGTGGCCCCGGAGCCATTATCAAAAGCGCGCACTAAGAGCTCCGCGGCGGTGGCCAGGAGGCCCGGAGGCAAGGAGGCAAGGAGGCCAGGAGGCCAGGACCGGAAGCGGAGAAAGCACCTGCTGTCTCCTCCGCAGAGCCCCTCCCCCCTCAGGTAGGGATTTGGACAGGATGGTGCTCGGCCATTAGAACAAGTGCTTCAGGCGCAAGCAGATGAGACCGCCTAGAGGGATCTTATCAAAGTCACCTCAGATAGCTCACTCTTTGAAATCTGCCCCAAATTTCGGCAAGTGACCCGGCAGCGCTGACCTCGGTAACTGCCTCTCCAGGCAAGTGGCCGCAGTTGGCCCAAAGCCCGGAGGAGGGGGAGTCGGCTGCCAGCGGGGTTAGCAGCCGGGCACCCGGCCTCCGAGTCACCACTCGCTAGTGCTGGGACTCGGGCAAGTGACCTAACCCTGGGGACACGGAGGTGGCCAGATACACAGACCTGCTCCTCACCTGGTTCTGACCAGGCTGACAAAACGGAGGGGGCGGGAGAGGGCAGAATGCAGGCTGGATTGCTGAGAAGGGCCGGGCAAAGCCCCTCCTGGGCCTGATGGGGGGACTCGCCCTCCCTTCCCGGCAACGAGGGCCAGGCGGGCTTTTCCAGGGGCGCTGCCCACACAGGGCCTAATGCATGAGGACAGAGGGCAGCCACTCCCCGCACGGGGCTTGTTCCTTCCACCTGGAGGGACATCGGCAGTGGGCGGCACTGCTCCCCAACACTCAGCCTGTCTGGGCCCCGCTTCCCCATACGACAAACGGGTGATGTGATGATTGACCTCATGAAGGCTCTGGCGAGAAGCAAATGCGGGGTGTCACCCAGGAAGACCCGGGGTGGGGACGGCCCTGCGGGGGTGGGCATTCAGTGTGTTCCGAGAGCCTAGTGCAGGCTGCAGAGTCTTCGAGAGGCAGGTAGAGGTGAGGCAGGGTCTCAGAGCACCTTCACCTCAGAAGGTCTGGGGGATCTAGCCAGAAGGCCCGGGAGGCTGCTGAGGGATTTCTGAGCAGGTGGTGTGAGGGGAGGGGCAGCGAGATGGAGACAAGGCAGGTAGACCAGGTAAGGGACAGGGATTGGTAGGTGGGCGAGATGAGGTGATGGGAAGAAGATTCCAAGCAGAGAAAAGCAGCCTCCAAAAGTGTGAAGTGGCCCAATTCTGATGACCTGCCTTCCCCCAGCACTGGCATCTACGCTTGACAGCGGGGAGTGAGCAGAGGTCCGAGGCAGACGGGAACCGTGTGTCCCCAGCAGCGAGTGCCGTGACACCCCTCCCAAGTGGGGCTGAGGTCACATGTGTCAGCCACCTCTCCCCTCCCCCCAGCCTCCTGCGGGGACAGCAGCAAAACTCGTAAGCAAAGAAAGGAAAAAAAAGATTTAATACCACTTTCCAAAAATAGGAGAAAAATGAATCGGTATAATTAGGATTGAGAAAACAAGCTTTTCCCAGACAATATTTTAACCAGAAAGAAACAGAATGTGGTGATTTCATTAGGGAAATGCCAGAAACAGATTATACTGTAGGACTTAAGAGCATTAACCTGCTAATGAATGGGGCCTGGAGAAGTTTGGGAAGATGGCCCTCAAAGGGGAAATGAATTCAATACTCATTCTTCTGCACAGTGACACTGGTGTCTCTGTCTGTGAGCTCCCCCAACTCCCTTCTGCTTCTGCTGGACTTCCTGGGTTCAGGTCCCGGCTCAACTACTTACTAGCTGTGTGACCTTCGGCAAGACACTTCCCCCTCTGTGCCTCAGCTTCCTCATCTGCAATTCAGGATAATTATGGTACTTCTCCCATAGGACTGTCGTGAAAAAGCTAATGTATGTAAAGCACTTAGTATTAAATATTAAGTTAGTATTTGCAAATCATTTGGAAAAGTGACTGACATCTAAGCACCATGTGAATGTCATCCCATTTATTCTCATTGTCACTGGATAAAAAGGAACCACAGGTGCCCCTTTGCAAAGCACCAGCACTCAGTACTCATTGTGTAAAGCAGACCTGGCTCATGGCCTTTTTTCCAATAAAGCATGGGCCCCAGGCTTCCCGAGCCCGTCTCCCTGTGCTGGAGTGCCAGGCAGAGCAAGCCAGCCCCACAGGTGGAGGCAGCCGAGCCTTGCTGTCCCCATCTCCCAGGTCATGGATCCAGGCCAAGGCACAGACGCCATTCTGGTCAAGCAGTAGCATCTGGGGAACTTCTAGTGACCATGAACCCTAGATCTGAATCAGGAGTTTAATGAAAAGCCTGTCTAGGAACCATAAAACAGATGATTCCAGAAGCCCTTCCTGGCCAGTGTGATTCAGATTTCCTGCATGTTCCTTCCCCGTTGTGAATGGAGATGTGACACGTACATTCTCCTACCTCGCTTAGGTCTCTGCTCACCCGTGACCTTGGAGCCAGGCTCCCCCAAGCGTCTGACTGGGATCCCTCACCATCCCCCTCTATCCCTCCACTCTGTGAATTTTTCTGACAGCATGCCTCCCTCCTGATGGACTGTACATTTCATTGTTCACTGTATACCCTCCCTTGCTTTGCCTGTAAGCTCCACGAAAAAGGCAAGGCTTTGCCTGCTTCCTTCTCTGTTCTAGAACAGGGTCTGGTATACCGCAGGTGTTTAGTAAGTATCTGTTGGACAGAATTTCAGATCGTGGTGAGGGCTGGGGGATGTACATATTCTCTCTTGGGCGGGGCCCGAAGAGTATTTTCCTGGGAAATTTGTAACAACAGTATCATCGGGTTGTTGCCGTGGGTCAGAGCCCGGGGTTGGTTTTATTGGGACTTTCAAAGGGTCTGTGCACCATGTACATCAGAACCTCTGCTATTGCTTATTAACAATGCAATTTCTCCGAACTTACTCCAAATCTCCTGGATCAGAATTTCTGCGTACAAGGGAGGGAACCGGGGACGAGGATTTTAACAACTTCCTGGTGATACTGACAGATCCCCAGCCTGAAAGGCCTGATCTAGCTTGTGGCGATGCTCCTGATACACACACATTCTATGGATCTGACTCCCGAAATGAGTAATACACTATCTGTTAACTAACTTGAATGTAAATAAAAATCTAAAAAAAAAAAAAAAAATTAAACGGCTCTGAACTACTCTACAAAAAGACTTCACTTTCCTATTTCTTCAGATGCCCAACAAACAGGTCATGACAGAGACAGACAGTGGCATCTCTGAAGGTCATACGTGGGAAGAGAGAGGCAGTGCGGACCAGTGCCACCCCAAGCCAGGGCTCTGCGGGTGTATAAACCAGGCTGGTAGGCATGGCTCTGTACCAGACTCGGGCTGGACCCCTCCCAAACATTCCCGGGTGACTGGGTGCCTATTAGGCTCATGCCTCACTTCTGGGTCTGGACAGGACAGCATGTTAGACTTGGTCAGGAAAGAATCTAACACCTAGAAGGTGGAGAGAATTTCAATTCCCGTACATTCCTGGTCCAGCTGCAGACCAACCATTATGGAAACTTAAACCAGGAAGGCAGCTGCTTGGTAAGACTGTGGTGACTTCGTCCAGGACGCGCGGCACCTCTCCCAAACGGGGTGGGGCTGCAGGGCTGAAGTGAGCACTACTCACCAGGCATCACACCTTTGATGTCACTCTCAGGGTTCATGCAGTTCTTCTGCGTGAAGTGCAGGATCAGCTTCTTTGCAGCCTCAAACTGCTGGGTAGCCATCAGCCACCGCAGGGACTCGGGGAATATCCTTCAAAGACACAAAGGGAATGGGTGAATGTCTTCGGTTCTGTAGGGCATCAAGAAACACAGCCCTGGGACGCCTGGGTGGCTCAGTCGGGTAAGCGTCTGCCTTTGGCTCAGGTCATGATCCCAGGGTCCTGGGATGGAGCCCTCCATCGGGCTCCCTCTCTGTGGGAAGCCTGCGTCTCCCTCTGCCTGCCGCTCCCCCAGCTTGTGCTCTCTCTCTGACAAATAAATAAAATCATTAAAAAACAAAAACAAAAACAAAAACCCACAGCCTCTGTCCTGGGCCTGGAAGCTTCACAGGTGGGTGGCATTCACTTCCCACCCACGTGAAGTAATGGCCAGTGAATGCTCAGGACGCTCATGAGCCGAACCAGAGAAGCTAAACTGTGGGCAGGGGAAGGGGTCTAAATTTTTTTTGAGAAAGTATAAAAATGATGACTTTCAAAACACGGCAGATAGGAACAACAATCCTACCATTTGTGTCAAGAAATCAGTGTAAACTTTTCACTAACTACGGATTTCTACAGCAAGTTTAAGCAGTTTGTTGAAGCGCTGCTTTTGTTATATTTTGTCACAAAAACCAAATATTAGTAGAATGATTTTAAGTTTAAAAAAAATGCCCAATGTGAGCAACCGGACAGTTATCTTCAGTTTTCGAACATGTGACGGCTTTCACAGGACTTACCTATAGAATTACTTTCATCTTGCTGCTAACTGCATGTCACATCTCTCTGAAGTGACACCACGTAACACAGCAGGTTTCAAGTTTTATTAGCCAACAGATTCCTTGTTTGTGTTTACAATGAGACCTTGTAAGGAGTCTCAATTTAAAAAAAAACCACTAGTGTTTTACTATCAGTGCATTTGGTAAGTTTACTTTTATGACAGTATTTACAAGTCAATCAAAGCGAACGGGGTGCCTGTCTGGAGCAGGGGTTAGCTCACTTCTGGACAGTATCAGTAAATATTTTAGATTTTGCGGACCTGCGAGGTCTCTGTGGTTAACTCCTCAACTCTGCCATGTGCCCGAAGAGCCACAGACAACTCGTGCAGGAACAGGTGTGGTCGTGTTCCCTTTGAACTTTCCTATAGAAGAGGAGCCACCCCTAACAGGGAGGAAAGTAAAAGCTGGAAACCAGCACCCCCACCCTCTGGTCATCACCATATTTTATTTCGGTTATATAGTATCAAGGAATCATGACTGATGTGGCTAAGAAGTTAGCATTGCAACTACCCCTCAGCAGCCCTGCAAGCTCTGGAGAGCCTCTAATTAAAGTAATCCAGAAACTGGCTTGTAAATCTTCTGTTTGTTCAGGCGGGATCCCATACGCAACAATGAAATCAAGCTTATTTTCCGTGTTGTACTTTCTCTAAGCTGTCTGATCAAGTTACTGAGCACTGAGAAGTGGGTTCAGCTGCTCCTCTGATTGTAGATTTTAGGTCCTGGTTTGGGTGCAGCCCTCCAGGCGCGGGCCACTCTGAGTAGCCGGGCCCCTGGTGGGTGATGGCAGGGGCCTTCTGTGTGGATCGGAGGCGCTTCTATAAACAATGCTGGGGAGGCTGGATAGACAGCCTCAGTCCAGCCCAGAAGCATCCCCAATTTCCAGATGCCCCATAGGACAGCCCACACCGTGGCAGGCCACCTGCCATGGCCCTTGACTACTGGGCCCAGTGAGGCTCCACATGGCGATGGCCTGAATACTGGACCCGGGAGCCCCCCGGACTTCGGGGTGCCTTTCGGCAGGGGGCCCTATTGCCAACACCAGTTGCCGAGCTGCCACCTTCTTCAGCAGGGCACGTTCACAGGTGGTCCAAATATGCTTAGCCACTTTGGGAGAATCTTTTTAAAGATTTAAATAATCTTTTTAAACCTCAGAAAACCAGCTCATATATTCCTCTGACAGCACAAGATGTTTTGCAGGTGATCTCTGAAGTGTAAAATATGGTCTACAATACGAGAAAGTTTGGGGTCCTTTTAAAAGTAATTTAAAGTAATTTACATCAAATGTTTATGGAACAAACTCCACAGCTGGGAACAGAATTTGAAAATCAAGACCATAAAGGTGCTCAATGCAGGAAGAGCAAGGCCCAGAGCCCAGCAGGTGGTGGTGGGGGGGCGGAGCTCAGCTCTTCCCAGGTTTCAGAGCCACAGACGGAGACCAGGGTCCCATGGGGAAAGCGTCATGTGCGATCTGGTGGCCCATGGGCTCTCGGGTCTCGGGGATGCTGCCCTACTCCTGACGGCCCTGTCACCCTCTATTACTCATTTTTTTTCTCACCCCCAAATCGTGCTTAAAGACAACAGACTTTGGATACCTAAAAATCAGTAAGAAGAAATAAACACCCTTATGAGAAATGACAACGAGCAAGTTTCTTCCTAGAGAATCTTTGAGAATGGCAAAGCTTGTAAAAGAGGGCTCAAGGACAGCACCGTTTGCAAAGGCATGCCATGATCTTCGGATTTAAGAAGTGGGTGCGGGTCTCTTTTGGAGCTCAAACGTTCTGTCACCAGATTACTTTTTTCTACTATGTGTTGATGCATCCCACATGGATACATCCCTGACCTCAACCTAAGAGTCCTCCAACATAGGAGGAGATCTCTATACATAAATAGGTAGATAGACAACTAAAGCAAGTAAACACGCACACGATTTACCAGTGATTTGGACAGAAGTCTGTACAGTATGGGACACAACTGAGGCCAAGAACCAGAGTGGGCAGTTGTAGGAAAGGGGTGCCGGGGAAGACTTTGGAGGGTGGTGGTATGTTTGGGCTTCTCAGGAGATGGGCAGGTGCAGCATGTGGTGGGGTGGGTGTGGAGACAGGATCCCGAGAAGAGGCGCAGGGCCATGAAACAGCATGTGTCTGGGGGGCTGCAAGCTGGTAAAACGGGAATGCTGGGTGTGAGCTGAGAAGAGATGAGGAGAGGCAGAGAGGCAGGGCCCAGGGAGTGGAGGCTCCTGAGCACCACGGAGTCTAATGAGTGGTAGCCATCCGACCAGAAGGAACTGCAATGAAGACACAGCGCTCTCCCAGAAGATTTGGACATGAGAACAGGGGCTGACTCCCATTAGCCACCCAGCCCTGCTTCCGGTGGCCAAGAGCACCGCCAACTTCCTTCCCTAGGACTGGATTTACAACCATCAGGCACTCTTCCGCACGTTTCCCACGCTTGTAATGGGGTAGTGCATGTTTCCCACGTACAGAATACTTTCAAGCTTGTAATGGGGTAGTGATATCACTCCCATTTCACAGATGAGAACCCTCAGGCACAGAACGTTCAAGTACATCGTGTAGATTCCAGAGCCGGTAAGTGGCAGAGCTTAACTGAACCCAGGCAGTCTGCCTCAGCAGCCCATATCCTTAACCTTGGTGGATGTGGCAAAGAAACCTCACACGCCCAGACAGCGCTCAGGTGACAGAAGCTCGGGATGTACTGTTCTAGCAATGCTTCCTCAGGTGTTCCAGAATGCCACAAGCCCAGAGGGTGCTTGCATGGAATGATGAAGTTTTATGAGGCCCACCACATACTTAAAGTTTACTACAAAGTAAGTCATAGTAAGTCAAAGTAAGTCAAAGCCATAAAGAATTCGCTGGACTATCAGCCTAGGAGAAAGCCCACAGGTGGCTTTCTAGTTTGGATAATGGGCCGTGTGGCCATATTATGGGAGCTTAATGAAATCTCTTCTGACAAGTACATAATGTAATAACACCATGCAAATTAAAAAGCCAGCCAACAGCCCAGGACCTAGGAGGAATGTAGCAGAACCTTAGAGAAACTGATCATTTTCAGCAAAAATAAAAGAGCACGGTGGGCAGCAGGAGGCTGCGTCTGCCTGGTGCACCCTCCCGTGCAGATGGTAAGAAAGTTTCCTTGAGGGTGACTTCTGCAACCACACCAGGTACCCAGGCATAAAAGCCACAGTGGCTTCTCTAGGAGGTAGTTCTGCAATGGCCTGCGCCTGTGGGTCTGGGAAAAGGAAGCGTCCACGGGGCCAATGGCTTGCCTCAGCCCACAGGAGCCGAGCAAGACATTTCGAAAGCTGGAAGGATTTAATTCTTTCAAGCTTGCTATGTGGTAGTATTATTATTATTCCTCTTGTTCAGATGGGGAAACCAAGGCAAAGAAAGTATAAGTATCTGGCCCAGATGACACAGCTCTCAAGTGGCAGAGCCGGATTTGAACCCACGACTAGAGAGATGTTCAGGCTGTGATCGCTCCAAGCCAGGTGGTTCCATGAGCCCTAGGGCTTCTGCTGGAAGGATGTGGGCAAAGCTCCACTCTAGCTGCTCTGGTCCTAACCCCCACACAGCAAGCGAGCGTGGAGCGAGTGAGGGCGGAGGAGGGGCAGTGCCGGGCAGACACCTCATCTCTCCCCTGCTGAGGATCACAGGGCTGACGGGCCTCTCGGCCCAAGGCAGACGATGGATTGTTCTGAGGCCTTCTCCAAACTATGTTCAGGATGGTTAGAAGGTCCATGATCCCGTAGTCACAATTCCAGAATCCCAAAGGTTCTGAAATCCAAAGACCTCGCTGCTTAACTCACTTGGCAATGAGACGGGTGCTGGCTTGACCTCGCCGGAGGCAGAACCAGACCGAATGGATGTGAGCATTTTGAGTCTGCAGGCACTGCTCCTCCAGAACGCACATACATTTCACGGCAGAAGCATCAAGTATCCGATGCCGAGTAGCTGAAGAAGACGGGACGGGGCTTGGACGCTTCAGAATCTGGGACAGGCGATGCTGGAGCTACACGTGGACCATGCAGGTGGCGTCTGCCGAGCACCTGCCTGGAGTGGGCCGTGCAGGTGGCGCTCTGTCCACTCACCCGACGGTCTCGGTCAGAGGCGAGCCACCCTCCACACTGCGCTACGGCTGGGGACGCTGGATCAAAGCCTTCGGCTATGGAATTAATTTTTCATTAAGCAAATCACAGATCCATTCTCTACTTAAAAATGAAAATAGGGGCACCTGGGTGGCTCAGCCTGTTAAGCGTCCGACTCTTGGTTTTGGCTCAGGCTGTGATCTCGCGGTTGTGGGATGGAGCCCCGTGTCAGGCTCTGTGCTCAGTGCAGCGTCTGCTTCAGATTCTTTCTCTCTCCCCCTCTGCCCCTCCTTGCTCCCTCCCAAATAAATAAATACAGTCTTAAAAAATAATAAAATAGTGCAGCCCTCCTGGACCCCTTGCCCCAAACCTGGTGCCCTACATGGTCTTCGTCCTCCCCTTTAGGGGCTAACAGCTGCCTGATGGGGGCGAATCCTTCCAATCACACTCTGGGCACTTGTATGCTTACATATCTTGGTGCTTCTTCTGCTAGATCACACTGCCCCTACTTTCAGTGAAAAATGCCAGTTTCACCCTCAAAATTTCCCTTCCTTCCAGACTGGCACATGTTTGCTCCCAGGTGGCCCAGAGACCATCCCCCACAAATGTGTGCACAGTGGTTTCTATCTTGAGGTCCTGGATCAAACCCACACTAACTTCCTACTTGTGACCTGGGGCCACCTGACACAAGGCCGACCCAACCTCAGAACAACCTGAGCAACATCATTTTCCAGCATGAACTTAGAACATCATAAAACCATCAACCTATCGGTCACTTACCCTGTGGCCTCAATTATTCAACAAAAAGCCAAGGAACAGCAATCATGTGAAAAGGGCCTCTGACTCAATCACATGGAGCTTTCGGAGGCCATGCCCTGAAAGGCCGACTGAGGTTCCCACTCAGACACCCGTGCTCTAGGTTCGAAAGCCCGAGCGCAGACAGGAATGAGGACAGGCCGTTCGGAGCCGAGGGGCACAATCTCGATCGGGTGGTACAGTTCACACACCACAAAGGCTCACACTACTGGAATGTGCCTGATGCCGTACACAAACCCTCTAAACACCCACCAAGAAAAGGCAAAGTTATAAAAAATGAACCTCAGAGTCAGAGTGAGGTCTCTGACTCAACTCAGCCCCTCCAGACAAAGCACATGGACTGAGCCCCTACCGTGCCTCCTGGGGTTGGGGGAGGGTACAGTGGCAGGGTCAGCCCTGGACCTTGGTCTTTAGATCTCTAGACCAGTATTATTTTCTCCACGTCATGCTATGTTTATAGCGTTGCTTAAAAAGCAGGAAAGTCTATTTTAGAAAGATGCCCACCAGATAGCTACACTAAAGTGCTGACTCTTGACGAGTTATATGGAAAATTTATTTACATGGAACTGTTTTCTCAGTGGTATCACGTAAACGATGTTACTGTGTCAAGGCTGATAAATTTTCCATGTTCTCCTAATTGCTACCACTAAACGGCTGTTCTTCAAATTGTGTGTCTGCGTGCCATTCAGACAAGGAGAACCCTATCTGCTTCTTCTCTCTTGCACTCCCTGGTTCACCACATGCTTTTCAGACCACAGTCCTCTAGATTTAATAGTAATGTGTTGTTTCTGATGTACTTTCCTGTCTTTGCCTTCATTTCTGCCTCTTCTGTTATTTGGCTAAGTCTTAAGCCCACCTGATTTCCCATTCACGGATCTCTTTCACACCTAGCATCAGTAATTGAAACTCAATACTGTGATCCTTTCCTAATACTGAAGTCACTATTTTTTTCCTTGACATTTAAAGATAAAACCAAGCATTCCTTCTACCCAGCTGGAGAACAAGACACTGGCAAGTATACTATCTAGGCTGTCTTCTTGCTAATTCATTTAACACCTGCTCAGATAAGACACCAACTTGGCAATTCTCTGCATTAAAAGCATATCTATATGCTTTAACTGTCCTAGAATATTTATTCATAAAGGAAAAGACAGAAAGGAAGTTAAGATTAACAGCTTATATTCTGTTAATTTTATCCTCGAGTTGTTTGTTCTCCTGAAGTATTAAATTTGAGTGATACGTGTGTGGACAGGTACGCTTTCACACTGTCAATATCCATCATTCATGGAATCAGTGTGTACGGGGCACGATCAACCTGCCAGCAGGAAAAAACATGTCAATTAATAGCTGCCTTACAGGGTAAGATCTTCCCTCCAGCAGGTCATCCAGTGTAGAGGGAAGGACACAGATGGGGGTGGTGGAGTTGAGTCATGGAAGGCTTTGTAGAAGCCAAGTTTCCCTGAGCGTGGATGTAAAAAGCATCTCAGACCATACTAAGGGTGCTTCTGATTTAAAGAGGTGATTCTAGCTGTTGATACTTGAAGGTATTACCAAGTATCACAGTGCTATGAAATTCTGAAAAGAGTCTCAAAATTTAAAAAATGAGAGCAAAGTCCAGAATTGAATGAAATACAAGTTGGGAGAATATCTTAAGTTTCTGGTCCAAAGCTCTTACAAAAATATAGGCTTCGTTCCCATAGATAAGCTTTCACTTGGATTTTTTTTTTTTTAAAGTTTAGTTTTGTCTGGTATAGATATAAATAAAGGTTAAGTCGGTTCAATTCAGGGGATAGCAAGTGAATACAAATTACCTCTTTTTAACAAAAATTCACATGATTTGGGTTAAACTTAGTAATTTAAATTAAATAAAATTAAAATAATTGGCTTTTAGGATGGTTAAACCCCAAAGATATCCTGAGGCAAATAACTCTTCTTGTAAATCTCTTTATAGAATATAAAATTCTTTCATAATTAAATGGCCATCCCACTTGTCACATAAACTCGTAACTT
Source organism: Callorhinus ursinus (assembly GCF_003265705.2). NCBI lineage: Eukaryota > Metazoa > Chordata > Mammalia > Carnivora > Otariidae > Callorhinus > Callorhinus ursinus. The sequence continues at coordinate 4,146,401 of NW_027397088.1, forward strand.
TGTGTCTCTGATGTTTTCTAAAACGGTATATACCTAAATGACGTAATTCTTCCCTTATAGAAAAATTATAGAGGGAGGACATCGCGAGCCCCGGGATTATACACATTTTGTGACCTTGGGCAAATTACTTAACCCTCCGGGCCTCAGTTTCCCCACATCTGTAGAGCAGGGTAGGGGTTGTGGGAGGACACCAAGGCCTTACCCCGGCACCAACATTCTCTGCGTGGATTTATTTCATGAGGCTAATGGCAACCATTGCCTTCTTCTTAAAGGCAAAAAAGATGCTGATCATAGCCACGCACTGTACAAATATTCTAATGCTGCTTCCAGGTTTTTGCCAGGAGGAACGAAGTCAGTACCGAAAATGTTCTTCAGAGCTAGCCTTTTAAATAAGCAGTCCAGAATACCTTACAGTTGGGATAAATTTAAAATATTCTTCAGTTCACATTCTAAACATGAAGGCTTAAAATTCACCTAAAAATGTTCTGGAACCTTGAGTGTACCTGGGTTAATTTTCTCCACGTTCTGTCTCTTCATATCCTCTTTTCTCTGAACCTTTTATTTATTTTATTGGCACCTCTGTATCAGCAGTTTGTCCAGGGAGTCCGGTCAACCTTCTCCCGGGACTCAGCTTCTCCTGATCTGCTGGCTTCCATCTTGATGATAAAGGAGCCCACGGAGGCCACAAATTCATTGGCTTGTCATCAAGGGGGGGGCCCTGCCGGTTCTACCCTGACCTCGGACCCAGCTCTGGAAAGCAGCTTCTTGCCATTAGCACACTTACCCCTCCCAACCTCAACAGAAACAGTCTCGATGGAGTGAGGTCAGCCTGATCTGTCTGGGACCTCCACTTCTTATAGTACCAGACATATGCTCTGCCAGAGGGCCCCCCCCCCCCCACCGCTGACGGGGCTGGGCCCCTCGGCCTCACTCTGTTCCCATCTACGTGGACTTTTGCCAGTGAACAGTGAGTGGGGCAACCACTGAGCAGTTATCACTAGACACCAGTCTACCCGCTTTCTGTCCCCACCACTCCCACTAAACACACCCGTCCCGGAGTGCACACACATGCACACATGTGCACATCGGCCCCCTGCATTTGGCCTGGTTTCAAGACTCCGTGACCCTCCAGCTTCCACAGGGTAGCAAGATGGAATGTCGGAGCACATCCTAGGTGTGCGGACAGTGAGGACCAAGGAGCTGGTAACATTGGCCTCTAAAGAGCAGAGGCTACATCCCCTGACAGAGGACATGGTATTGAAGGGCCACATGTTCCCACGTTCACAGGTCTTTCTCCACTTGGACTTGGAAGCAGTTTTGTTGACCACAGGGGTTCCTATTATTTTTTACATACTCTCTGCAGACTCAGAAGTTAAAAATGGGGCAGCCTCTTGCCTGAGGCCTCCCTAAAATTCCATGCCATTAGCAAATCCCCAAACAGCAAGTCGGAGAACATTTTGATCTCACTTTTAATTGCTCATTCAATTGTTAGGATTGAAATGTGGGCTACCATTTTTATTTATACACTTGCCTTCGTCAGGACTAACCAAATCTTCCCCCCACTTAGATAATTTGCTGACAAATAGGATTTGAGTAAATTTCTTTTTTGGCTTTAAATTTCCTAGAAGTCCCTCCAAATTAACTATCTGATAACCTGTAAAAATAATTATTGCAGATTTTCAAGCTCCCAGAGGCTATATGCTTTTTATGATTCACCTCTGCCACTTTCCTTTGAGGAAAAGATTTTCTCGTGTGACTTTACTGTTGGTAGAACTGAATTCAGTTTCCCTCCTGCTGTGCTGGGAGCCCTGCAGCCCTTCCTTTACCAGTAATAGAATTTGCAGCATGTGGTACCTTGACCGGCTTCTGAAATAAAGCTGTTTTTGATGGAAGAAGGTACTATGTCCCCAAGTGTGTGTGGCCAAGAAAAAAGACTGATAATCGCTGGAATGAATACACACACACACACACACACACACACACACACACACACAATTTTAAGAGGTCTTTTAAAATCATTTCAACAATGACAAAAAGCAAAATCAATTCACCCACTTAACACATTTTTATGGAGGTCCCATTAGGGAAGGTACTGATTGCCCAATGATTTTAAGAAATGTTTTTGTACACGTTAGGGAAATGCTAAATAACAAGAGGAGCTAGAAGAGAAGACCACCCCCGCCCCGGGTGAGAAGCCTGCTCTGTGCCCCACGCATGGTGCTCTTGGTGGGCCAGGGGCCTCCCCATCCTCCCGGCATGCTGGGTCCCACCCCCGGGGGCCCAGCAGCACCACTAGCACAATGACTGAGAGGCTACTGGTCCTCATTCTGGCTCTGGGTTTTGCCTTCTGGCTTTCACGCCTCGGCTCCAGGTACCAGTTCTAGGACTACAAAGCAAGCTGTTGAATAGCCCCGTGTCTCAGTTTCTCCATCTGTACTAGAGGCCTTCCTAGTACCTCCTTCAGAGGGTCACCAGGAGGGTCCAAGGGGCCAAAGTATTGAAAGTGCTTGGCGGTGCCTGGCTCGGAGCAAACCCTCCAGAAATGTTAAAAATGAGTATTATTCTGTCCAAAATATTTCTGATATTTGAAAAGAGCCAATGATATTTAGGACCATTTACATATTGGAACTGTTAGTACATTTTTACGCTGGATATGTAACCCGAGGCCATTTAAATGTTTTACAATGGCTTTTTTCTTGAAATTTTTAAAAATTAAAATCCCCTTTAGCACATACCTTTTTCCCAAGAGTTTTAATTGTTTTACTCCTCTACCCTGTGAGTTCCTTAGGACAGCGTGCTCTGTTTCCTGTTTCAAGGTTTATCTTTCATTCAGGGAATTGATACTATTACTTATTCTCAGTGTTCTGTACTGCAGCTTGATCTTTCTCTTATTTCCTGATTATTTCCCATATGGTTTATTATCTCCTTCTTATTGCCTTCCCAGATGCTTTTGATGATCACGCTGATTGCCAACAGCACTTCTTCTCTCGTTAGGATGAAACTCCAGCTGAACAAAGCACGGTTAATAATTCACCATCTTCACACATTTCCAGCGTGTCTGTCTTTCTCGAAGCAGCTCATGCAAAAAAACTCACGTTCTGTGAGTACAAGATGAGAATCCTCCCTAACTAGGTACCTGTCTAACGGTCTTGGAGAAGAGTAAAAGAAAACTGTACCCAAAGCTCTCCCGCGGGGGTGGAAGGTCGCACCGAAGGCAAAAACTCACAGGATGCCCCCCACTGAACCTGCTCAGAGGACGGGACAGTGAGGGGGGGAGAAAGCTGCCCCTCCCATTACCCTTCAGCACAGGCTGTAACTTGAGACTCCAAAACACACATGCATCTAGGTTGATGTTCTCATAGTGCGGATAAAATTGTTAGACCCAGGACCCAGATTTTTCGGCCTTCTTTCATCCGTTCCGGGAATATCTCTGACTTCTGCTATCTGAGACGGTAAGACAAATCTGCTCTCCGCAGTGGAATTGGATCAGACAGCCAGTCCTTGCATGACATCTCATTGATCCTCAACGATGGCATCTGTCTCCTTTCCCTGCAGGACCGAGAAACCTCTTCCTGCGAGAAGTGTGACTCCTCCACAGCTGACTCAGATCTTCTTTATGCTTTGACACCATCTTTATTTGGGGGGGGGCTACCGGGTCCCTCAGTCCATGAGCAGACATCTGGCCTCTATTCTGTGGTGTACCCACCCCACTTCCTGAACACGAGCGCTCGTCAGCATCCCCTGGAGGGCTTCTGAAGCCACAGACCTGCACCCCACTCCAGACATTCGGACCCAGGCAGTAGGCCTGGGGTGGAGCATGAGAATTTGTGTTTCAGACACGTTCCCAGGTGCTGATGAGGCCGTTGGTCCAGGGACCACACAATGAGAACCACTGATGTTCGAAAACCAGCTTTTAGTGACTTTCTCACACTTTTGAGTGTTTTGGTGAAGCTTTTTGATGCCCTGGTTTCCCCCAGCTAAAAACAGGAATAAACCCACCAACCTAATCCAAGGGTTAATGGTTACTATAGTGTCACACACAGAAGCTTGCAGCTGATCTTGGGAAAAGCGTCCCTAAAATGTTAAGACATGTTCAAATCAGGGTCCATCACGGGGCCTCTGCCACAGAGGCGGCGCGGCCTGTGAACCATGTGATGTTTCTCCTCCTGGCCGAGCTGTTCCACGGGGCAGGACGGTGTCCTCTGGGTTCACGATGACCCCGCCACACCCAGCCAATGCTGCTTGAAGAAGGGTGGGTGTTCTCACTGGGGACCTTCCTGAGTCGGCATCACAACGGCCCCCCAGCATGCACCGAGGCCAAAGCTGACGTGCACACGCTTGTTTTTATGAATAATCGCGAGGAATCGGCAGCATGAGTTTATATTTGAAGGTGTGGTGAGGTCACGTACCAACATTTTGGAAGAGCGGCACAGACATCTTCATCTCTTGCAATTCCTACTTCATGTTGTGCTCTGCAAACACGTGAGGCAGATAGCCCGTGGCGCCTTCTCCACCGCCTCCTCCCTCTGGGAGATCCCTGACCCCTAGTCAGATCCCCCCAGAAAACCTGATGCCACCTGCTTTGTGTACCAGCTTCCTGACTGTCCACACCATGGTTTTCTAAGACGGTCTCACTTAATGCAGACCTGCAGCCCCAAACGCACTGCCCCAGGCTGTGCCCTGCACGAGGAGGACACTCTGTCCCCGAGCTGTGTGTCCTGGGGCAGGCTGCAGCCCACTGACAGGGACAGCTTTTATACACTTTGTGCAATTAGAAAGCGGCAGCCCTTGCAACCACCCCTTCTCTTCTTTTAAAAGACTTTATTTGACAGAGAGGGAGACAGTGAGAGAGGGAACACAAGAAAGGGGGAGTGGGAGAGGAAGAAGCAGGCTTTCCGCGGAGCAGGGAGCCTGACGTGGGCTCGATCCCAGGACCCTGTGACCACGACCTGAGCCGAAGGCAGACGCTTAATGACTGAGCCACCCAGGCGCCCCGCAAGCACCCCTTCGTCCGTTCTGGGCTCACCTGCCACTTAGCAGCACATCTAAGCAGAGGTTCTCTTAGATTCTCCCTTCATCTGGTGTTTTGGATACTGAATCTGCACTCTCCCCCTCCCCCAACCCCATTTGTTTTCTGTGACCCCGGAAGAAGTCCACATTTATTCTGGAAAAAGGACAGGCTGATATGAGTTCCTTCTAGATGACCCCTGAAGCTCTGCTGCCCTTTCTTCCTTTCTAAGCGAAATGACTGAGCAAGTGCTTCTATCAGGCTCTGGTGTCCTGAGGGACAAAGACCGTGGGGATCTGAGCCTCAGGCACTGGCACTGTCTGCGGAGTCACCCACTACCTCTGCCAGAATTCTCATTCAGGTGAGAACTCTTCACAGTAGGCTCTCTTCTTCTGTTCTTGCTTCCTGATGAGGTGCCTAAGTTTGACTCTGCAAAGCATCCAGCATCCCAGCGAGCACATCCTTTCATTGTCTCAGGCCACTGAGCCCCTGAAGCTCTTCCTCCACCTAAGCCCCGCGGGCCAGCAGCTGGTCCCGCCTGGACCCGGGGGTCAGCAGCCTCCCCAGGCAGCACATGCAAGGACGTTAATCTCTTCCGGAGGCTCACCCGCTGGGGCCCCAATCACTCGCGCGCCATGTCTTCCCCGGGATCCACCTGTACTCACCACACCCCCTGTCCAATCCCGGCCGGCCCCTGGGTGCATCATACCTCGGCTGCTGCCACCTCCTCCTGACTGGCTCACTTCATTCCAGAATATTCTGTAACCCTGGAGCTGCTGCAGGGCTGCGGATTAATCATGCCTTTTTATTTCCTGCATTTTCTGAGGTTTCTGGGAGGGAAGACTGTCGCCCCTCCTCCCCGCCCCCCCCCCAGGTTAGCCAAGTCTTAGCAATAGCCAACAATTCAGTGTGCGCGCACCTTTCAAGGACAAACCAACCGATCAGAGCCCACACCCTCACCACCTCCTCTGTGGGCTCTCACACTCTGGCCACTGTCCACCGGCTCTAGTCACCCCAGAGCCAGGTGCCAGACAACCAGGGACAGGCCTGTGCCCCAGAGCCTGCAGAAATTACGCACATTAGCCAACCTGGGGCCTGCTTACCCCGCCTCACCCCTTTCTTCCGGCTGAAACAGCAGGGAAGCCTCCTGCCCCCCGTTCCCCTCCCTCCTTCTCCTTCTGCCTCCTGACCAGCTGGTGCTTCCCTGTGGGGCCCCCGGGATGCGGTGTGCCCCCATCTTTAGGGGACCGTCTTCTCTTCTTGGTGGCTGGCAATCTCCTGACCCGCCGGCCTCACCCCGCCCGGGGAGTAGGAAACCCACCCTTCCAAACGGGCTGTGTTTCCTTCAGGGCTCCCAGCTATCCGCAGGGCCTCCCCCACTGCCCTCAAGACTCAAGATCAGACCTTCCCTCTCGCCAGCTAGTCACCCCGTTTCTGTGACTCTTCGAGGTCTCCCCTCAGGACAGGATTGATGCTCCAGTGCCCGCGGGGCCTCCGTGCCACAGAGAGCCCTGTCCCCCCGCCCCCAGGGAACATTCCGGGCCGTGGCTCTCCTGCCCTTGTGGGCCACAGCGGACCTGCCAGCACCTCTCACTGGGGCTGCTCCCAAACACACCTGGACTCAGGCCTCTCCAGGTGAGCACCCCGTCCACCATGGGGGCAGACACCACACTGGCTCCCTCCGTCCCGCTCTCGGCCACTCTTCCACCAGCCCCAGCGGCAGAGAGCGAGACCTTGCTGGAGCACCTGCCAGAGCACATTCCTCCCCCGTTTAAACCTCCATGTGTTTTCATGGCTTTCAGAACAAACCCATTAAGGGGCGCCTGGGTGGCTCAGTCAGTTAAGAATCTGCCTTCGGCTCAGGTCATGATCCCAGGGTCCTGGGATTGAGTCCCGCATCGGGCTCCTTGCTCGAGGGGAGGCTGCTTCTCCCTCTGCCTGCCACTCCCCCTGCTTGTGCTCTCTATGACAAATAAATAAATAAAATCTTAAAAAAAAAAAAAAACAAAAAACAAACCCATCGTGCTGAAGGCCACATGTGGTCTGACCCACCTGTGTGTCTGAGCTTGTCCTTTGTACTCAAGCCCCACTGGCCGTCTTCCTCTTCCAGAAGAAGCCATGTGGAAGCCAGCTTTGGCCCTGCTCTTCCCCCTTGCCTATTTTTCCACCCAGAACTTTGTGTGACTTCCTCTTTTTGATCACGTATTTAGGTGTTAGCCCTAAAGTCACTCCCTGAGAAACGCCTTTCCTGACCACCCTAACTTGCTCCTCTCCACCCCACTGATTTATTTCATGTCTTCAGAGTGGTGGTTATTTGGAAGAATATTATTTGCTCGAGTATGGGTTTATGGTCTCTGGGCTCCCTCCCACCCCCGTATACCCACTGTAATACAGATTTCAAAAGACGAGAGATTTTCGCTCATATGTATGTGCAGTATCTGGAATACTTAGTAGCTAGGACAGCGTTCGGCATGAGGTAGTGGTAACTACCTTAATTCATTATTTGAATCAACTTCGTTTTCAGATTGCTCTGTTTCCTAGAGTTCCTGAAAGGCAAATTTCTCAATTTATAGTTTCAGGCCCTTAGAATGGATTCCCATAGACTCTGATTTTTGGCTGTGAGTTCATCCTTGGTAAGCATTTTCTTCCATGTGAGTCTCCAGTGACTCTCTGTGGGAGGTTTCATTCTTGAGCCAGAGGGTCCAGCGAGCTTCACAATTCCTCAGCCTTACAAAGCGGTTAGAATTTGGAACACATAGCCATGGGTGGTGCAGACTTCCTGGCTCCATGTCTTAGAGGTGGATCGTTTCTGCCCACAGTCCGAGGCATCAGCCAGCTTTGGAGCTGAGTCCCTGTGGTGGGCAAAGACTTTCAAATACTGTTATTAGAACAGGACAGTTTGGAGTCCTGGCTTCGTTCAAGGAGCTCAGTTATAAATGCATAAAGGGCCTGAGACCTTAGCTCCAGCCCTTGGGACAGGTATTAAGACTCCAGCTCCCTGGGCCTCTTTCTGGTCCCCTTGCCCTGCAGGCTGCCTCTGTATCCACTCCAGCTTGAATGTTCTGCTTGGCCTGGGCCCTGGGCGTTCCCCCTTTCCGGCACTGGAGCTCAGCACCGTGGGCATATTTGGTTGATGTGATACCTTATCCAGCACTGGGTGTGTGTTTGGAGGGTCCGTGTCAGTGCAGCCCACCCTGTGGACCAGAGGATCCCTTCTGGTCAATCTCCCCGCTTTGTCTTATTGCTCCCATGCCAAGGCCCTGCGCGACAGCGACTCTGTGTTGTGCACTTTGGTTTAGGGTCCTTGCTTCCACATCTGCTCTTGGAGGGACCCCAAAGTACCCAGTACTCTGTAGGGTCCCCTGGGCCCCCACCATGAAGACTTGCTCATGAAAGGAAAGCGAGAGTGTCGGCTTTGTCGTCCACAGCTGGCCGCCTGGCTTGTGCTGCAGCTGCCCCCCGACCCAGCGGCCCTCTTCATCCTGTCAAGCTACAGAGCCTTTGGGGGCAAGGGGCTTCCTACCTCCCACAACAAATGGCAGGAAGGGCGGCTGGCCAGAGAAAGCCGGTGATTCTTACGGAGCCTTTCAAGGCTAGAGGCAAAGGTGGAATGCGTCGCTCACCACCGATTTCTTTGGCCTGCCCCCTGTTACACCCTGGCTTCCACGCGGGGTAAGAGGTGATACGACTGTAGCTGCAAAGCCGCTCAGATTTAGGAGCACTTAGTGTAGGTCAGACATGTGCCGAGCACCTTAGAGAATAACATAAATACAGAATGACTGATGCTGATCACAGCAGTTACCTATTTGGGTAGAGCTGGTCTCCCCCAGACTGCAGCAGCAGAGCTGTGACCACACGGCACCAGTGACTCGGAACGTCCGTCCACCTGCTGGTCTGAGTACACGTTTTACTTATCAAAGCACCCTGGCTGCCTTTTTCACTAGATTTTGTTTTTACATTTGTAAGTTTCAAAGAATTTTTTTTCTTAGGTTTTATAGTATATTTAAAGAAATGAGTGTCTTACCTGCCATTAAACCCTGATATACTTTTTCAATTTAAATAAAAAATACAACATGAGCAACAGGAACCCCAGTCCTTTACCATGTGGGTCAGTCCCCCAGACCTATTCCAAAGCCTTCCCTGCCGTTTCTCCCTGCTGGGTGTCCTCCTACCCGGGGCAGGTGGGATAGCACCTGTGGAGACTTGAAGCCTAACTCTTACTGGAGTGTGAGCCACCAGGAGGTTGTGTCCATCCCTCCTCAGGCCTCCAGCCCCCCCCCCCCCCCCCCCGCCAGGGGCCCTCAGACAGCTCCGGGGCCCCTTGGGCGCTCTGGTGAGAGGGGCAGTAGCTGGGAGGATGTCAGATCCTCCTCACGGAGGATCCTCTAGGGCAACAATGCTCTCTCCCAGGGCCAGAGGCTCTCTCCCAGGGGCTCCAGTGGTCCGAGACAAGAGACAGAAGCTCAGGGAAGGCAGGAGATGGCACCGCATGTGGTTAAGAGTGGCCTGGGGTTCAAGGGCCAGCTGGGTGACCTCAGTTTTGCCATTTGTACAGTGGGGTGATGAAATATGAAGACCGAATAACCTACTATTTGTACAGGGCTTGCAGTTTGTGTATGACATGAACATGGTATGAGCATTTGTTAAATAAATAAATGCCCCTGAATTCCAAAACAAGCAAGGTTCCACTCCAGATGCAGCAAGGGAAGGAACAGGAAGGATTGCCTAGAAGACAGAAGGAAGAACTGCCCATTCCATCCTGCTTTGGGCAACGATTTCATTCTTTGCCTCCTAAGCCCCTGCTGGAGGGAGCAGGAGGTCCTGAAATATGCACAGCTCCCACTCCTGCGCGGAGTGGGGGCGGCGGGGCGGGGGGAGTGGTGGTGGTGGTGGTGGTGGTGCTGTCCAGCCCCAGCTGGCAGGCAAGGCTGCAAGAAGCATGGGGAGGGGGGAATGGGGGGGGGCAGCTGTCCCCAATGAGCGACTCCCCGGCAGGTGGCCTTTCTTCATCCCTTACAGCTACCTCCCTGCTGCTGCGAGGTTCTTCTGATACAGTAACCAAGAGCTGGGCTCTGGAGGAAAATGCACCTGTTCCCTCACTCACTGCTGTTTCTCTGTGGGATGACCTACTACCAGGGCGGGGCTGGGGCCCAGCACCATGAAGCTAAAAGGCAGGGGCTTTCTTCCCCTCCCTGGTACCTTAGCAAAGGAAGCCCAATTAAGGAGCCTTCTCTGCTCCAGTGAACACTTAAAGCTAACTGACTTCTTGCCAGAAGTTGGGTTTCCATTAGTGACCAAGTAAGAGCAACAAAGAATAGTATGTATTCTCTACAGTACAGTGGCTCGTACTCGCGTGTGGACAGAGCGTTGGCATGAAGAGGGCCGGGAGGGGCAGGGAAAGAAAGAAAGGCATTATTAAAAAAAAGAAAAAAAAGGCTGAACACTCATTTTTTTTCCTAAACATCTCTCTATCCAAGAGGGGGGTTTTTCAACCTTTGCTAAACATCAATCCTCCGGGGAGTTTTTAAAAATCTAGTTGCCCAGGTCACACCCACCAGCCTAGTGTGTTCAGTTGTTTCCTCCCTACAGCCAGCCAGCCAAAAGCCAAAGTTATACACGGTTCCCAAAGGCCTAGTGGACTCGTCAGGAGCAGGGGTGGACAAACTTCCTGTAACGGGCCAGAGAGTAAATATTCGGCTTTGTAGGCCAATGAGACTGTTGTACCCTCCTCAGCAACACCACTGTAGCGTGACAACAGCCCGAGCTGACACGTACGTAAATGGGCGGGCATGGCTGTGTTCCAATAAAACTGTATTTGCCAAAACAGGTGGCGACCAGATTTGGTCCACGACTGTAGTCTCTGCCTGTCCCTAATCTAGGGGAGATAAGGGGGGCTCTCCTAAATCACCCCTTGAACGTCTCCGTAGTACCCCCTCCCAACACAAGAATCCTCCCTTTGCAAATCTATTCATAAAAATCCTATCAAAATAACCCAGCAAGCAGGCGTCCGGACACACTGAGGGAGGGCAGGCTCCCGGAGCTGGGTGGAAGGCGCTCAGGGGCTCCCTCCACTCTCTTCCGCCCATCTCTGTGGGTGTTTCAACATTTCCCAGGATACCAGGTTTGAGAGAGGAAATTTTATAAAGGAGGAAAACGCCTTCACAAAAAAAGCAGAAGCTGAAACCAGTCAGGAGCTGGGGGAGGGCGGGCCCCCAGTGGTTGGCCTCACATGTCTCCCCCCGGGGGTGGGGGGCGCCCTTCAGAAAGCGTTTGCAGAAGCAGCAGGGGATGAAGCCTGCGGGGAGGGTACTCACGACCAATAGAGCAGCATGAGCAGGAAGGGGCAGATGATGAGGGCCTGCAGGACCTGCCAGTCCCGGCACAGGGCGGCCAGCCCGGGCATGAGGAACTGCCCCGCCATGGCCACGAAACTCGCCACCATCGTGATCATGAACCGTTTTCCGGGGGGGCACAGCTCTATTCCTGGAACACAGAAGGGACAAGAGAGACATGAGCACCCTGCCCCGCAGCCTGGAGGAGCCACGGGTGCACCGGGGTCAGGGAACCTTCTCCAACAACCAAGCACCATAGAAATCGTATTTATTTGCTGGCCGCCGCGAGAGCCCTACGTTGCATGTCAATGTTGAGATCCTTGTTTTTTACAGCTGGATGAGCCGAGGCCTGGACTGGGAAGGAAGAGATTGTTGCTCAAGGTCACAGAGCGAGTCAGCGGCAAAAGAGCGTAATTCAGAATTGCCGAGCCCAGACACTAGGAGACGCTGCTTTGTATGGGGCTGTAGTGTTTGCGCTGCACAATTCCGCTTCCTCTGCTCTGGGGATGCTACTGAGCTTGCTGGAGGGCAGGATCCCTCTCCTGCCCATCTGCTGCCGTGCCTTCCTTGGGCGATGCTGTATCAGGGGACCCCCTCCACCTGGAACGTCCGTCTGCTCACTCCCGCCACCTGCACCATCCCTCCTTCTGGTCCCGACTCCTGTGCTCCTTTGGAACTGCGAGTTCCAGGCCATCTATTTGCACTGTGAGACCAAGACAGACCAAGTTGCACCATGGTTAATCTATCTGAACAAGACAAAAAAAAAAAAAAAAAAGCACCAAAAAACCAAAACCCAAAAAACAATCAATAAAGCAGATTTGGTAGTAAGTTTCTCCTCCCTGCTGGAATTCTGCAGCCCACTGTGACATGGGGGTGTCGCACGACCCTTTCTCTGTCCCCATGAGAGAGACAGCTCCTCTAGCAGAGGCATGTCTGAGTTATCTTCAGAAGTTCAAAATAGCACCACTGTCTGCCTTCACTAAATGTCTCCTGAATGCAGCGACACCATGGTCCCCCTTGTTGGCAAGAATCTATGCTCTGAATCTGACCTCGAGGGAAAAAAGACGGTCACAAAACCTTCAGCTGTAGCACCCAAGTGCCAGCTGTACAGATCCAGGATGTGAAGTCCTATACTCAAGGTCCTCCGCGCTGCAACGTAAGCTGAGTTTTATACATTCCCCGTCCCCCTGCCCCCCCATAGAACATGTCGGTTTGTTTGCTAGTCTTCTACAACATGCAGTATTCCTGAAAGCTTGCTTTTTTTTTTTTTTTTTTAAGTATAGTTAAAATGACTTTCTAAAAAAGGAGAAAGACCCTTGGGAGAGAATACTTTTTGTGCCTCTGTTTCCAGAGGCTGTGGATCCGTGGCTGTGGCCCATCTACTGGTTGTCTAGGGACCACAGCTGAGGTAGCAGGTCGAAAGGCAATAGGGAGGGGAGCAGGTTTGAGGGGAAAACAGACACATTACACTTGGCCACAAGGATGCAATCAGCCCTAACAAGGATAGGGCACCATGCCAGCCCATATCTACACCAGCTCACCTGCACGGAAAGAATAATAAGGTCATCAAAATTTCCACTGCCACTCTGTCACAAACAGATGATCATCACAGTGATGGGTGAGCGGGAGAGAAAGCTGGCCACACTGCATATAGCTTCTAAAGGACTTTTTGCCATTTAATTAAGAAAACAGGATTAAGCAGCCCTCTCCCGGCCACTTACTGCGATGCCATTCCTTTCAATAGGCACGAGCTGGGTTCACTTAAAAGATCACTTCCTAGGGGGACTCGGGTATTCACTCCTGATCTGGCATTTCTGCTCTTAAAAATAATGGATCAGGGTCTTTTTAGAAAAGAGGGATGGGGGGCGCCTGGGTGGCTCAGTCGGTTAAGCGGCTGCCTTCAGCTCAGGTCATGGTCCCAGGGTCCTGGAATCGAGCCCCGCATCGGGCTCCCTGCTCAGCGGGAGGCCTGCTTCTCCCTCTCCCTCTGTGGGCCGCTCTGCCTACTTGCGCTCTCTCTCTGCCTCTCTATCAAATAAATAAATAAAATCTTAAAAAAAAAAAAAGAACTGGCGCAGGTGGTAGCTTGCACTTAGTAGGCACAAGCGATAGATGTGCCATGGAAACCAGCAATCAGCATAAGCCAGGGTGAGTTCGCTGCTCAGGGCTCGGCACAGGTTTGTCTCAGAAGAGACAGTTTAGCACTTGGCCACCCAGGTAAGCTTTAAACAAAGTCAGAGAGATACTGTTCAAACAGCCGATGGCTCCATGTCAGTGGGCTGGCAGGTGCAACGGGCATGGCACACAGCCTGTGGATTTGCTCTTCACTGCCTCTCTCTCTAATTCTGTGCCCTGGTAAGTATGAGACTATCCGAGACTATGGTAGCTTTACTACAGACCCCTTCGGGACGTCTCATCCCACAAGCTAGTCTACACTCCGTGCTATCGCATGAAGGATCACAAGGCAACTTCCCAAATGAGGGTGTGGGTTTGTGGAGGCCAAAAGAAATTCGTCGCTTGATGGGCAAATGATTCCACAGTCTGACTTCTCAGCAACCCCCCTCCCTAGCTGCAAATGACATGCTGTGACCAGGACATATGTCAGCGTTCCTGTCGACACGACAGTGATTAATTGTCATAGTTATTCTCCCATAGGGTTCTCTCATCCCTCTCCCATAGGCGGGTGGAGGGTTCCTCTAATTCCTTGTGAGGTCCTGAAGAATCTGCACCACCCGAGAGCTTGTTAAGAGATGCAGAATCTCAGGCCCCACTCGGACCTCCAGAATCAGCTTCTGCATTTTATCAAGATCCCCGGATGACCCCTTGCAAGGCACCGGCTCACGATACTTCCCCCAAACGGTTACCCTCACCCACAGCGCGAGAAATGTTTTTCCTTCCCAGACAGTATCTGAGAGCTGAATAAGTAACATCATTTTCTGACTGCTCCACTCCTGCTTTTGCAAGGACTCTTAGCAGAGATTTCACTTTATTTCGCCAGGTAGAAAAATGGACGAGCACTCTAGTTGATCCATATATTTTAGCATTCCCGCCAGGGCAATGGAAAAACACAGCGCTTTGATCTAAGGACACAGGTATGACACTTGCATATAATAACCTTTCTGCCTTGACTCACCAGAAATCCTCTCCAAACTGCCTGAAATCCACTACGTTCTGAACGTGGCTATAAAGTTGTTTAAAAAAAAAAAAAAAGCAATTATCAAAGAACGGCAGGCACTTTAGGCTTGCCATTAATCACATGTTCCTTTTGGATGATGAGAAATCAGTTTTCCTGAAGTGGAAGAGAGGAAGAAATACATCACAGCGTTAAAGCCTTGACTCCTGGCATCCGGTAGCAGGGGACAGAGACGGCAGGTAGGTGGTTTCTGCCCACAGGGGGCCTGCTCCCGGCTCTGCAAACAAGGGCATTTGGTGCAGGGGTTCACACACCTTGGAGATGCCTACAGCTATGAGGCCAGGGCCACTGGCCTCCGTCTTCAAAGGCAGGAGGGACGTCTGGGTGTCTCAGTCAGTTAAGCATCCACCTTCGGCTCAGATCATGATCCCGGGGTCCTGGGACCGAGCCCCGCATAGGGCTCTGTTCAGCGGGGAGCCTGCTTCTCCCTCTCCCTCCGCTGCTCCCCCTGCTTGTGCTCTCTCTCTGACAAATGAATAAATAAAATCTTGAAAGGCAGGGAAACCTGCTGGCAGCAGGGAATGGTGTCCCAGTGGCACCGCCCCCTCAGGACCTGGGGATCACAGAGAACAGGCCACCCACAGGCAGGCAGCCACAGCTCTGCACCGCTAGCTGGTTGGCAGCACCTGGAGTGGCCCGGGCGGCATGCCATGCACTTTTGTGGGAGGCCCGCCCTGAAGTCATCTTAGTAGGTTTTCACTTATGGGCAGCAACTACCCCCCCTCCTTATGTAAAACAACTAAGGGCCACACACACAAGAAATCATCTTAGGTGAAGCATCGTAGATTCAAATGTGAAAAGCCTGGATTGTGATGCGAGACAGCCTGCGCCTGAATCTGTCCCCACCACTTCAAAGCTTGTGACCTTGGTCTGGTCATCTGTGAGCTCTGTGCCTCAGTTCTGTCATCTGTAAAACGGGCTATTGTGGGCATTAAATGAGCATAGAGTGGTTGCACATAGAAAATGTGACATGTTGGCTTTTCAAAGTAATAATATGGATTATTACCATATATAATAATATAATTATTGCCAAGTCACTCTTTGGTCTCATCTGACCTCTTTATTATTCACCTGATCTGGTGAATTTCAAGGTAGGATTGAAGGACTGACCCGGCTGGCTCAGTCCGTAGAGCATGGGACCCTTCATCTCAGGGCTGTGAGTTCGAGCTCCACACTGGGTATAGAGACTACTTAAAAAAAATATAAATGAATGAATGAATCGATTCAGGGTAGGAATGGGTTTTGTTCGAAAAGACTGAATAAGAAAACCTACAATGACAGTCTACACTCTTTCTTCTCCATATATTTTATTTCATGGAGATTCTCTCAGGCCTAGCAATAATCCATCAACTGAAAAACAGAACCAAGTGAACCAAGAAAACCACATCAGAAATCCCTACTCTTAAATGACTTTTTCCCTAATGCCTTAATGGGGAAGGCTGAAAAGCTACACTTCTAAGCTTGTCAGACGTTGACGGCAGAGGAATTGCAGAACGTTATGAGAGTCAAACAGCATGGAATTAGGCCTTGGCAGAGGCATTTGGCCTGTAGAATGGGGGGGGTCACAACCACAGCAGTCTGAGCACGCCGGTACAGGGGCAGCCCGATGCTCGTCTGTGACGCCTACTGGAAACATGGTGTTGGGGCGGGAGATCTTTTCAGAGGATGTGCTTTTCAGAAGCTTTCAGATCCTTACAAATTTCCTGGAGGAGGAGAAGCGTGCTGCCCAGATGAGTCATTCCAGGTGATAGAGGACAAAGACCCAAGCAGAACCAGATCATCAAAGCTGAGGGTCATTAAACGGCCCACAGCCTCTCCTCAGAAGGAGGTTGGGAGGGTCACTGTGATGGGTCAACAGGTGACTAGGCTAGGTTCTCAGGGATTCAATCAATAGTAATCTAGGTGTTGCTATCAAGGTGTTCTGTAGATGTGATTAAAGTCCACAATCAGTGGACTTGAAGGAAGGGAGATTATCCTAGATAATCTGGGCAAGCCTGACTCAATCAGTAGCAAGGCCTTACAGAACAGAGCTGAGGCTTCCCTGAGGAAAAAGAGAACATCCTGCCTGTGGATGGCAGCTTCATCCTGTGCCCGAGTTCCAGCCTGTCTTTCTTGCCAGCCTGCCCTCTTTTCAGATTTCAGATCTGCATAACCTGCTCCCACAACTGTGTAAGCCTATTCCCTGCTGAAAATCTCTTCCTGTATATCTCCTCCTGGTTCTGTTTCTCTGGGTGAGCCTCGATACAGAGGTCAGGCTTCTTACACTCTCACGAGGTCACACAGGGTCCCCCATGAAGCCCTGTCTCAAAGCTGCTGGCCCAGCCGGCCACCTGGCCTTCCGACAGTGCTCTCAGTATGGATCGACACCTCCTACCCTGCTTCCCTTCCAGGCCATCCTGGACCTGGTTCCCCAGCCTCATCTAGGTCAAAGCCTATGAAGGTGGCCGCATCATTCTACTCTCCTGGTTAAGCACACAGATGGATGACAAAATGGCACTGGGGACAGGCAAGGGCATGCAGCGTGGGCATCCTTCATCAGAGAGGAGCCAGGCAGAGGAAAGCTTTAGAGTTGGGGGTGCGGGCAAGGTGTAAGAATTAAACGTCAGAGTTCAGGAAGGATTTCATCAATTCTGCACTAAGAAGAAAACACCATGGTGGCTTTTATCTTTGTTTTGGGAGCAAGAGGTTAGGGAGAAGATGCTTTGTCCTGCTGACTACCTCCCCACCAGAGATTTGGGGGTCAATCTGCAAAGGGAATAAACATCTCTCCAAGGTCCCATCCAGCTTGGAAATTCCATGATCCCACAAGAGCCACTATGAGGCTTTATATGCAGGCGGACCAGACTTTAAACAATCTCCCCCTCGACGTGATGTAGAGCAGAAGTAGCTGAAATTAGTCATGTGGTCTGAATGGTTCTAAGACTGCAGAGCTCCAGGGGTGGATCCAGGGGGCTCCAACACTCGAACCCAGCTCCACTGTGACCTCTGAACCAGGAGCTCCCCAGTGTGGCCTCCACGAACTCCATGGGCTGATGCCAGGACACCTCTGGGGGAACCTGGCTGATTAGGAGGTGCTACAGGCAGAGCCTAGAAGTCAGGTGACAGCTACAGAGCAAAGCTCTTCTAGGGAATGCCCCTGAACGTCCACCAAGAACCTCAACATGTGGAATAGCCTCCTTTGGCTAAAACCAAAGGTTCTGCCTTCTCATTTATGCCTAAAGGTGTCATAATGTTCAGCCTGATGGGTTTTAAAAGTTTAGCTGGTATTCAATGCCCAATAATCTAGAAACTCCTTGCTGATACAATTTAATTAGAAACAAAATGCCCCGTTCAGATAGAGCAGAGTCTCCGTGGATACGCACGCTCAGCACCTGCAGATGCCCCTGACCTGCCGCTCAGGCCCCCTTAGGGGAGTGTGGCGCTGTTGCACCAGAGGCGCTCCGTGTGTTGAGAAGCTTCCAGGCAAGGAGCACTAGGTGAGAGGCAAAGCTGTGCTGGTAGCAGACAAACTCATCCACTGCGTTGGTGTCGGTGTCTAAGGGATTTGCCGGCAGGAAATAGTCTCTTCTCACCTTCCCAACCCCCGCCAGCACACTCACCTAAATGTTCACTGGGTTTCGGAATTATGATTGTTTGATTTAAGAAAAAAAAAAAAAAAAAAAAAAACCATTTTAGAACCAGGCTTAAAAAGACCTGTCCCATCCTTCTATAATATGTAAGTGAATAAACACAGCCCTTTTCTTTCTTACAATATTTATTCCAAAAACTGAAGTCTGTATTTTCTTGGGATTGCTAACCGCTCCTAGCTCTTCTAAAATGAGCCTATGGGATTTTTCTGGATCAGAGTTGGCCAGCAGTGAAGGAATATATGGAGTTGGCTGACCACGTCTACACCAGAGAACAAGGAAAGTGCGCCCTGCATGGGGGAGCTCAGTTGAGGTCCTGGGATGGCGGGCAGCGGGGTTAAATGCCTCCCCTGCCTCTTCCAGGCCAGGTGAAGCTACTCACCCTCTTTGTGCTCCTTGTGTGCTTCTGTCATCTATGAAGTAGATAATAACTGTACCCCCCGCACATAGGCGCCTATCTAGCTGCTGTGGAAGGCTTCCTACTCGCTGTTGGCCTTACGCACCTCAGGCCGCTTCCGTGAGGCTCTGGGTGGGCACATGGAGCCAAGAGACTAACTCCAGTGAATTCAGTTCTTCCACAAGGGACCTAAACTATGCTGGGTTTTAGGAAAAACATGGTCAGAACCCACCCAAACCATGTGATATGATGTACAAGCTCCCTAGAATAGGATTCTTCTTTCTCTGGCTAGCAGGGAAAGCCGACAAGCCTACTTGGAAAGAATAGCCTCTTCTGGGCAGGGCCTTCACCCCAGCCGAGGCTGTGAGACGTGGCGGGGAGGGTGAGGCCCGAGCTGTCCCTCTCGTCCTGCCTCCCACTTCCCTCTTGCAGTGCTTCATGCTAGCCAGGAAGCCCATGCCCAGGCCTGCCTCGTCGTCCCTCACTAATGCATACGGGAGATTCCAAGGCAAAAAGCAGAGGGGCCTGCAGGGAGCAGAAATAGGCCTGGAAGTGTATAAAAGCACACACTCTGGGGCACCTGGGTGGCTCTGTCGGTGAAGCGTCTGCCTTCGACTCAGGTCATGATCCCAGGGTCCTGGGCTCGAGCTCTGCACCGGGCTCCCTGCTCAGCGGGGAGTCTGCTTCTCCCTCTGCCTCTGCCCCCCCCCCCAACTTGTGCTTGCCCCTTCTCTCAGGTAAATAAAATCTTTACATTAAAATAAAAGCACACACTGCTCCTCACGGGTTCAGCACACTTTTATCGTACACCCTACTGCACGAGAACAGCCGGCCCTTGCAGCTTCTCTGGCTGCACGGCCCCGGGCCACTCTGACGGGCCCCAAGCCACCTGTCCACATAGCATGAGCCGTCCCAAGGCTCGGGAGAGGGAGGCGAGACCCGCTCAGGAAAGGACAGCATCTCCCCACACCGTATTTAAGCACCAAAATTAAACATGATTCCTGGAATGGTCTGGGGAATGAGAGACTACGGCAACACAGTGCTGACTGGCCGCCACATGAGGCGCAAGGCCACACAGAGGCCGATGGGGCCCCTGCGACCACACCGCCCAGCCCCGTGCAAGAGCGCACACCATGCACCCAGGCCACTCGTCCAAACCCAGGGTCCTTACAAAGGGCGTCCACTCTCCCTCTCCTCTGCCATCAACCAGCTCAGCAGCACACGGTGGCCGCTGCAGAAAAACTGCCCCTTGTTGCAATACCACCTGCCTCCCTGGGGCACGGACTTCCTCCAGCCTGGCTTGGCTCGGCCTCCCGGGTGCTGCTGCCCACCCGGGGGCCGCCAGAGGCCCCTCCCAGCAGCCCCTGAGCCCCTGGGGGCTCCCCCTCACTCCCTTCCCGGAGAGGAAGACGACTCTCTTCCAATCTCTCACTGGCCTCCTGCCTTCCCTCTGCCCTCCTCACTGCACTCGCCCCCCTTCCGGCCACTCACCCAGCCGGGCCTGGGAGTGAAAGTGCCCCTCGGTAATTACGGCCCCGGCTGGGGACAACGGGCCCCCGGGATCCTGAAAGACAGACCTCTGGGCATGGGATTGTGGAATTCCTTATTATAGCAAGAGGGCCCGAAATTGCCAGTCATCTCGACTCAAATAGCAGTCGAGGGCATGACTGTACAAGGTTGCTATTATCAGAACAGCTCCGAATCTTCCCTTCCGCATGGAAAACTCCCTTTTCCTCCTCACTTAGGCCCTGCCGACATAAAGGAACGGTCGGAAGAGTCTGAAAGGCTGTTCCTCTATTTAGAGAAAGAGAAAATAAAAACACAGAAATGGAGCTATTTCTTAGGAATCACATTCCAGTGTCTGCCAGACATGTGGACATAGGCATTTAAAGCTCACATGTAGAAGGACTGACCTGATGACCACCAGGTGAGTAACCTGTCGTCATGTCTCCACTGCTCACTGTGGGCCAAACACTTTGGTAGGCCATTGTTCACACATGAAACTCACTTCATCTGCACAGAGACTCTATGAGGTAAGGATTGTTTTTAATGCTCATTTTACACAAGAGGACCCTGAAGCTCAGAGTAATTAAGGGACTCGTCCAAGATCACAGAGCTGAGGAAGGAATGAGGTAGGAGTTGAGGCCAGCCCCCCTCCCCCGTGCCTCTCCACCCCTCTGCTGTAGGCAGGAGCTGTTGTCAAACAGAGCCCCTGGTGGGTATGGCCTCTGTGCCGTGTTCCTGCCAGAATCTAAGCTCCACAGAGGCCAAGGCTGCTTCACCTTTGCTCATCACCCTTCCTCAGAGCCTAGGACAGTGCCTGGCCCCCAGCCGGGGCTCAGCTGTCTGTCGGATGAAAAGCGGCATCATGGGTTCTTCCTGTCTAGATTAGTCACTTCACCTATATTCCCCCTTTCTTAAGATTTCTTCAGTGGAATCAATTAGAGTTATGGTGGCTGAGATCAGTTGGTATATCTGCAGAAACTAGTCTTACATGTGAGCTCATCATGGTCCGCAAAGTCACAGGATGATCAAAATTTGGGGACATGTCAACCATAAAACCCAGCTACCCAATATGAGCCATAAAGTTCAGTTTCCTTTCCAAATAATAAATGATTTCTATTACTTTACATTTGTTTTTTAAAAAAATAACATTACAATTCCTCAAAATGAGGAATGGGGCTTTAAATGTTCACTAATGTTTCTGCTCAGAAACACTGTTTAAAAACCAGCGACTGATGTTCAGCACGACATGCATAAGAATTTAATACCGCTTTTTTTGTCTCCTGGTATTTAGTAAGAGAAGAAGAATCCAAGGAGAGAAATGACTTCAAACACCAGAACAGCCTCAAGTCCACTGAAATCTTTTGCAGTTCAGATCTGGAGCTCCTTTTCAAGCTCAGTGAATACGCAGAGACAGAGAGTGGGTGGTTTTAGGGTCAAGAATGCACTTTAGAAATTACTATCCAGGTTTTCCAGCTGCCAGTTCCAAAGCAACAATCCTCAAACTTCATTTTCTCTCGTTCTGTCCACGCTATGGATGGAGATCACACTTACTGATTGGTCCTGTGTGCATAATCAGATTATGCACAGGAGCCAAAGGAAGCCTCCCAGGCCTTGGGATTTGAAACAGCAGGTGTAGCCAAAGAGAACAGTCCTAAATTAGTTCCAGCTCTGACTTCCAGGGGCATGCACTTAGCTCCCCAAGCGTCAGAGGGCAGAGAGTACTCAATTTTTATTTCTCATCATCAACATTGCCGATACTGTCCTTATTTTATGAGACTGGCAAGGAATCAAGAACTTGGGGGCTGGGTTTATGGTAAATAGAATATAGCGCACTGTGAGTTCATAGTATCATTACGTGTAACATGCAGCAATAGTAAATGCATTTCACTCTTTGGAATAATTTTCCTAACTAGGCAAGAATTATTAGTAACTTAAGTCTTTCTAAACAAGGCCTTCCTTTTTTCTTACTTTCTCACCTTCCCATCTTCTATTGTATCTGTACTTAAAAAAAAAAAAAAACTTTTGAAAGTTTGCATGGTCACGAAGAGCAGAGAAGAGCAGATGGACCCCTAGACCATCTGCTAGGGTCAACAATGATCAATGTTTTGCTTCTCTTGGGTCTTCTGCTTCTTTTCTCTCTTTCCTGTAATGTTTTAAATCAAATGCTTGAAATCAGGTCATTTTACTTCGAAATACTAACGTATGGATGGCTCTTTATCAAAAGGACATTTTCTTACAAGAAGACAATGCCATCATCACATGTAACAATCAATAATAATTCTTTAATATTATTTCACATCCAGCCTGTGTTCAAATTATTCAGTTACCTCAAAAAAGTCTCCATCTGGTTGTACTTTTAAAAATCCGGTCTATATGTTGCACATCTCTTAGGTTTCTTTCAAGCTAGAGAAGCCCCTCCCCATGATACTGTGCTGGTGAAGAAACCAGAGGGGTTCTCGTTTTATGTGATTACTTTCCCATTGGTTCCTAAACTGGAAGCTAGACCTAAAGATCTGGTTGGACTAAAGTTCAACATTTTAGGTAAGAAGAGTTCATGGGTGGGTCTGCACTTCCTATCAGAGCACCCACGAGGGACCTGCTTCCAATGATGTGAAGATCAATCAACCACTCCAGTGGGGGCATCTCAGCGTCCCGTCCCGGAATCATCCACTAACATTCTTGCTACTGGTTTTGGCATCCTCTGATGATCAATGCCCGTATCAATCATTTCATTAGGGGGTACAAAATGGTGATCTGGTTTTCTAATTCCATCATTCATTTTTTTCACCTTGAATTATTTGGTAAAGGACTTTGTTAATTCGGAAGAGGCAGCAGTATATAATCATGATCGCTCTGGGTGATGGATAATTTCACACGTCATGTCACCCTCCCACTGTACTCACAGCAAAACAAAGCCTTTCACAATTACTCAAGACCTCATGTCATCGCCACCCCGCCCGCACCCCTCAGACCTCATCATCTGCCACTCTCCCCCTCCTTCATGTCACTCCCGCTACCCTGGCCTCCTTGCTGCACTTACTGGCTGTCCCCTGTGCCTGGAACACCCTCCCCGGAGTCACGTGGCTCTCTCCTCCCTCCCTTCGGGTCTCTGCCCAAGTGTCACTCCATCAGAGAAGCTCAGCCTGTGCTGAATAGCAATCTTTACCCCTCGTCATGCCCCAAGTTCTCCCCGATGACTTCTCCCATGGCTCTTCTTAGAACCCTGGTTCTCAAGTGCGGACCCAGACCAGAGGCATAAGCATCACCTGGGACCATGATGGAAGCACAGATTTTAGGGCCCTTCTCCAGACCAAAATCAAATCAGAATTTGAGGTTGAGTCCAGCAAGCTGTGTTAACCAACCCCAGCGATTCTGATGATTCTCAACTTTAAGAACCCCTGCAGTGGACTTTATAAATATTAGATCATTTCATCCTCCTATCACCCTCTGAGGTAGCTACTATTTTATCATTCCATTTTCAAGGTGGTAAAACACGGCCTTCTGGGCCCCATGCCTGGGGATTTGGATTCAGGGGGTCTGGGGGCAGGTCCCAGAACCTGTGTAACAAATTCGCACATGATGCAGATGCTGGGGGTTCAGGGACCACACTTTGAAAATCATTGCTCTGAACACTGTAGGCAGAGTTTTAGACACCGTAAGCCCGAGATCCCATGATCCACTCTCCCTTTGCAGCATTAGCATATTAACAATAACACAGAACAAAGCTACATTACAGCTTATAACACCTGTTGGCCTATTGGCCTTAGAGTGACTGGAAGCTTAATTTTTTTCCCTCTCATCAGACATAGGATTTTTTTTTTCCCCACTGAAAAAAACAGTTCCTCCAAGGCCCAAACGGCCAGGCAGGCAGGGGCATGAAAGACCTGGGGTTGCAAAGAAATTCAACGAAATTCAACTCTCAGTCTATTTCAGATGAAAGGAAACTCAGAGAACACCCCCCGGTGCCGGTGGAGTCAAATGCCAGGCAGATAAGAAACGTGTGAAACTGACCTGGCATGAGGGGCGGGGCCTGTGGCAAAGCAGCAGGTGCTTGCTGGTTTGCTAGTTTAAAGGCCTTTAAGTTCAATTAGAAAATACAACACTGTCTGGGTCACACAAAACATGCCTAGGGTCAGGGTCTGGCCACACGCTTGCCTGCCTGCAGCCACTGAACCTCACCCAACCTGCTCATTTTATTCAAGGGGAAAGTAAGGTCGGAGTGAGTTGGTACTAGCCTAAGCAACCATGAATTCCAAGCCTGGGGCTCTCTGGGCTTTACGACACGGCCTCTGGAGGATACAAGTCACTTGGATTGCTCCTGGTTTACTTTTAAATGGAGATTACAATAAAAACAAAAATCAAACTTGATGTGACATATGTCAGTTAAAATTAGCTCTCTCCTCCTCCACCAAACTGGAACACCCCTTTGTGCCACATTCAACCTAACAGCATCTCCCCACGAATTACAGGGTCAGATCAGGCCAACAACTGGGAAGGGATTTTTCAAGAAACAGATCTTTGGTGAGGGGATATGCCGGCCGGAAGGAACCGTAAGTTTCTCTTCCCACCCCAAGTGAAGTGGAGTATCCTCAGCACAAGTGAGACGTTCTAAGATCCGGTGGCATCTTGCCCCAGGGTCATCTTGTTTCTGACAGAGTTTGATCTACGTGGTGTTTGACCTTGGATTTCCTGTACATGGCGTGAGGGTGGGGAGGTGAGGAATTTGACAGTACAGAACACTAGTTCTCAGCCAAGTCCTGCCCTGGAAATTGGGAGACAACGCCTCCTCTGTGGCAAAGCCTCTCGTCCCAAGTGGGAACAAAGCCTCAGAGGGCACAGCTCTGAAGTCCCATCTAGGGAACTCCAAAGGTCACACTTGTGTTCATCACACCCATGCCCTGCGGCATGCACAGTGTGGGCTCAGTAAACAGATGCTGAGTAACACATTTATAAGCGTTCAAGTAACAGAACACTCCTCAGCTTAAGTCCCCCACATGTTTGCCAAACTCCTCCACAGCGGGACTCGAGTTTACTCCTCTGGGCAAAGCCCTACTGTGACCCCACGGACAGCAGTGTGGCCCTGGGGCGGCCATCCGGCCTCTTCCACCTGAGTCAGGGCCCTCGCCTTTACAATGCAGAGTGCGCCCTTCTTCTCTCCTGGAAGTCAGGTGCTTTTCTCTCCTGGGGGATGCATCCGTCTGTCCTTCCAGCTCCAGAATGTACAGTTTATAATGCAGCAGACTCCAATCTGGCCCCTGGGGGAGCACTACGTTCAAGTATTGCTCTGCTGAATCCTAGAGGTGGCTGTTGGAAACCATGGAAAGTGCACGTACTGAGATGTGCATGTCACCCAACCTGGCAGTTAGCAAATGTTTCCACAGTGTCCTCCTGATCATCCACACCGGGCGGCTGGAGGCAGAAGACAGAGTCTCCACAGCATGTCTCCTCGTCCACCTATGACATTTCTCACCCAGACTGCTGCCATAGCTTCTCCAGAAGGTTTTCCCCTTCATTTGCCTGACACCGCTGACAGATTATTGACCCTAAAACAGAGCTCTGTTGTATTTCAGTATTGCTAAAAATGCCAACTCCTGTCCAAATTCTGAGCGTGCTGTTGACGGTTCTCTCTGATTTCACCTTCCTGGCCCATTTCCCTCTCACTGTTGGCTCTCCTCACATAACTCCACATGCAGCGTGCATTAGACCATTCCAAGCCTTACATGGTGCCCCCCCTGCTTGCCACTCCCAGTCCCCCGCCTCCGTCTACTCAAATCCCTTCCCATCCATTAAGGCCCAGCTGTCCCTGCACCTTCCTCTGTCAGCGGCCGGACCGCCAAGCCAGATGTAACCTCTTCCTTCTGGATCCTAGAGGGCTCCGCAAGCGCATTCCAGAACCTCCTACTCCGCCTTCTCCTGGTGCAACCGTGAGCTTCTTGAGAATGAAAACCATGCCTGCTCCTCTCTGCTTCCTTCTTAATGTCTAGCACTGTATTCAGCACCTACCAGATGCTCTGTGACTGTCTGCTGACTTCAAACAACGAAAATGAGAGAGGCACAATTTTCCACGGGAGCCAGAGAATCCCGTTAATGAAGAAAGGATGGCAGGTTTTATTAAGCACATTGACGTGAGGGAATGAGGATCTGTCATGAATGGAGCCTCTGAGGGCTCTCTGCACCAAACGCAATGAGCAAGAGCTCCTCCAAGCCACTCTACAACACAAAAGCTTGCAGGCCTATTTGTTAGAGAATATCTCCACCGCCACCCCCCCCCCCCCCCACAATGGCTCCCAGTGGGTATTTACTGCCTAAGGTAGAGCATTTACCGAGCCGCTATGGTGGCGCTGGGGGGACGGTATTTACCATTTACAGAGGACTTGTATGTGCTTGTCATTGTGCGTGGCACCTCTTCTTTCTCTTTTTAAAGATTTTTATTTACTTGAGAGAGAGAGAGAGAAAGGGAGAGAGCACGAGCAAGGGGGGAGGGGCAGAGGGAGAGGGAAAAGCAGGATTCCTGCTGGGCAGGGAGCCCGATGCGGGGCTCGATCCCAGGACCCTGGGACCATGACATGAGCCGAAGGCAGCTGCTTAACCGACTGAGCCACCCAGGTGCCCTCTTCCTTTCCTTTCATTCTTGCAGAGAAATTATTCTTGCAGGGAAACCGAATAGTTTTGCATAGATGGATGAACAGGATTGGACAGGCTCAGTAATGCACAGCAGGGCGGGGTCCTGCACACACATCTTGTTTACACTGCATCTGCACCACCCCCTCTCGGGTAGGTGTTAACATCTTAGGTGAGGCTCAGCAAAGTTACAGGATTGGCTCACACACCCACGGCTGGTAAAGGGAAGAGGCAGATTCGAAGCTCAGGTGTCTGTGGAGCCCGGCTGGGGAGGTAACAGGAGGGTCTGTACTCCCTGCATGCTGGTGTGCACGGGGTCTACAAAGGGTGTAGACAAGCCAGTGTAGGAGAAAGGCCCAGCGAGGCCCCCGGTCGGCACTGCCTCGGGGACCCGCGAGTATTCCCCTGGGGACTTAAGTTTTCTCATCTGTAAAAGGAAGGCTGGAGATGTGAGTCGGCCACACCAGGACATGCCACTTTGGTAGAAGGACTGTTCAGAGCTGAAGGCAGCTGGGGAAGAGCAGATACAGGAAAAGTCTCTCTGCCTTCCTCCTTTTAGCCTAAAGGCAAGGCAATACATTTTCCTTTGTGAAGGGTCCCCTTTCCCTCCTTGCCCCAGGAAGAGGAAACGAGATGATTCTTGTCACTGGAGATGTCACCAGCTTGAGTCCTCATAACACAGCTCTCCGAAAGAGCCTTATCTTCCATTGCTTCCCCCATAGACTGACGTCTCCACAATGTACCAACCCTAGAAAGTCTGACCTCTTTGCCTTTAGCAGGCAACCTCTCCATATATTATCAGTCTTTGTTATAATTATATATAAGCTCTCAGGGCTAACAGAGAAGGCTAACCCCTTCTTTGGGTTTTTGCTTTCTTTTCTGTGAGACCTTGTGTACACATGAAAATTAAAATATTAACATCAAATAAAATTTGCATGCCTTTTGTCAATTTAATTTACATGGCCCCAGAGACTGAACCTAAGAGGGTAGAGGAAAAAAGATCTTTCTTCCCTTACAGTTGCATTCCTAAAGTTGTAACATTTTATAATTGTGTGATAGTTTTTGGTAATTATTATGAAAAGGAACAATGCTGTTCGAGAAAGAAAAGTCTGTACAAAATTAAAAGTGCTCAATTACACAAGAAGATGTAGATTTTCGGATTTTTTCCTTTTGTCTGAGAACGCTGACTCTTCGCAGCACAGAGTGCTATTCCATCAAGAATGCTGACATGGAGAAGAGGCAAGAGAGGTACCAAGGAAGGGGCTTCGGGAGGAGGGTTGGGGGGTCCAGGGTTGGGAGGGCTTAATAGAGAACATGAATCCCTAAGCTGAAATCTAAGAGATGTGGTGGTGATGCCAGACGGTGGGCTGTAGAGAGAGCACAGAGAGACTGGTAGGGTCGAAGGAGAGGGCAGCCACTCATCCTTAGCGGACACGACGGCTTTGTGGTTGTTACTCCCACCACAACTAAAACCCATGCTGGCTTCCTGCAGGCCAATCAGGGTTTCGCATCCCTTAAAAATCCCCACCAATTGTGATTAAAAATAAAACCACTATGTTTCCCCCACCCTCCCCGGCATACCCCCAATCCAGTAACCTGGCACCATGCGCACAGGCCTTTGATGGAGACAGATGATGATCTGTCTTCAGAGACTGTGTCAAGCTCCGCTATAAAGCTTTCTGTTTCCTGCCTACTTCCCAGGTGCAGCACAGTTCCCAGCCCTGGCCCCATCCCTCCTGGGGTGAGAGCCTCAGCTTTCCAACTCATAATGCCTCGGAGTATCTGCCCAAAGGCCAGGATCCTGACGCAGATGTGTGGGATTAAAAATGACTGTATCCACGAGAATGCACCTTCTTTCTCTTGCTTTCCCACAGGCTCCTACAAAAGCACCTTTATCCAAGAGAGACAGGCTGGGGAAGGCAGTGGGGAGAACAGAAGCTTTGAAGGTGGTTGGACTTTCCATCTTCCGAGGACCAGGTATAGGCATTAAGCAGGGTACTTAACATACAAATGTCCCTCTTAGGAAAGGATCATAGGAACCATCTGCCGGAACTGGAGCAAGAATGAAAGAAATTGATGATATGAGGTAGCGTGCCTTATAAAAGGTAGCATGAGATATTTGCTCTGGTGCCTTCAAACAGCACATCAGTATCATTCAGGGACACAGCCCAACTGTGGTCTGGCCAGAGGGCCCGTTCACCACCGTAACAGAGGCTGTGACCATAAATGCCCCCTTTAGTTCCAGGTAACCATGATATAAAAGAACTTTTGTAGAAGTTTCTAACTCTTGCAAAACTTGGGGACTTTTTGCCTAAGAATGGCAACTTCCAAAATGACGGGATTTCTAACACAGTATAAAAGGCCTTGCTGAATGATCTACTATTGTAAAAGGGGGAAAAAAAAAAGATTTCCAAGGTCCCTTGTGAAAAAGGATGAGATAATGGCCATAGCAAATTTATGGAGCAACAGAGTGCAGTTCTTATGGAAAACAGATAGGATTGATGGGGAAAGCACAGCCCCACAACCTGCCAAAGATGGCAGAGCAGAGAGATCTTCCCAAGGTGCCTGCGGATTGTGATGGAGAGCCACTTGGAATGGACACTTTTAGCATTTGGAGAATGGAAGTAATGTAGGTCTAGAGTATTTACGTCTAAAGGAGTAGTGTTTTCACACTGCATTCCTTCTTCAGGAAGAAAGCTGAGTGGTCAGGAGCCCCATCATTTATGTTCTGTGTGCCCATGGTCATTAACATCACATTTTGCACGCAACGACGCCTTCTGATCATTTTATACTATTAAAAATGGCCTGCTGTGAAGTCAGGGATTATATGGCTCCTTCGAGTTCTTGGTTCTGAGGGGAAAATGTTCAAAACACACAGTACTTTGTAAAGAGAAACACTCCCCACATCAGTGTCGTGGCCAGGCTGACCCAGTTCACAGATGCCCTTACGAGGGCAAGAGAAAGCATTCCCTCGAATCAAATTGAGAGGAAAATATTAAATACGAAGGATTTAAAGTTTAGAAAAGTTATGCCACAGCAATGTGTTGTTTTTTTGTTGTTCCCAAGATTTTATTCCAAAAGCCTACCTTTTAGAGGGTGCAAGGGGCTGTTGCAAGGTGAGGTCTTGAGGGCACGTGACGCTCAGGTTTAGCGAGACAACTGTCAGACCTCACTGGAAAATTTCTAAGTGGATTTGTTTTGTTCTCTCCCCCCCTTTCTCTTTGGTCCAGAACATAAAAACACAGAAAAAGCCATTCCATTCTTGCACTTTGGATGGGATGCCGCAGTCACTGGTTAATCATTTCTGTGGTCTCAGGCGACATTCAAATGTAAATCCTGGCACACAAAACAATCCCAGACTCTGGAGGTCAGCGTGCAGCCAGCCCTTCTGATTCACGCTGGGCTGCCTTTGACGACGTTGACAGAAGAGAAGGAGGCAGAAGAGCAGAACCCAAAATGAACAATTCATTTATCAGCTATGTGTGTGATCAGAGCTTTCCTTCCAGCACCGGGGGTGGGGCAGAGGGCGAGAAGCACAATTGGGGGGAGAATCCTTCCCACCCCGGCCTTACCTTCCCCACCCGAGGTTTGGGAAAAAACCACATAAAATCAGAGTGATGCGCTTTATGCAAAATAAATAATCGAGGTGAAGTCTTTAAAAAGAGAAGTTAAAAGGTTTTGTTTTGTTTTTAAAGCCATATAACCAATCTTCATAGACTTCTGTCATTTCAGAAACAACTCCTAGGGTACAAGTGATTAAACGGATTTGGATTCATGGAGAGAGGAAGCAATCTGCCTACTAGAGTTAGGAAGATAATCTAAATTTAATAACTCCTACGTGAGCATTTTGTTCCTCTAGGTCAAGAGTACTGGTTTAAATTCCAGGTGTGCCCGAGTGAAAACTTATTTTTAGTCACTGTTTTAAGCTGGATTTTGACCTCAGTCCGTGCTTTCTAACTGATTAAGTTCTTCTTTCCAGCTTCTCTCTGATCTCAGGCGGAAGACACTGTGGGCAGAGTGAGTCTGTGGGAGCCGAAACCCCCTCCAGCAACAAGGACTGTCCTGAGCCAGCGAGACCCCCAGGAGTGACTGCAAGACCTTCACTGCCCACTGGCACACACCCACCGACCTCTGTCCCGCATTCTCCTTACGTAAACCTGGAAGGGGGCACCTGGGTGGCTCAGCCAGTTAAGCATCTTGCCTTCGGCTCAGGTCATGATCTCGGGGTCCTGGGATCGAGTCCCGCATCAGGCTCCCTGCTCAGCGGGGAGTCTGCTTCTCCCTCTGCTTCGCGGGCGTGCTCTCTCTCATAAATCAATCAATCAATCAATCAATCAAATCTTTCCTTTTTTTAAAAAAAGAAGTTACACATACAACTGCCATAGGAGATAACCATTCTACTCCTAGGTGTTTATTTACTAGAGATGAAAGCACTTTGGAGACAGTGTTTGAGATAGTTGGTGTTGGCCTCATGGAACTAAATTCCTTTCTTGCTTCACCACCGCTCGTCTCTCTGCCTGTGGATTTTGTCAGCGGCAAGTGGCCAAACCTGGTCTTTTTGGGACCCCAGAGCCAGGTGCTCCTGCGCCCTTGTGCCCTGGCTACAGTGGAACTCTGAATTGCAACTCAAACCTTTAGGCCTGATATTTTAAGGATATATGCCTCCTTAACATAATTCAACCCTTTCAAAAAGTCTTTGTGTAGTGTTAAAAAGAAAACCACAGGCCCAAAATGGAGTCACTTTTGCCAGGCCTAGTCACCAAACTGGGGCTTGATACCTAACCTGATTGCAGTTTCAACCTCCCCCATGGAATGTAGTTCTTCACCAGTCAGTCAGGAATTTTCTGGTCAACATCTATCAGGTCATCTGTTACAAGGGCCCTCTCCATCCCCCAAAGGAAGATGAAGTAATCTTCTAACAAGACCCCCTGCTCTTCCCCCTAAAGGAAGGTGACCTTGCCTGAAACAATCCTTTGTTTGTTCTGCTAATTACTTCCCTGTCCTGCCTTCCTTCCTATAAAACCTTCCATTTTGTACAACTCCTAGGAGCTCCCCCTACTTGCTAGACGGGATGCTGCCTCCATCACAAATCAATTAATAAGGCCAGTTGGATCTTTAAAATTTACACAGTTGAATTTTTGTGATTTAACAGCAGCTAGCAAATTGAGATAAAGCAAAACTAAAATGAATATCTCATTTCCTTTAGGCAACCAAATACTAAACTTAAAATTGAAATTCAGAATGAAGTACAACCCAGGCACATGCAAGTGAGGCCACCCTGGGTCATCCCCTATGTTTTCTGGTCTTATATGCAGAGGTCCCTGAAAGCAGTGTTTCTCCAAGTGTGGCTCCCTTAACCCTCTCATCAGACTTCCCTGAGGCCCTATGCCCAGATCTATAGAACCAAGACACTTTCAGGGTGAAGCCCCAGAGGTTGGAGTTGAGCAGGGGGTCCAAGAGATTCTGATGCACATTAAAGCCTGAGAACGTTTGTCACCAAGTGTCAGCAAAATTGCCGGGATTTTCTATCCACCTCAAACCACCATTGTACAAGGAACACTGTCTGTCACCTGTTAGTGTTGCGGAGAAAAAACTTTTCTATATCCTCTTAGGTTCAGTCATGGGGTCTGCCAATTAAACTGACAATAGGCACATTAGCAAGGGAAAAGACAAAGTTTATTGGAGAAGGTGTGTATGCAAAGGCTTATAAAGAAGGTGGCTCAGAGAAGTGGTTAGAATTTAGGGATTATATACCATCTTAACATGGGGAGGGAGTTAGGATTTTAAGGAATGATAAATGGTGGGAAATGACTGCAAAATAAATGAATGAAAGTATTGGAAGGTAAGGTTTGTTTTAATAAAGTCTGTTTGAGCAATTTCTCATCTCGGGTAACAGGAGTCACTCTTTCCCTCTGGTATGGGAAGCTTCTCTTAAAGGAGGATTTATGACAGTTAAATTCTTTGGGAAGGATCTGCTTTTAGGCTGTCAGGGGAGTGCAGAGAAGACCTCTTCCTGCATCTGTCAATTCTCAAATGCCTTCATCACAAAATAATCCTTATGCCACAGTGGTATATTCCGGACTCTTCATTAGCAAACACAGTCACCTGCATCACTGCATTTATTTCTAACTACATTCTTGTCTCGTAAACAAGAGTCATTCTCATTTTACAGGATGTCCACAAGAGGCTGGTTATCAAATAGGCTTCAGTCATATGGTTTATAATATCCAGGACTTGAGGGGCGCCTGGGTGGCTCAGTTGGTTAAGCGACTGCCTTCGGCTCAGGTCATGATCCCGGAGTCCCAGGATCGAGTCCCGCATCGGGCCCCTTGCTCAGCGGGGAGTCTGCTTCTCCCTCTGACCCTACCCCCTCTCATGTGCTCTCTCTCTCTCAAATAAATAAAATCTTTAAAAAAATGTATTTTATAATATCCAGGACTTGAATTCAGACCTTTCGATTTTAAACACCATATTTATCCTTTAAGAACAAAGCAAACAACCCCACCCTCCAAACACACTAGCTCCCTTTTAGTCATCTCTTTTCAATAAGACTAGCACAATTTATCACCATGACTGTTAACGAGGCCAGCCCTTAATAAACTACGCTTATCAATGAGGGCTCTATCCAGTGTTTGCTGAGACAGAATTACACACTCAGCAACGAGCCAAATGTCTGAGGACCATAGGTTGATCTTGAATTGTCCATCTGCTTCCAAACCTAATGACACTGATTGATGACCTCAGGAACTAGGATGTAGTTAAACCTAGTGAAGAGCTAATCATTGTCAAACACTAGTATCTGCTAGCAAAGAGCTCTTACACAGGAAGGGAGAAAGAGGTTTCATTTGAAAAAGGACATGTAGAAGTACAAGAGGGCGCGGGAAGGAACTTACATTCTATAAATATTTAGGATGTTATTTCCTTCAGTACATTTTAGACTTGGTTCATTAATTCCTACAGTATTTTTAGAGGATTTTTTTTTTGCTGAAGAATGATACACAAATTAGAATATATAGCCCAGTGTCTGATAGCAATGAAGGACTCTCCTGGTTTCTGCAGTTTTTTCTTTCAGAATTGTACCTGTCCAATATGGCGACCACATATGGCTATTTAAATTTAAACTTAAATTAATTAAAATTAAATAATGTGCACTAGTCACATTCCAAGTGTTCTACTGGAAAGCACTGAGCTAAATAAACTCTGATGTTAAAGTGTTGAAATAAAGACACTTTGCAAAATTCTCAAGAAAATGTAAATACAAAGGAGGTCAAAATTGAACTCAAAATTTTTTTTTTTAAATCATGAAATATTTCAAGTACAGTTGATCCTTGAACAATGAGGGGTTTAGGGACACTGACACTCCCATGCAGTTGAAAATCCACATGTAACTTCTGACTCCCCCTCCAAATTTAACTACCAATAGCTTACTTACTTTTGGCTGGTAACATAACACATTTTGTATGTTATATGCTTCATATACTGGTTTCTTACAATAAAGTAAGCTAGAGAAAAAATGTTATTAAAGAAATCATAAGGAAGAGAAAATACATTTATAGTAGTGTACTGTATTTATTGAAAAAAAAACACATATAAGTGGATTGATACAGTTCAAACCTGTGTTGTTCAAGGATCAACTGCATAGTGAAAAAGTGTAAGAAATAATAGAAAACATGCTTGCTTAAATCTTTCCATTTTCCATCTTTCCTCTCCCCCTCTGCTTTCAGTGAGCAGATATAGAAGCCCCCATTGGATCCCTTTAATGGATCCAATAAATGCCCTACTGAAAAGTTCAAAGCATATAAGCAGTGGTGTTCAACACAACCGTGTGTTAAGATCCTGGGCTGTGGAGCCAGACAGCATCGGTTCTAAGTTTCCCGGACAACTAAGAACAATTCTAGAATGTTTGGAGTTTCGTTGAAGGTTAAAGCGAAACTAAATTGAATGCAGAGAATGATTCATAAAGATCCTTCTTCTAGAGGTAGAAATGGACAGCACATCTTAGAAGAACCAATTTCAAACTTGAAGCGTATTAAAATAAGTAATCGGTAAGCAATCACACACTCCTTCAGCATCATAACCTTTGGTCTCTATAAGTTCAGGAACAAGCTTCTTGCAAGCAATCTACCTGCTGCCTCCTTAAAACAGACTAAAAGCGCTTGGATAGCTGGAAGCAAATGCACAGGAAACCCTGTTTTTTTGGCCGCTCTGGGAACCTGGGCTGAGGCAACCATCTCTCTACTCTTGGTCAATCATTCAATACATTTTCAGTGTCAGGAAACAAGGGGACCCCTCACAGCGCAAGCTTCCATTATACAAAGGAAATGGCTATTTATCGTTCAATACTTGACAAAAGATCCATCGCTAGGTCTGTAATAAATATGACCCCACATCCAAATGTGAAGAACGTACAGCTTTGTCCAAATTCTTTATACTCGTCCATGTTAATGTCACTTCTATTATGCTTTCAAATCCAGGAGAGTCCAGGCATCAGCATTTGGGGAATGAGTGCAGAGAGGTTTCAATGGCCACAGAGTTGCCAATGTTTGAGAAACAAAAGCGAAGACATGTGTTTAAGTTTCGTGCAATCCATCTTCACTCATCCGAAGAAAATTGTTTCTTAGCAGGAAGCCACTGACTTTTAAATTATAAAGAAAGTACACGCATATGCTGTCTTTCCCAGGACAAGAAATGGGGCTCGTATTTGTGCAGACCCGAGGTGGCACGGTCCACACGCTCAGAGCCGCTGACTACAGTCACACGCTTCCATGGTTTAGAAAGTTCTGCCCCAGATGCTCATTGTAATAGAAGTGGCCTACCTAATGCTGAGCACATTTCAGTTTTGTTTTTGTTTTATATTTATAACCTGCTGTACATGGAGCTGAGCCTTCCCCTTATTTGGGGGATCTCGGATTCTCTACGGCATGTAGTCTGCTGGAGGCTGCTTTGATTTTGGAGAATACACCACGGGACCCTGAGGTGACATGGAACCTATGCTCTCTACCAGCTGTCCTGTTCTACTAAGGAGCTTCCGTTCCAGCATTTAAAATGTCCCAGGGGTGCCTGGCTGGCTCAGGCAGTGGAGAATGTGACTCTTGATCTCGGGGTTGTAAGTTCAAGCCCCATGCTGGGCGTAGCTTAAAAATAAAATCCTTAAATAAAAAAATATAAAATGTTCTACTTACAACCTGTGAGCAGTTCACCCTGGCACCACTGAACCTCTTCCCCATTCCACCTGCTCAAAGCCAGAGACTGGGCTGCTCTGTCTTAGAGACGCCCAGACTCCCCTCTGGTATGTGAACGACCTACCTTGGCCTGTCAGCACCACCTTCCCTCTCGGTTCGGTTCTAGCTCTGCTTTTCTGCTTCTCTGCTTGCAAGTTGCTGCCACATTGAAAACCCAACACTGAACATCTGAAACTAAATTTGCCATTGCCCCCCGCCACCGAAGTCAACCCTTCCACTGACCTCTTCTGTCTGTTAAAGGCATATGCACCCCTTAAATCACCACAGGTGAGAGCCGGGGGCCTCTGCCTTCCCCTACCTGGACTGTCTTTGGATCCCACAAGCTTTCTCCCTACAGATCCTCTTAGATCTGACTGTCCTCATTCCTATCATACTGCTCCAGCTCAGCGGGGGGATCCCCTCCTTCACCACCTCCAAATCTTCCGCCACACAGCTTAAAAGATCATTCCTCAACAGTCAAGTTGCTATTCAGACCCCTCTGCTGGCCCCCCACTCCTACGGTCACTAGAATTCTAGCGCCTCCAGGGACTTTTCCCTACCTTCCCACCACCACCCAGGCTGTGCACCATGTTTCCTCTCCCCCTCTGCTTTCAGCTTTCTCCCTCATTCCTTGCTGTCCGGCAGACTGCCTTCCGGTCTGTTTTCTGTGGTGAAGAAACATCCTCCTCTTAGAAATATTCCGCCCTCATTGACCCCCAGGATAAATGCTACCCACCTTTCCAGATCCAGCTTAGAGTCCTAGGACCTGGTAAAACTGTTTGGGGTCAGGACACCCAGTTGATATACAACATATACCCCCTTGTAGCATTTAAAGAGCAAGGTGCCCACGTTAACTTTAAACATAAAGGCACATCATACTGTAGGAGATCTTGAAAATACAGCTAAGTCTACATTAAGTGAATCATCAGTAATCTAAATGCCCAGTGTTCATATTCCTGTCTTTCCTCTCATTCTGTTAAAGAGTTATTTAAAAAACAAAATTGGTTATCGGCTTGCTTTCCTTATTTAGCATGACATTGTAAACATTTCCACAAGCATTAAATATTCCCCTAAAATGTGATGTTTCGGGGCGCCTGGGTGGCTTAGTCGGTTGAGCAATCGACTCTTGATTTCAGCTCAGATCATGATCTAAGGATCATGAGATCGAGCCCCATGTCAGAGCCTGCTTGAGACTCTTTCTCTCCCTCTCCCTCTGCCCTTCCCTCCACTCACGCTCTCTCTCAAATAAATAAATAAATAAATAAAATCTTCAAAATGTGATGTTTTGTGAGTACATGAGGTGTGACTGATGGCTACACCATGAATCACCTTCCCCATTTCTTCACCGCTGGACATCTAGCTTCTTCCCATTTTGTACACTTTACCTTTTATGTGTATGTATTTCTCTACCCAAATGGACCCTAACTTGCTTCAGGGTCAGGTCCTCCTCTCATACTTCCTGGTGGTTCCCCAAGATCTAGTAAAAACTGACCCAGAACGGGCCCCGAGTATGTGTAGGTTGGCTGATGGACTTGAGCACTGTACCTGCTAAGGTGCGAGCTGCCCTAGAGCTCACTTCTAAAAGCAGAACTGTACGCAGAGTATGGAATTCAACTGCAACAGAAACACCTGGTCATCTCCCTGGGGAACAGGAACCAGGACCCAGCCGCGGCATGACTGTCCCAGCAGCCTGGATCTCTGTCTGGGTCTCGTGGATCTCTCACACTGTTTCTCTTCCAGCTTCCCCTCCTTAGTGAGAAGCACCTGCTCTCACTCACAGCTCACGCTGGAGACCTGCTGATTCCGTCTGACACCGTCCTCATCCTCCCAAGCCATCCCTGGTCCATGCCCTCTCCCTCCCTCTCTGCCGGTTCCCATGCGGAGCTGGTCTGCTCTCCCAGCCTCAGGACGTTGAGGGCTGAAACCTCTGCCCAGACGGTCTTCTCCTGTCCTTCCCCTTGCTAACCCTCCAGGTCCCTGTAGGGTCCCTCTCTGCCCCATCGTCTAAATCAGGTCTTCCCACGTTCCTTCACACCCCCCTAGATTCCTCCTTCCTAGCATTTGTCCAGCTGGGGGGATACACGTATCTGATTATCTGTACAGTCAGATATAGATCTCCCGCCCTAGACCTACGTGCAAACCATATCTTCAATGCCGTATCTCTAATCCTCAGTGCCTGTACGTTATAGGTGTTCTGTGCTTGGGGAAGGAAGGAAGTGGGGAAGGGAGACAGGGAGTTGCTTTGTGACCATGGCCTGGTTCACCTACTCCAACTTATGGGGTCCAAACTTTAAACCAAAGCCCAGCTACCATCTTCCCTGGAAAAGGGGCTATATTTTCCACGAGCTTCTGGTCTACCCTCTTACATCTGCAAGGGTGCGCTCTGGCTGATTTGTGGCCATTGGCTTAGAATGACAACAGCAGTCTGTGTTTTATTCATTTTCCTCGCACGATTCTGTATTTAGCCAGGCCACCGCCTGGTGACTGGTTCCCATCTGTGCATATGAGTGAGTACACACATAGGACAATGGCCCTGTTGACCGAATGATGCATGCCGCCATTCTGCATTTACCAATTCAGCAATTCCTTGAGTGTCCAGCATGTTTCAGATAGTGAGCTGGGTGTGGTGCTTTTCGCTATTCCCAGGACCCACCTGCAAACACCTCACTAGAGCCAATGTCCCCTCACTCCAAAGCCAACTGAGAAACT
Source organism: Callorhinus ursinus (assembly GCF_003265705.2). Taxonomy (NCBI): domain Eukaryota; kingdom Metazoa; phylum Chordata; class Mammalia; order Carnivora; family Otariidae; genus Callorhinus; species Callorhinus ursinus. Next base: position 4,185,014 of record NW_027397088.1, read on the forward strand.
GCCCCGGGAGAAATGGGGCTACAGATCTTCCACCTGCATAGAGAGTCACTGAACCTCACAGCAAGGGTCCTTGACCATGAGGAGACAACTAACCAACCTACAGGTCAGAACCAACCTACACGTCAAGGCCCGTAAGAGGAGAAGATGTCTAGTGTCACTTAGATTCTTTGTTCTGGAGGGGAAGCCACGGATACTCTCTTCTCTTCCACCCTTCACTTCACCCTTCATCATCACCCTGGAAACAGCAGCTCATCTTTCATGAGCCCTTCCGAAGAGTAAACATTTCTCCCCCTGGGTAAATAAGGAAGCCACGAAGCATCATCTGAGCCAGAGAACACGGAAGCATGACGCTCCCTCTGGCTCCGCCAGCACCCCCTCCCCGCCTTTCTCCCAACAGCTCCTCGATGGAACATTTCCCACTCCCCAGTCAGAGGCCTCCAGCTGGCCTCAGGGCTACGCCGTCTGCTCCTTTATTCCTCTCAGTAGAGGCCTTCGGAGCTGAGAAGCCCAGAGCCCTCTAGGGAGGCTGCCCTTGAGCACCACGGGGCACAGGGCTGAGCTGGGACTACATACACACTGTTCAGTGGGAACCTCCAAACATGTTTCTATCTCTCACCTTTCCTTCTTCCTCCCCACTCCCATTTTCTAGAACTGGCCCAAGGCAGGAAACTAAGGGTCAGTTCCTCCGCCCTCCCTCCCTATCTTACCTACTGGCACACTTTTCAGCCCCACTGACTCTGACCACCAGAATGCAAAGCCATAGCCCCAGAAGAGCCCTGGGGCCTGGAGTTTCTGGAACCCCCTCTAGGATGTGGATGGCCCCGAACGAGTGGAATGCCCAAATATTCCTTCCTCCCTCCTCCTCCACCTCCTCACAGCCTGGCTTGCAGTTAGGCTAACAGTTATGGTTGGCATAAGGTGTTTTTATCAGATTAAAATGCATCATCCCTCTTCCCACACACAATTGTGTTTCTGTTTGGTGAAGAATACTGAATACTCAACCAAGTGCTTTAAATATCACTGAGTCTGGGAAGGCAGAAGAGTAGAGGGATGAAAATGGATTCTTAGAACTACTTAGAAATAAATAAGCAAAACATGAAAGTAGGAAATTCATGTTCAGTGGGCAGTGCCCCAAACAACTTAGTGTCCTAAGGAGAGCTATTTGCTTGTTGCTCCTGTCTCCCTCCAGCTATAGGCCTGGGAGAGACAGCCCAGTTGTCTGAGTCTTGACTTCTCTGATACATGCTGGAAGATGACCACACTCACCTCTGTCCCCTTCTCATTGGCTAACAACATTAGCACTCTGTTGATTGTGAATGTCTGTGTTCCTTGGGGTGCACAAAAGTCTGGGGATGGGGAGGGCCGTGGCTGACCTAACATTCTTTCCCAGTAGTCCACACAATGACCCCGTACACACACACCGGCAACAAAAGTTTCATGACACAACACTGGACTCTTACTGTGTGTGCTGTACTAAATTCTATTCTTTTTCTTTTAAGATCTTAAGAAGGATTCCCCCCAGATAGACCTCATAACTGATTAATGTGTTAGGAGCCGCAGTTTTAAAATGCTGCTTTACGATCAGGTTGGGAATCATTTCTTAGCCTTTTGGCTGAGACCAAGTGTAAAGCAGAGCTCAGAAAACTATGACCCGTGGGCCAAATCCCGCCCAAGGCCCGTTTTACACCTCCTGTTGCCTATTTTTATTCGGCGTGTGAGCTAAGAATGGTTTTCTACATTTTTAAATGGTTCAAAACAACCAAAAGAAGAATAATATTTCTTGTGTGAAATTCACATTTTAGCGTCTGCCAACAACGTTCGGTTGGAACACAGCCACGCTCACTCACTTCCAGATTGTCTGGGGCTGCTTTCGCACCAGAATGTCGGTGCTGAGTGGCTGTGACACAGCCTGGAGGGCCCACGTGGCCTGGAATGCTGAGTTTCTGACCCTTTACGGAACAAGTGTGCTGGTCTAAGGCTAGGATAGGTATAGACGGGATTGTCTGATTAATTTGTCAAATTGGTCGTCAGAGCTAGGATGTTATAGTTTTACTTCAGTTTGCAACAGAAAAATCAGTAATATCACTTAAAGAAAGCAAATCATGATCTTTATTATGAGAACAGAGCCCTCGAGGAGGCTGAGCTCCCTACGTATGGGAGAGAGAACACAAATGGAATTTCTCCGGGCGTGCGGGAAACGGCCCTTCCCACTCCTGTGCTCCGACCGAGGGTGATGAGCTGGCTTTGTCAAAGGCCATTTTAATTTTTAATGCTCCTCTCTTATGGAGGCATTTAATTTGTGGTGGAAGAGAAAGATTTTTTAAAAAGCTATCCTTTTTGCATTTAGTAACTTACAATCCCCAGCCTGCATTTCCTCCACAAGAAGTAACACCGGGCAGATCAGAACAAATTTCACTTAAAATTCAAGAAACCCGTGTCAGTTGAAAAGCACCCTCAGAGTGGCTGCAAACAAAGGCCTCGTAAAAGGCTAATGCCATGTGTATAGAATTACAGGAAAGAAAGTGAGAGCTGGGGAGGCCCTGCAGCTACAGCCTGGGCTTTTGTGAGGTTCCCGCTGCCGAGAAAAGAAATCTCCCTGTGAGCCTCACAGCCCAGCGTTCTTTGTCCAGTGTAATCAGAGTATGGTGGAAAGTGCCGGGGATTTAGCCTCTTGGGGCAGAAAAAGGAGGGGAGAAGGGAAAGGTAAGTGGAAAAGTAATCTGATGTTATCGCTCATGCTGGCAGGAAGATGAATGTCAAGATTTTATGGTGGTGGGATGGCTGAGGTGGGCAATGGGTCACCCATCCCGGGGTTGTGTCTGAGGATGCTGGGCCGGTGTGGAGCATTCACCGACTGTGTACTAATGAGCAGTGACCGCGGCTGAATAAATGGCCCTTTCTTCCCGCACCTCAATTCCCACCCAACCCCAGCAGCTCTAGAAACCTCTCCTCTTTGCCTGTCCCAGCTTCATTCATCAGCCCAGGAATGTGCCATTGGCCCCTCTGAAGACTCACCGCATCTCCCCCAGCACCCCTCCCCCCGCCACGCCCCGACCCCAAGGCAGCCCTAGTTCCCTGGCGGCCACAGCGAACCGGAGAGCAGGAAGGAATGCCCAGGGTTGATGATCGCCCAAGGCCCAACTGGCAGGGCAGCTCCTTCCAGGACGTGTGAGATGAGATCTGAGACCTGAGCGTTCCCCAGCCCCCCTCTGTGGGAAGGTGGGCGACAAAGACAGAGAGCAAACCTGGGTCTATGGCACCCCAAAGAAGAGTAGCTGATGAAAGGGAAAGTGCAAGTACCTCTTGTCCTTCCCCTGACGGGGCGCACACACACAGGCAGTGAGAGAGTGAGCACGCCCAGCTTCCACTCTAACAGTGATTTACAACAAAGGAGAAAGAAAGCCCACCTCAAGGATCTCACTTCTACAGGCCCAGCTCTTTGTGTCTCTACCTCGGTTTCCTTCTCCCATCTGTAAATCAGAAGCCTCTACCGGGACTCATCTCAATCATAGAAAACGGAATCACTTGGGTCCTGAAATCACATTCTCACATCATGTGAAAATCGACAACTGTCTTAGCAGCAAGTTTGAGTTCTAAGAACCATGAGCACTGCTTACCAGTATTTTATTTTTTAAAGATTAAAATTCCGTCATTAATCTGAGTGAGGGATTTTTGCTGAGAGGGGAAAGCATACAGCAAAACCTCAGGCTTGCACAAGAGTCTGGAAACACACCTGGGTCTGCCGTGCACACAAGTTGAGAGGCCTGCAAACATCTAGGAGAAGGTCAGATAGCCCACCTGACTTTCCTGCTGCTGACAGAACCAACCCCCGAAGACCGGCTTTGTTTCAACAGAACGTTGTTGCTGAGGAACAGGGCAAAAACTCTTACTTCAAAGTGAAGGCGGTAAGTAAATATAATTACTGTACAAATACTGACTGTCCCACCACACATCAGGTGAAGCTGAGACTTGCCAACACCCTGCTTAATCTAAAATTACATATAAGAATTGCTAGTGTCCAAAAAAATAACCCTTATCTTTTGGAAGAAGAGATGGCCAAGGGCTGCAAAACACAGATGCTTGGGGGCTTTACCTGGCTGCCCGAACTGAAACCTGGTTCTCTCAATAAATGGACAAAAAAGGAGCAGCTCTGTCTGTTAGATTTCCCACACCACAGCCAGAACTCCAATTAAGAGGTGCCTCCGTCCCCCAACTCTCCCAGTTGCCAAATTCACCCTTCTCTGTGGTTGTTTTAGTTTAAACACCTGCCCACGTCTCCCCCAAATCTCATGTGGCCAAGTGGCCTGGATCATACCCAACCAAGAACGCGGAGACCCTGGGCTTTGAAACATCCCACTGCTCTGATTCAGGTGTCTGTTACCCTTTAAAAAAAATCAGAGATGGTGATTAACATAACAATAAAAAATAAAAAAAAAATCAGAGATATAGCCATCAGGAAAAAAGTTCAACTGAAAACACAAAGACGAGAACTACTGGGATTCTGGGGGGGAGGGGCAGAGGGAGAAGGAGGAAGAAAATCTTAAGCAAGGCTCCATGCCCCCTGTGGAGCCCAACGCCTGGCTTGATCTCATCATGACCCTGAGATCATGACCTGAGCCGAAGTCAAGGGTCGGATGCTTAACTGACTGAGCCAGCCAGGCGCCCCTAGAACTACTGGGATTTTGGTCCTCAAATCACCAAATGGGTCAAGCGTTACTATCCCAGGTGAGGGTAGGGGGGTTGGGGGGGTGGCCTCCTCTTCTTCTTATGGAAGCTCTGACAAGTTCTTTCTGTTCCTCCCGCTACCACCCCAGCGTGCTCGTGTGAGTCCTGCTTCCAGGACTGCTGTCCCGAAGGGCCCCAACTCAGGGAGCCCCTGCAGCCCCTTTCTTAGCTGGGGGAGGACCTCTCTCCTCGACTGGTGAACGTTTCCCAGGACCCCAGCTCTGGCCCTGAACATGAGAGCACTGAACAAGCCCCATGCAGAGGCTCCTTCCAAATCCTAGCCAGTGATTTTCCCAGATCTCCTGTGGGTGGGCTGCTTTGCTTTTTCTAGGAAGACAGCAGGGGAAAAAAAACAAAAACACCATTCCTTGGGCAGGTTGAATGAATTCTTGAATGTGTTCCCTGGAGTGACAAGGAGTGAAACCATCTTCCCGATCAGGTAAAGCTCCTTGGCAGACTTGAATGGCTTGTGGGGATTTCAATGACAATCATACTTATTTATTCCTTAAAGCTGGCAAGTCCAAGACAAGAGCCCCATGAAAGGATCAGGGAAACTTCCAAACCAGAAACACAAGGCTGCTTAGCGCGACAGAATGAAACTGATCTTCCCTCCCCCCCCCCCCCCCCCCCCGCCGAGGCAAAATACTCCTTTCAAGAGGACTCAGTGGTGAATTCAATAAGAAATGGGTATTTGCCAAGAAGCCAGGAAATAAGGGCACTCAGACACCCTCCCTTCTGCCTTTGGTTCCACAGCACCTTCACCTAAAGGCGAATTAGGTGAAGGAAAGAAAATCTCAGAAAGTTTGAGATTCTCCTTCTCCCACGTCTCCACGGCATTCAGTATGTGCGTCCATCATAGCGTATACTGTACGGTGGTCGGATGCCATAGTCACACTAGAGACTCTGTGCCTCAGTGGCAGGACAATGTCTTTTCATCTTTAGAGCCCCAGCATCCAGCAAGCACTCAATAAATGGTGGATGCACCATTTGTTAGTGGATGAACTACATGCACAAACTGAAACACGGTCTCTGTGTTTTAGCAGATGCCCATTCAGAGTCTTAGGGGGGAGAGCTGGAGGGGTTGTTCAGATTTCAATTATTCACACCACCTCTAATTTCCTACTATCAAATAATTAGTGAATGTCTACAGTGGGGAAGGTACTATGCTGAGCCAAGTTACTGTGTAATTGCTTGCTGCACCTCCTAATTCAATGTCATCCTCTTTAATTAAAACTTGTCAATTAAGATGGTAGCTTTGTCAGTTCGTGGGAAGGCAAAATGGCGCAACTGAAAAAGTAACGATCTGAGGGTCAGAGCACTTACGGCATTGATTCTGTCCCTAAAAGCACGAAGCACTTGCATGCCTTTGTGCTGCCCGTTTTTCTTTAAATAGAAAACAGGAAAAACACTGGGGCTTCGATTATTGAGCTCACAAAATGAAAAACAAACAAACAAACAAACAAAAGAGTGCCTCTCTGTCTATACAACTAACTGGTATTTAAATCCCTATCTCGGGTTCTTGTCCTCTGGCAGCTCGGAAATGGTCTCCTTCCTTTGTGGTTCCTGCCCTTGCCAATAAAAAAAGAGAGTCTCACTCCCCGATGCTGACTAGAATCTCACATTGTGAGAGGAGATGAACGCGGAGGGCCTAATACCACCAATTTCCTTATCTCCAAACTCAAAATCTTAAGTGAGGGTACCAGAGGAAAGAGATGAACTTACTATGTACGTTAGAAGCCTTTGAACTTAGAATAAAAAATAGGAGAAAGACAAATTTCCAAGCTTTCATTTTAACCCAGATGAAACGGAACCATGTTACTTCCTGGCTCACCCACTTCGGTCCTTTGCTATTTCTCAAGGCAAGGCCTAAGGCCTCGTTCGATCCTGAGTAAACCCTAACTATCACAATTGACATCAGTCCAGTTCATTCCTTCTATCCCGGTCAACATGTAAGAGCCTCCCAAACATGAAGCTGAGTTTTAAGAAAGAAAGAAAGAAAAGAAGGAAGTTCAGAAGAACAAAGATAGTATGATACCGCTTATTCTGAGCTTTTTAAAAGGACAAAACAGTACCACACAGCATCCTAGATGCTGCTGAGGGATGAGCAGAGATGTAGTAAAACCAAAGAAAATTCACAGGGATGATAAACAGCAATGGAAAACTTTTGGAAACAGTGGTGAGGAAGAAGTTGTTGGGCAAGAGGGTCAGACTGTACTAATAACGCCCAGTTTCTGGGTCTGGGTAGCGGGTCCGTAGATACCTGATGTCTGAATTGGTTCGAAGTTAATCATAAGAAAAGAAATCAAAGCACACGTGCTTCTTGTGACTGCCTTCCCGAAGCCTGCCAGCCCTTGGGATGTGGGCTGCTGGCTACAGGGACTGTTCAAAAGGAGATCTAAGCAACTAAACAGCTGATGGAACTGGCTCATGAAGTAGCATATTAAACCGAACCTAACGGCCGGCAAGGTTAAGGGGCCCCCATCAACCTCACAACCTCAGAGGGGTGATCCTGGTGGCCCCCTCACTTCCTCGTCTGCTTCTGAAAATACAGCTGACCCTACATGTACCAGGCCACACTACCCTCCCATGGGCTTCTCCCGTTTCTCTGGGCCAACCTTCAGCTGGAGACACAGGCATGTTTATTTTAGAAGGGAGCCTGCAGGCCAGGCCCATGTGCGCGTGCAACCTCTCTTCCCAAGCCCGGAGCTTTGCTGTAACCATGCCATCTCCCTCCTACCAGCTCAGTGTAAGGACTGGCTGGCTTGTACCCCTGGCTTGGGAGACCAACAGCCACCCATAATAAGGTGTCCGGTTACACCCAAGCCCTTCAAAGAAGTTTCGGAGGTGTTACCTCATAGGCCCTCACCAAATCCTATAAATAGGGATATGAAGCATTATCCCCATTTCTAACGTAGGAAACGGCCCCCTCCCAGAAGGTCAGTTCATGGGCACCGTGATGCCAAGTGGTCCCTCCAAGAGAGGCACAGGTTTCTGGATTCCAACCCCTGGGGCAAGTCCTAGAGGCCGTGGCAGCCGAGGCCACACGGACAACCGTAACGCACACAATCCAACAATGCAGCCTGGACGAGAAAACCACAACAGAACAAGAAACGTGAAACAAGGCAGGTTCTGTAGGAAACGCTCACATTTTGAGCAGCGCCCACATCACATTCCCGGTCTCAAAGATCCAGCAGTGCTGAAATGCCATGGGAATATTTATCACTGTTTTGGCCAAACAAACCCTCCCTTACCTTAGGCAAAGGTCAAATGCATGTAAAACCCCCAGTACAAACAACCAGCTGGGAGGACTGGCCACAGCCTGGGTAAAGTCTTTGCTAATAATTACCCAGACGGACTTCCTATGTAAACAAGCGCGGTTCAGCGATGGATTACTCGCCTTATAAATCAGCACGAGGAAATGACTTCAAGCACAGAGTAGGTGTGTTTTCCCTAGCTTTTTACACGCGGCACTAGCCACACATCTCAACTATTTCAAAAACTCACCTCCAAATACTGTGTTGTTTACGCCTTTCTAAATAGCAAAAAGATATCTAAAAGCATGTCATAAATAAAAATTTATAATCTTTTTTTTTTTTTTTAACCAAATTAAACTCTCCTTGAGTCTAGGGACCACTCAACATCCCATGCCCCGCTCCTGCCCCAAAGAAGACACTGAATAAGGGTGAATAAGGGAAAACAGAATGCTGGCTGTGCATAATAAATGCATTCCATCTTCTTATGGAGTAAGGATGATGCAGGAATGCTAGGCTAGGGGAGAGGCCAAGATGAGTAAGCCGCATTCCCGGCCTCGGGGGCAGCAGTCTGATGGAGGAGGCACAGGCCCACGAGACGAGGCACACCCAGGTGTGATGCCTACGCTGCAGGAGTGAGTCCTGGGGAGGCTTTTGCAGAGGAATCAGCATTTGGATTTGACCTTGAGGGCGAAGGTCAGGAAGGCTGTCCTGCCTGGTGGGTGTTAGGGGAGGAGAGGGGGCTGAGACAGACGGAGTGAGGGACAACTCCTGGAAAGAGGGCCGGTGCACAAGAGGCCGAGAGCACGGGGTTGGCGATCGGCGTCAAAAAGTCCCCGGGGAAGGTCTGGTGTCATCCAACAACTATAGGATCAGCTGGAACCGCAGTCCCGGGAAGAAGCAGCCAGCAGGGACTGCCTCTGCGAGGTGTCGGGAGATGTTGCCAATTCTAAAGGGAAGCTCTGGCCTCCCCTGCTTTCTGTCCCCTGGGGTCATCTGAACCCGGCCTCTGCCACCTATGGTGTTTTCACATCAGGTTCGCTGCCCCCTCTCCCTGCCCCACCCCAGCGCACCCCACTCATTCAGCAGGACAGGTCAGGAAGGCCCAGTTAGACAACTGCACAAAGGAAAACTCTTGATGGCTTCAGGGCCACAGAAAGGACAGATCGTGGCGACCGCGAACAGAATGGGGGCTAAGAAGGGGAAGGGAGGAGGGCTCCCTGAACCACGTCACTCTGGGGCAGGGCTAGAAGCAGCATCTCCCCAAGCACCTGCCTCCCTCGGGCTGGCAGCAGACCCTGTGAGCCTGGCTGGTCGCTCCCGCTCATCTAGCCTGTGTCACTGAGTGGTTTCTCTCAGGTCACACGTGTAAATACCATGCGAATAAGCATCTTGAGGACAAGTTTAAAACAAAATGGAAAACGAAGAAGATATAGAGACCGTGCCAATAAGCACATGGAAAGGTGCTCAACCTCACTGATCATTAGGGAAATGCAAATCCAGACCACTAGGAGATGGTTCTTCACAGCCGTTAGGCCCAGCAATTCCATATATACCCTGGATATATACCCCAAATAACTGAAAGCAGGGACTCAAAGATACTTGCATGCTCATGTTCACAGCAGCGTTACTCATAGTCGCCAAAAGGTGGGAACAACCCAAATGGCCATCGGCTAATGAATGGGGAGATACGTAACCTGGAATAGACTAGTGTTCCGTCTTAGAAAGGAAGGAACTTCTGACACATGCCACGACATGGATGGAACCTGAGGGCGTTATGCTCCGTGACATAAGCCAGTCACGAAAGGATTAATACTGTATGATCCCACTGACATGAGTTCCCTAGAGATTCATGGAGACAGAGAGGGCAAGGGTGGCTGCCAGGGGCTGGGGCGGGGGGAGAATGAAGAGTTCGTGTTTAATGGGGGCAGAATTTCAGTTTTGCAAGATGAAAAAGTTCTGGAGATGAATGGTAGTCCAACAATGTGAAGTAGTTAATGTCACTGAGTTGTACATTTTAAAATGGTTAAAATGGTAAATTTTATGTTATGTGGATTTTACCACAATAAAGAAAATCCTCCTCCAGACAAACAAAAAACAGAAAATGTAAAGTAGGCGTATTTGGAAACTCTGACCCCTGGGGTGTGCGTCCTACCTACCCAACCCACACAAGGATCCTCATGCTGGCCCCTCTTTTCCATCAGGAGGACCAGAGAAACTCAATCTACAAGAGGTAGAAGTGATTCACAGAGCTGGCTGTGTTCCCATTCTCAGTAGTCCATTCTCTGTCCGATGTGGCTTCAAAATAGAGAACTACATTCGAATGGTCAGCTTTTGGGCACTGGCTCAATCACAGGGGAGGTTGCTTCAAGGCCTTTTCATCTTCTAAGGTAAACCCCGACAATCTCATTGCGCACATCGCCAAGCTTCCACTTAACCCCTACTTCATTGCTCATCTGAGCCTCAGGCGCTGCCCCAGGTACGCGGGAAACAAAGAGGGCCGTGAGCTGAGCCCTCTGTGATGGGGACAGGCCAGAGGAGGGGGTGCTCCCACAGACACCACTGGGGATGTGGGTGTCCTGCCCGGGGCCAAGAGCAGGCCAAGGAGGGTGAGCTGAAGGGGGCTTCCCTGGGAGGGGAGGGAGGGTGCCATGAGCTGGGGGGAGCACAGTGGGTCAGTAAGGGGGAGGGCAGGGTGCATGCAGCAGCAGAAGAGTGTGAGGCTGGGGGACCCCATGTCCGAGCTGCAGAAAGCACCCCACGTTTTATACTTCCATAGTTCATGTATTTTCTATTTCTATGCATTTTAGGCTTGCCCCCAAGTTAAACTGTTCAAATGACTTGGGACCTGAACCAGCTGGGAAAATTTAGGTCAGAACTCCCTTCCGCCAAAGAAGCCCCGTAGCTGCATCTCACAAAACATACCCTCTGCATCGCCTTTTTACCAAAATAACCACCACCACCCACAACCAAATGGCACTTATTTAAGAGGGAGGATGCTGGGCTCTCTGAGCCCTCCCTTTTTAAGAAGTTTTAAGATGGTTCCTACATCATTTTTCATCTTTTTAAAAACTAGGATGAATTAAATCTGTTTTATCCCCCCTCCTGTCCTTCTCTGTCGTAACTTCGAGCGCCTTGGGTCCCCTCAAACGGCATCATGGCCAGGTAAGGATCAGTCCGTCATGAGGATGGAGGAGTCTAAAAGTTAGCAGCTGGGAAAGGTACACAGGCCAAGGTCCTGAGAGGGAGTGGGGATCCTAGTTCCATCTCCAAAATTCTGGGGTTCGGGTCTCCAGACTTATACTTTCATCCCCAGTTTCGTGGAGGGCAAGGGACTGGGCTGATGCCCTGGAGAGATCTCTCTGCATCACCAATCCCTCACTCCTCTTTGAAGAGGCCGGGAAGGGGCGCCTGGGTGACTCAGTCAGTGAAGCGTCTGTCTTTGGCTCAGGTCATGATCCCGGGGTCCTGGGATCGAGCCCCGTGTTGGGCTCCCTGCTCAGCGGGGGGCCTGCTTCTCCCTCTCCCTCTGCCACTTCCCCTGCTTGTGCTCACTCTCTGTCAAACAAATAGATAAAATCTTACAAAAAAAAAAAAAGAAAGAAAGAAAGAAAGAAAGAAAGGGCCAGGAACACCCTCTCCACAAAGCACAGGCTTGACAACAGCAAGCCCTATGTGATCCAAGAAAAACCCTCAATAGCTTTCTTTCCCAATATTCTTTCTGTTGAATTACATTCATTATCGGGGCACTAAGAAACATGAGGCCATCTCAATAGATTACAAAAGGCATCGTGCAGTAAACATTAGCGAAGTGTGACAAATGAGCCAATTCCCATGCTTATAGTTAAGAGCATACAGACACAGTCCCTGCCCTGGGGGAACTACAGTCAGATCCAGAAAACACTCCAAATCCAAATATTGCACTGCCTCGTGTTGCCACCACGCAGAGAGCATGGAAACACAGAGGAAACATTTGGTTCACCTTCCTCAGAGATTCATTTGCAGGTCAATAAACGAAAGGCTCTGCAAACCTCTATCAGGTATGTACATGCACACACACATTATCATCTTAAACTATCCTCCAATAACATTAGTATACATTTTAATCAGGCATTGAAACACCTACTGAGGAAACCCTTTCTTGACCCAAATAGTTGTTCAACAGGCAAGGGACTGCTGGGGTGCTCCTAGGGTCTCTCCATGGAGCCAGGCTTTGTAGGATTAGGATTAATAGCCCTCCACCCCCCGCCAAAGCCCCAGACCCTTCTTTTTAAAGAAGATAGTATAGGACCAGAGTTCTGGGACCAGGGGGAGAGCCCCAGTCTGTCATCCATGAACGTGGTCCTGCTCAGACTGAGCAGTGGAAAATAGCTAGCCCAGCTATAGGTCCCAGAAGTGTGCAGCCCCCCCCCCCCCCCATTCACCAGGAGAGGAAATCTGAATTAGGTGTAGATGTTAAGAGGACCATCAGATCAAGATTTTTGAGGCAAGGGGAACAGGGTGGCGGGGAAAGGGGAAAGTTCTGTGGCAGCCTCTGCCATGGGCCTGCCTCTCCGCTTCTACGGGTGTGAATGAAATATTAAACAGGCTCAGCCAATTAGCAGTCTTTCAATGACGGATGCTCAGAGGCTGAGGAACTGAGTTTTGATCCGCATTCTTGCCTGATGGCTCAGCACTCAGCCGAGCACCGTTTTCTGTTCTGTTGTTAGCATTCTTTTTTTAAAGATTTTTTATTTATTTATTTGACACAGAGATAACGAGAGACAGGGAGAGAGGGAGAGGGAGAAGGAGAGAGAGAGAGAGAGAGACAGAGCACAAGCAGAGGGAATGGCAGGTAGGGGAGAAGCAGGCTCCTGTTGAGCAAAGAACCCGATGTGGGGCTTGATCCCAGGACCCTAGGATGATGACCTGAGTCGAAGGAAGACGTTTAACTGACTGAGCCACCCAGGTGCCCCTGTTGTTAGCATTCTTTTCTCAATTTTATTTTATGTTATGTTAATCACCATACATCATTAGTTTTTGATGCAGTGTTCCATGATTCATTGTTTGTGTACAACACCCAGTGCTCCATGCAGTACGTGCCCTCTTTAATCCCCATCACCAGGCTAACCCATCCCCCCACCCCCCTCCCCTCTAGAACCCTCAGTTTGTTTCTCAGAGTCCATCGTCTCTCATGGTTCGTCTCCTCCTCTGATTTCCCCCCCCTTCATTTTTCCCTTCCTGCTATCTTCTTTTTTTTTTTTTTTTTTAACATATAATGTATTATTGGTTTCAGAGGTACAGTTCTGTGATTGTTTAGCACACTTCCCACCAAACTGGCAGCACGTGGTGGGATCTGTGCCCACCACTGCTTCTGGTGGTCTGTGGCCAGCCTAGGCAGCCGGATCCCTGTGCCTAAGGCAGGTGGCCTCCTCTGCCTTAAGAAAGTCTAACAGGGGCTCTTCACTGCTACCCCCAGGGCCTTTCTTGCAGCCCACCACCCATAACTTCTGATGAGGTCAGAAAGGGGCTCTCCACTTAGTGAGGCCAGGAAGTGTCCTTTTTTTTTTTTTGGCTATGTTCCAATAAAACTTTTTTTAAAAAACAGGGGGCAGGCCATAGTTTGCTAATCTCTGCTCCAGAGGCCGCAGTGGAAGGGGTCACCTTTAGCAGACAATTGCAGGAAATAGGGTGTAGCGTGTGGTAGAAGATGTGGAGATGGGGACCAGATTTAGTGGCTACAAACTGAGGCCAGAACGCCGCATTCTTTTCCAGTTTGGAAGGAGTTGCTCAATGAGCATTTATTTTGGTTCACATTGCTGTGAACAGTAATAGTGCCAGTTGGGCCAGATTAGGAGAACCGTCCCTTCTGTGGCTCTTCATAGAGGGGATAATGAGAACTGCAGTTTTCACTATTTGAAATCCAAGTTTGACCTCAGTTTTTTTTTTCTTAAGGTGCCCATTTTTTTGTTTAAAAAAAATTGTGACACACTTAAGCAGTGGCATTTTTTCCTGTGACTTAGGTTCCTATTGTTCAAAACAAACAAACAAACAAAAAAACACAAGCAGTCGCCAGTGTTTGCTTCCCACAGTCCTAGCTCCGCTGCCCTCCCCGCACACAGCAGTAGGAGAGAAGCCCAGGCAGCTCGGACAGCCAGGTACCATCAGGGAGGATGGCCTGTGGGGCTCTGTCCCCGGGGCCAGGCCACCCGCCCAAACAGGACACATAAAGACATGGCCCACCTGGGATGCTGCAGCCTCCGCAGCCTTCCTCCTCAGGGAAAGTGGCGCCCCAGGGGGCACAGGCTGAGGAGAGGCTGGGAGGGAAGGTGGGGGTGGTAAGGGAGAAAGGGGAGGTAAGAACATGGCTCATGGACTCGGTTCCCGCACTGCCCGGCCATCCAGGGGTCACCTTGACGAGACAGGCTGCTTGCTCCCTGCTGGGGGCCCAACGGCCATGGCTAGACGAGGACGTGGCACCCCCAGCACGGAGGGGCCTGCCTACCACTCTCCCAGGACAATGGCACTCCAGAAATGAAAATCTAGCACTGCAGCCTGGCCCCTCCTTGCTCCAACCACAGCCACGCCCCGGGGAGAAAGAAACGGGCTTTTCCAGGGGCAGCGGTGGGAGGAGCCTGTCTCAGCCTCGGCTCGGGCTCCGCTTCAGCAATTACTCCATTGCCCTCTGCCCCTCTTATCCTGGCACACTCAGGGGCACTAGCGTGACATTTCCGAGAGGGACACAGGGACACGGGACAGAGCCAGGGACCGCCTGACCCCGCGAGTCATTAGCCACCGACTAGGCACAGTCAAAGGGCATGCTTCAACTTTAGGCCACAAGATTCAAGTCTGGTCTAGCTGGTGGCCCAGATGCGTGCCGACTTTACCTGGCCTGTCCCGTGGGGCAGAGGGAATGGCAGCATGGCCCAACATCCACGCACTTTACCAACTCATGCCTCTGACGCCCAGCTCTCCTGGGGCACTTTTATCAGTCCCTTGGGGATGAGACAAAGGTAAGGCATATACAGAGAAAGAGCCCACTAGCCAATCTGCACACAAACCTGCAGTAGTATCTAGATGAACACCAAGTGTCTGGACGATGCCACTTGCACAGAGTTTTCTAGTTTAGAATAGCCTTTCCACACACATGAGCGCATCAGCTCTTGCGTCATGGGGTAAGATGAAACAGGTACAATTCTCAGTTTATATTTTAAGAAACTGAGGATCAGCTCTCTGAAGTAACTTGCCCGAGAATACAGAGCTAATGAAGGCTTGACTTTGGGACCAGAATCCATGTTCTCAGACTCCTAGGTTAAGATTCTTTCATACTCGGGGCACCTGGGTGGCTCAGTCATTAAGCATCTGCCTTTGGCTCAGGTCGTGATCCCGGGTTCCTAGGATGGAGGCCCATGTCGGGCTCCCTACTCAGTGGGGAGTCTGCTTCTCCCTCTCCCGCTCCCCCTGCTTGTGTTCCCTCTCTTGCGGTCTCTGTCATCTTAAAAAAAAAAAAAAAGATCCTTTCATACTCAATTCCCTTCTTAAAACAAAAAACAAACAACAGTCAGGACCAGTGACAGATGGGGTCACACCTGCCCCACGCGCCCTGCTCACACTGTGTGATGACATGCCTGGGTCTGAGCACTGAGCTCATACTACAGGATGACGTCACACCTGTCCCACATGCTCTGCGCACACCGCGGGATGAGGTCCTATAGGAAGGTCACCTAAATTCAACACAGACGTCGGGGGGGGCGCCAGGAGGTGACCCCATGCTGCATTTCAGGCTCAGCTCATGAAGCGCCGATGTGAAGGGGCAGCTGGAGAGGAAGGTTACTCCAGGCCAAGGGAGCCACTCCGGGGAGGAGGAGACATGCCCCATACCCCTTCGTGGGCCTGACACTCGGGCTGGGAAGCGCCGTGCAGGGAGCCGCGGACCATAACTGGGCTAAGCCTGGGACGCAGGTTCCTGAAAGGATCCCAAGCCACAGAGGGATGTGATGGGTTGGGGTCTAGAAAGGTCACTCTGGCCGTGGAGTGGAGAGCAGATCGGAGGGAGGGCAAAGCTGTTCTGAGTCGCCGGGAGCCAAGAGGAAGTGAAAGGAACAAGAGACTAAAGTGCAGAGGTGCCGTGTCGCTAAGGTGGTAAAACTTCTGTGGCTACGCTGGTCCTCCATCCTGGTTTCTGGGCTGGGGAGACATGGGCGGAGACTGCATACACCCATCCTGGCACAAAGCTCGGAGAAAGGATGGGACTTCCCGAAATACTGGCTTCTAGATCAGCCCAACCAGTCACCAAGTATTTGCTGTGTCCCCACTGTGTGCCCGGCCCTGTTCGGGTTCTGCAGATGCAGCAGTGAACACGGTTGGCAGGAACACCTGCCCCTGAAGAGCACACATTCTCTGTTCCATAGTATTTCTAGCAAGGAATTAAACACTAAAGAACACAGATTAAACCTGTAACCATAAAAACTGTCCATGATGGATTTTCCAGAATACTTCCATTAAAAAACCTCCTTTTCTGTTGTTACCATAAGACAAGTGTCAAGCTGAGGTCCACAAAACTCACTCGGACCTGCTCCACAAGCAAAACGCCCACCCAAGCTATCAGTCTTAGGAGAGTACTGAACCACAGAGCTGACGCCCAGCAGAAGCTGCTATGGACCTCGGAGCAATGGTAAGTACGTTGCTCAAGCAAGCGGCCTCTGTGTCCCACCCCGTCCTCTACTTCAAAATAAAATTTCACTGAGATTTGTCAATGCCGCAGCAATCACCTTCGATATTTCCTCCAGAAGGAAAGGGCAAGGGATGATCTCAAGTCTCAGGCAGCGAGCACACGAGCAGGATCCTAACTACACAAAAATGTGGCCTCAGTCACTCCATGTGCCCCAGGAACTCCTGATGAGACGTCGATGTCAGCAAACCTTCAGAGAAAGTGCACGTGGAGCTCGAGGGAAATGCTCTTTTCCATGGGGCTTCCTGCTTTCCTGGGCTTCTTGGAGGTATCAGCTGCTCCAGTCTCATAGGCTTCAGAAATTCAAAGCACATTTCTTAAGCAGCCTGGAAATCAAACTGTCGAGGCAGGAGGAGGGTCCCTGCAGGTGCAGTTAGGTGGCTAGTCAAAGCCTCGTTCTTTGGTCATCATTGAAAGGGTCTATTTCTCTATGCCCTCACCTCAGGCATTAGCGAGCCAGGCCTGATGGCACCTGCAGGGTCATCCTCCCTCGGCCCCAGGTCCACGCCTCAGCAGCACCTGCAGGTAGCTCTGTAGTCATCTCACTCCCCATGTGCCACCCCTCCCCCCAAAGCAGTGCAGGCCCATGGCCACCCCAGCCAGGACTGAGGGCCATCTGGGTCATGGAGAGTGAGGGGAGGAGCCGGGCATTCACGACACGGCTTAACAACCATCCTGAGAGGAAAACATCAGTATTCGTCACGTGGAAAGCCTATCACCGGGTTCCAGTGAGGTCAAGGCGACTGGGGATGGGGACAAGGGGCAGGAAGTCACGACCACTAGATCCCCACCCTTTTGGACAAAAGGTGTTTTCTGGTACCGGGCTTTTCAACCAAAATTTGAATCCTTGGTTCTATATGATAAAATACTCGCTAGCACCTCCATCTTGGAGATATGCTCCCTGCTCTGTCCTTCACATCATGCATCTTCCTCATGACCCCAGCATCTGGGACACAAGTCAGGCTCCCCCAGTTTCCTGGCCCTTGTGCTCAACCAGAGCCATGTAGTTTTCATCCTAGGATTCACAGATGTGTTTTAGGGACAACCATGAATATTCTGTACTTTTATGTAAAACTGGATGGGCGCATGCATGCGTGTGTGCGTGTCTAAGATACGCATTTTTCCAGGGGAAGGGCCCGTAGTTTTCAGCAAATTCTCAAAGGGGTCTCTGACCCAAAAAAGATTCAGAAGACTCAAAAGTACCGCTTTAAAAGGAGCTTTCGTTTCTGTCAAATTGGCCAAATTTCAACATAAAGTGGGTCAGAGCGATTAAAAGCTGAAAAAAGTCAAAGATGGGCAATTTAATCTGTAAGATTTCAGGGAAATTAAAATAAACCCTCTGATGCTATAAACGATGCAAAAGGATTCCAAGAGAAGGGGGAGGGGGCACAAAAATAGGAATCAGGAACGGAGCCAGAAGCAGCGGAAGTAACAAAGGGACGAGGAGTTCTACATGGGGCTCACAGTGACTCCGGCTCCAAGACGGATGTCGTTCATAAGGTGGGCTCCCCGGCAGCCTGTTGAGGCTGCACATCAGTTCCTACTTTTACTTAAACGTACTGAAAAAAAAAAAAAACGTGTATACAGCACAGAAATCCTGGCATCCCCCCTGGGACCAACCTGCTGACACGTCAGAACTGCTCAGAGTGATGAGCTAATTAAAATTCTCTGGTCTTTCCCAGAGATGGCTCTATTTTTAACCTAATTCTGACTGTCACTTAAAGTGTGAGGTTTACTTTTTTTTTTTTTTTAAGAAAATACTC
The DNA here is from genome assembly GCF_003265705.2 of Callorhinus ursinus. Taxonomy (NCBI): domain Eukaryota; kingdom Metazoa; phylum Chordata; class Mammalia; order Carnivora; family Otariidae; genus Callorhinus; species Callorhinus ursinus. Next base: position 4,203,463 of record NW_027397088.1, read on the forward strand.
TTTTTTCCTTCTTAATATTCCCATGAATAATTGAGCTTAGCTGATAATTCCTCCGGCCTCCTTCAAGCATTTCTTCACAAGACAGAGAGGGACACTCCAGGCAGAAGGGGACCAATGAAAGCAGGTGAATCCCATGTCCCACCCTGCAGGGCCCCTTATTAAAAATACCAGGACAAAAAAAAAAATTACGACAAGCAAGGACTATAGTCATCAACTCCTTATAATTTTCTTCCAACCCTATGTTCAAGGCAATCTCCACCTCTCAAATGCTTTCCAAAAGTTCATGTGTAACTTCCTTATTAGAAATAACGGTGTAAACGTATGTTTGGGTTCTCAATTCGAAGTGCTTTCTTTAAAGGCCCTGGCCTAGTCCACATGAGCATTTTAACACACAGACTGCTGAAATGCTTCAGCCTTAAAATGTGTATGTGTTGAAACAATATTGCTTCGATATTTGAAGTGATTTTCAACATATCTTAAGCATAACACTTTTCCTGCGAAAATTTCCCTTCCATATAGGTACACTTCCATACTCAAGAGACAAAAGAAAAATAAAGGGCGCCTGGGTGGCTCAGTTGGTTAAGCGACTGCCTTCGGCTCAGGTCATGATCCTGGAGTCCCGGGATCGAGTCCCGCATCGGGCTCCCTGCTCAGCAGGGAGTCTGCTTCTCCCTCTGACCTTCTTCCCTCTCGTGCTCTCTGTCTCTCATTCTCTCTCTCTCAAACAAATAAATAAAATCTTTAAAAAAAAAAAAGAAAAAGAAAAACTCAGTACACTGTAACCACAATTAATATTGTTGTGCATCATACTTTTCTTTCAGGAGAAAGAGGCAAATTATACGGAAAGAGATCCGATTTTGTGAGGATGACTGTTAGAGGATGTATAGTGTGCCTAACCTCACTTTACGGAACACATGCTTCAATTTAAAAAAAAACAAAAAACAAAAAACCTTGGTGGGGGATTTTTTTCTTCTAAACCTATTTTTCCATTGATTTTTTGGTATAAAACTGAAGGTGGTTAGCCACATCTAGGAATGTAAAAACTCTTTTTAAATTAGGTTTTGGGGGGAGAAATGACTTAAAGCGAAATTATTTAATGAAACAATTGTAAATGCTTAAAACAAGTTTTGAAGAAACTCGACTTAATCCTTGAGGAACTTCAAGTCTTCCTGGGGGCTGGGGGGAGGGTCCCCGCAGACTTCCAAGGGCAGGTGGCCCTAGCTCTTGGTTCTGACTTGGTAGGAAACTTTCTCCACACAGGTGGAAAGAATGGCACTCTCTCCCAAGACTCCTGAGCTCCAGAGAACGCTGTGCCCAGGTGGGCGAGGAGGGAAGGCTGTAACTGGCGGAGGTACTCGGGCATCAGCCAGCTGTGTCGGCCGAAGGCTGCTGAAGCTCCCGGGGGGCCCCCCCACCCCTTGCGGCTCGATTTCTGCATTCAGAGGTAGTGGAGCTCCTCGCTCACCTCAGCACCCATCACCTGACTGTGGGCCCATGCGCCCGACGGCTGGCTCAAACTCCAGGTTGAGCAAGTCCCCACAATGACCTTGAGTGTGCCGATGCTTGCCTACCTTGTAAACATTTAATGAGGAGGCAACATTGATCCTGGTTTAATTTCAGTAATTTGATTGATCTCTTGAAACCAACAAGGCCTTCAAAGCCAGGACATCACGGATTCATTTTCTCCACACACCTGCAGAAAGGTCTTCTGATCGCTGAGCCCCCTGCGGTCTGTGCTTGGTCCTGAGGCAGTAGTTGTACTGCAGGCCTTCCGAGGGCGGACAAGCAGCGGACTGATAAGTGCTCAGTTTTCTGAAAACATCTCCTACCTGAGACGTATTTACCCATCCAGCTGCTCCTGGAATGTGGCCTCGTTCTTAGGAAATCACTTTATTTATTCTCTAAGAGACACTGCAACATGAATATGAACATTTGAAAAAGTGCCTGGGAGTGTTTCTGTAACTGGTTTTCCTCTCCTTGAGCTTATGGGCACTTTATTTTGATGTTTATCTGGTGTCATGGTAACCGGCAGGACTTGAGGTTTACTTCTCAGACTGAAGACCGATTACAGAAAGTCAATTTAGCAAGCACTTACTGAGTGCTTACCAAGTATGGAATATAGAACGATGAGCACGAAACTCTCTTTCCTCAAAAGGACACACATCAGAGTTCAAAGAGCTAGACCAGGAGTCGGCGAATTTTCTCCTTCAAAAGCCAAATGGCAAATATTTCAGGTGTTGTGTGGCTAAGTGGTTTCTGAAGCACTTCCCCCGCCCGTGGTTCAAAGGCCGCCAAAGACTGTAAATGTCTGAGCAGGGCTGTGTTCCAATAAAACTTTATTGTACAGACACTGAGACTTACATTTCTCATAATTTCCATGTGTCACAAAATACGACTCTTCTTCTGATGTTTTATAACTTGTAAAAAATGTAAAAACCGCTCAGAGCTCACAGACCACATTAAAAAGGCAGGAGGCCAGAGCTGGTCGGTGGGCTGTAGCTTACAGGCTCTGGGTCTGCACCTGGCCAACTCTCGGGGGGCGGGAAGAGAAGTTGCCCAGACTTCTCGAGCCTCACTTTGCTCATCTGCCAAGTGGGGATAAGAATCTTTGCCTTCTGAGTTTTAAAAATTAGACACCTAAACAGAAAAAAACAGCTGATCTCCTTCCTGGAGGGGCATCCTGTTTGATGATGACCATGACATTGATAATGGCAACGACAACTAACGACTCTGAACCTTTGTTTCCTGCGAGGCGCTGTGTTAAGTGCTTCCAACTTTTATAGTATTTCATCTTATCTATGGTGCTATCGATTTTATGACGCACCATTCCTGAATGTACCACTGAGAAAGAAAAAGCTGCCAGTTAACCTCTTGACATGGCACTGAGTGTAAGATGCGTTCTGATCTCACAAATGCTGGAGTGTGTTTGTGGGAGGGAGGGGGGATGCATTTTAGAACTGATAAAAACGGAATCCCTGTTAAGCCCAGACCTCTCCTGCAGGCCAGGTACTACCTAGGATCTAGGTAGGTACTGTGATCGTCCCTATTGTACAAATGAGGGAACTGAGAAACTGTTTCAGTCTCTGCAGGAAAAGGTAAAAGTGTCAGGGCTTTTTAACACAGGCAGGTTAACCTGGTCCAGAGGTGAAGCTCGGCCGTAAGGGCATGAACACTGGGAGGAAGGCTGGAAACACCTGGCACTTTAAGCGTGCAATCCAGGTGGAGGAGTTTGGCACAAAGGAACTTTCTCCTTGGTGAGAGGACATACGTCAGACCAGTCAATCACGTCCCTCTGGTATTTCCTAGGAGGGTGTTAATGCAGCAAGGGGTAAGGAGAAACAGGAATTCTAAAATGCAGAATGAAAATGGCAAGGCACACTAACGTCTAAGCTTGCGTAATTCCTCTTAACAGCTGTCCTGGGAATCCTGTCCAGGTCATGGACGGAGCAGGGCAGAGGAGAAGGACTGGGAGAGGTTTCCTATCTTTGAGCTGTATTTTCTGGTGTGAAAGGAATGCTTGGGGGTGGAGTCTGCAGGCCAGACTCTGTCGCCTGGGGAATCATGCTCCCCTGGGTCTCCCATCCTCACTGCACGGAGGGGGAGGCACTCAGGACTCGCAGAAATTACGGAACAATTTCAGCCAAAATCCTTTTTCAAATTCTGAATTGTTTTTCCTCTCAAAATTTTAGCTTCACATTTCTTTCTCCCTGTTATTATTTCATCACCAAATATTAATGAAGTGCTTCAAATATGCTCAAGGGGATGAGATTTCTCTTTTTCCTGTAAAATTCCAATTAGTCAAAAGCTTGCTCAACACGTAGCTTCAGTCTGAGTTGCTGTGCACAAAGGAGTCAACACAGCAGACCTGAGACCGCTGTCCTTAGAAAGGTCTCCTCGCCTGGCTGGCCCTTGGCTGGCAGCTGAGAACTTGGACTTCAGAAGTCCTACCATTTTAACAGAGAAGCATGGCTCGCCGCGGCTGCACTGTTTTGTATAGACAATGTGGTTTATGCTGAGCCCCTGCTTTCCTTTGGAGGGTCTGGAATCTGGTACGTGCTCAGTAGAGGGTGCCTGTGTGACCAGTCTCCAGGAAAAAGCCGGGTGCTGGGTCTCTAATGAGCTTCCCTGGTAGACAGTATTTATCACGTGTCGTCACAATTCACTGCGGGGAGCAATGACGTGTATGCTGCGTTACTCCGCCGGCAGGGGACTCCGGAAAGCTTGAGCCCGGTTTCCTCCAGACTTTGCCTCAGCACTTTTTCCCTTTGCTGATTTTGCTCTGTACCCCTTTGCTGTAATAAATCACAGCCAAACTAGATGCTGAGATACTGAGTCCTGTGAGTCCTAGTGACACCCCCCCCCCCCAGGGACATCCATCCCAGGGACTCTTGACACAACTATCCTCAGCCAATTCACTTTGGCAATGGTGCTGTGCCAGGCATAGGGAAGCTACTCACTCTACTGATTCTGAAACACGAGTGCATGAGAAACCAGGGATCAGATGACCTACTGTCCCATTCAGTGTTGACCAAGCACCCATCACATGCTCAGCAAGAGCCTAACCTTGTGATTTCTGTCCTTGAAATCTGCAGTCAAGTGTAAGAGACAACGATGGGGAGGACTCCCAGGATGAGGGTGATGGCAGGCGGGGTGGTAAGAGCTAACACGTACCTGGTGCGTACTACATGCCGGGCACTCTCCTGAGCACTTTCAGCATCAACTCACGTAGTTCTGACAGCAACCCTGGGAAGGGGGCGCTCTTCCTTCCTCCATCCTCACAGATGAGGAAGCCGAGCACATCAAGGGGAAGTACTCCCCAGGTCACATAACTAGTTAATAGCAACACATCCTCTGGCTTCAGAATCTGAGTTCTGGACTAGCATAAACAGGCTCAATTGCATCTACATCTTTAACAACCATAGTATTTATTACATACCGCCCAGCATTAAAATTATTTCTTTGAATAGTGTGGATTTTTTTTTTAAGATTTTATCTGCCAGAGAGACAGAGAGAGAGAATGAGCAGGGGGAGCGGCCGGCAGAGGGAGAAGGCTCCCCGCTGAGCAGGGAGCCTGATGTGGGACTCGATCCCAGGACCCTGAGATCATGACCTGAGCTGAAGGCAGATGCTTAACCCACTCAGCCACCCAAGCGTCCTGCACTAAAATTATTTGTATGCAGGTTTTCATGCCTGTGCTAGACTCTAAGCTGTGTGGCCAGGCTCCGGCCCGCTGCAACCCTGGGTCTTCGCCATGGTGCCACGCTTCACATACGGTAAGCACTCAGGGGCACACGGATGGCAGAGAACAACCATTCGGCATGGGAGGTCAGCACAGCCCAGAGTGGCAATGATAGGTCCCGGGGAACATTGAGGGAGATCTCAAAGGCAAGTTCTGAAGAGTCAGAAGGGAAAACAGGCAATCCCCGTGGCGGTAACAATATGAGCAAAGAGGTGGACCCAGCAATAAGCAGCACAGGGTGAGGGCACCAAGGGAAGACTGGCTGGGGTGAAGGGTGTGTTTTGGTAAAACTGAGTGAAATCCAACGATGACAACCCTGAAAAGTTAGAGTTCCAAACCTGCGGGCAGCCAGTGAGGATGAGAGTGACAGTGTTCAAAGGGCTGACTGGGTAAGACTTAGCTGGGAGCAGAAGAGATGGATGGCTTGATGGGCCGGCGCCCTGGAGCAGGGTGCAGGGGCGAGAGGCTTCTGGATGATGCGATGCCACCCCGCTCGAGGTGTGGCCAGAGCCTGAGACCGAAGGTGGGGCCAGGTCTGATGGGAAGACACGCAGGGCCCCGGACAACGCACCGTTTCTCAGCTCACAGGGGGCCCGTGACCATGGCACACGTTCCTTCCCACTCTGTCTCTTTACCATTCCAATAGATTCGGGCTGGAAATAGGATGCGAGCTGTGGGTTTTAAGAACCATTTCTGAAGAGAGAATGGACGGAATCTGGTAGCTAATTCCAGCAGCAGGGGTTCAGGGGTGTCAAAGTCGGGCGCAGGTGACCGAGCAAGGGAGTCATGGCCATACTGACAGGAGTAACGAAGTCTGGGCAGAAAATACAGACATTCTCTATTTCACACAAAAAATATGTTTATACGAACAGTCTTAAGGGCTGTAAGAAGTGAGACTTCAAGTGACAATAAGCTACAAGAAAAAAAAGGCAGGGAAAATTTAAAAGCAAGCCCAAGAGTAAATGTATTAGTTGGTAGTTGCTTTATCCACCCCATTCATCATTTAACGTTTCCAGTACGCCCAACTTCAGAACAAACCACCCCGTCAAAATATTGCTTTCACAACTGCAGTTGGGTCTGATGAATTCTCACGACTCTACCTGAGCACATTCTGTGTTTGGAACTAGACTATCTGCTACTGACCCTCGGGAAGCTAACTGCTTTTCCACATGTCCTGCCCAATGACACAGCCAGCTAAACCACTCGCCACGACAGTGGTGGCGGTGTGCTACGGGGAGCTTTACCACTGGGGAGCACCGTGGGCCAGTGCCGGGGATCCCAGTGTGGCCGAGAAAGGACTGCAGGGAGAGTGGCTCAGGCCTCCCGTGCAACCTCCTTTCAGCATTCATCATTTACCGCTCCGTGTAGAGCCTGTCTCTCCGGGGAGGGGACATAGAGCCTCAGATGTGTCTATCTGCACTGAATATTCAAGGCTGGTATTAACTATGACAGGATTAGCAATGCTGCAAAATGGCCCCCTTCCAGTTAATTATCTTGCCTTGAACACATATACTAGGTCACTACTGGCAAAGACCAATTTCTGGTTTAATGGGGCAGAAAGAAGAGATCCAGATAGAAATGTCTATCAAACTGTCTTGATCCTGATTAAAATATTCCCCTTAGAGGAAAGCACATGCCTCTTCTGTTTACTTGAATTTGCCTTTTAAGTAGTTGGTAAACTAGGAATTTTAATGGTGGAGAGAAATTCATTTGGTGCCGTGTGTATTTCAATTCCATTTCCAGCAGGCATCAGGAAGTCTTTTCTATATTTTGTCTTTGAATACTTTATAGCCAGATTCTATTTCTCTGGAAAAACACATTGCATTTGGGGTAATAAAGCTTCTGCAGATTTCATTAAACAATTATGTCAGTTAGGGCACAGAAGGAAATCCTACTGCTGGCTTCGGAATGCGGACGTTTATTGTACCATCGATTCAGAGTGGTACCCAGTAGCGAGAAGCCAGACCAAAGACCGGACACCCGGCCTCCTCCTCCTCCCTCTTCCTTTCGCGGTCTAATCTGGGCAATTCACATCACCGCTGCTGTGCCCTGGCCAAGTGAGGCCAACACCAAATCATGGTGCCAAGTGACTCCCCCCCCCGCCCCAGCTCTGAAGCTGCCCTTCCGGAGCCATGTTTGTGCCCCGACCAGCCCTGCCACCGTCCACCACCCCCATACTCATTCTCTGCAGCTGCAATCTGACGCGGTCACCAAGCTCTTCTCCCACTCTAGAACGCGCCTTCTTGTCCCTGCCCTGAAATACCTCCAGCCCTCCTTTCCACAGGACGGCTTGTTCCCAGCTCTCACTGCTCATGTCCTTCTTCCCTGCTCCTAAGTTTCCATGACTTTTAGCCACCCTGCATCAATCTTTAATTCATGCACTTATTTTTTTATTATGTTATGTTATGTTAATCACCATACATTACATCATTAGTTTTTGATGTAGTGTTCCATGATTCATTGTTTGCATATAACACCCAGTGCTCCATGCACAATGTGCCCTCCTTAATACCCATCACCAGGCTAACCCATCCCCCCACCTCCTCCCCTCTAGAACCCTCTAATTCATGCACTTATATTACAAATATTTTTAGTGTCTGTTGAGTATGGTGTCCGTTAAGCACAGCTCAGTGTATTTAGGTTCAGTTCACTTTACAAACACCGTGTTGGGTCCATTGTACAAAACCCGATGGGACACACATTTACCCTGCAGGCTGGCTGGAGACAGAAGTGACACTGATCATATAAAAGGCAAAATCAAGCAGGGCAGGGGCTCAGAGAATGAGGGGCCCGCACCCCGGCTTGGAGGCAGGGAGATGGAGGATCTGTGCAGAGAAAGGGCCTTCTGTGCTCGCCTGGGCAGCACGCGGAACTGGACGGCACAGAGCAGATGAGCGTGGCCCCTGCACAAGATGACAGGCAGTCATGAAGCATTCCATATTTTAAAAAAGGAAAAAAAAAAAAAGCCTTTTGACTTGGCTCAATGAGAAGCCGGTAGGATTTCAAAATGCAAATGGCAGATGGAAGGAGACGGCATTTCAGGTACAGATGAAGGTGTGGGGAGGAGGGTTGGGAGCAGAGTGAAGAGGGGCTCCGAAGGCAGAAGAGCCCTGCGGAAGGAGTGAAAGAGCCCCCCGCTGCTCCGACAGCACCTCCTCCAGGAAGGCCTCCATCCTCCTGGCTGGGGCAGTTGCCCCCGCCGTGTACCAACTGTGCCCAGACCAGGTGCAGATGCCTCTTCCTCCCTCTGGTCCGTAAGCAACATGAGGATGGGCAGGTACCCCCCTTCCCTGGCTTTAGTGGGGGTCACCCAGGGCAGCCACACCGTAACAGAGAAGTCAGGCTGTTTTTCCAACTGTGGGTTGCAGCAAACTCAGTAAAGCTGCAGAATCAGAGTGGACATGCTGATTCTGTTCTACAAAGACCACGGGCGCCCAGAGTCATGCTGGCGAATGAAGAGGCTGGGGCAGGGAAAGAGTCAGGAGACCACTGAGACAAGCAGGACCTCCCGTAGGCAGGGCAGTGGCTCTGGGAAGGAGGTGTGGGTGCCTCACACCTGGGGTGTTCTCTCCTCCAGAGAATGCATGCTCCAAGGGCACCTCAAGGCCCTCCCACAGCCTGGCGGCCACTCCAAAAGCAACACAACATACACGGTCTGCCTGGCTGAGGACACTGCGGGTCGGCAGCTCCTGGGAGTGCTTCTACCACCACCCCATACACACGTCAGCGCTAGGTGACATCTCCATGGGATCTGTTTACCTGGAAAGCATCAACGATGGCCCACACTGACTCCTGCATGCTTTCAACTCTCTCCAACATTTGGTACTGCTGATGCTCCGGACAGCCCCTCCCGCCGGGCTGCACTTGTCAAGGGGGTGCACTGGGAGGCCAGAGGTCAACATGGCCAATGGATCAATATGGTCATTGGGCAGGCACAGGGAGAACCTGGTAGTTCTCCCTGAATTAAAGGCCAACAGGACATGAAACCCTCAGCCATGTGTCAGCACTTTGTCCTGCAAAACTTGAGGGGGCACTGAAACAAAACTTTTAATAGACGCCCATTATTGTCATTACTCCTCAGGCAAGAGGTCTCCATTTTCCTTGAGAAGCATCAGTTCCTCTCCTTTCTGTACATATTCCCTGACAACTCTGGCCTCCCGTCACTATCTGGGGGCCATCAGACTGTTACTCAGGGGTCTCAGTTCCGACTCGGGTTCAGACACCCTCTATCTGGCCGTAGGTACATCTTTTAAACCTCTTGCCATGGCAGATTTTAACAGGAAGGGTGAGCTGGGCTGCAGTCTGGGCCCGAAGCTGCAGCTCCACCAAAGCCCGTCTTTATAGGACAGCCTAGCCTGGGCCTCCCAGACAGCCTACCATGTCTGCACTGTTTTCTCCATGATGTGAGTCCGATCCCCTTAATGAGCTCTCTGGGGAGGCTCTCCTGTACCCGGCCTGCTTCTGAGACAAGTTCCACTCTCTACTGCTGCGCGTAGACTAGAGCAGAAATTTAAAACATCTTTCTTTTCTACCAAAGGGGCTTAAGTGTCTTCTCCCCCAGAGACACTCTTTCTTCTTGGCAAACGTCTTATAATCTACTAGATTAGAAGCCCTCTGAGGGAAAGGCCCACATTTCAATGATAATCTATAAACCTTAAAGATCATCAAATGCTCGCTGGGAAAGCTCAGGGTATGCTTCTCATTTTCAAGGATGAAAGTTTTCTCTCCTGCTGTGGGATGCTGCCAATGAACTCAAGGACACCGAGCAGCAAACTCAGAGTATCACACTTGCCAGGCGAGGGCGGATAGCGCTTCTACTTGGTTTTGGAAATTTTAGCTTCTGTGAAAGAGAAAGGCAAACATACCTCGTGGGGATTGGAACGCTGCCATGTTTCCTTTCCCTCAATATTAAATTTCTCCCACTAATTCTACCCCTGCTCCGTATCACCTTGAACACAAGTTGAAAACCTAAACCTCTGGAGGACGTACTTAAGGCAGAAACTTATGCAATTCCCACTTGAAGTCATGCAGCTGGGTGAGCTCAGATTACTGATGACTGCTCCAGCCTCCCTCAGTTCCCAGCAGAAGCCTTTCAAAAGGTTCCTGCAGTTTTGTTCATTAGGGATGATGAATAATGTGCAGACATTTCCCCAGTGTTGGGGATCTTAGAACAGGATCGATTTAAATCTTTGGGGAGGGGGGCAAGGGAGAGGGAGAGAGGATGCCTGTGTGTGAGCAAGAGAAAGAGAAGAATATGAAGAACATGATGACAGATAGGGGGAGAGAAGGTGAGAGATACAGAAATCCTAGGTGTTCAAGACACAGTCGAGAGAAAACAGGGTGGGAATGGCGCTTGATATGTCAACAATATAGTAACTCTACAGGTCCAACGGGGTGAATGGTTTGCCCAAACTTGACAAGTTAAGCAGGTTTCAGAAATATTAGTGGAAGTTGCAAATGAACAGAAGTCAGTCTGGGCAAATAGGAGGATGTTGTTGAACACAGCACCTGCCCTAGCCTACCCTGTAAGGTCTGACACAGTTGGGTCAGGTGTGGGTAGAATGTCTTCCTATAAACCACAGTAATAAGGAACTGATAGGAAGAATATCAAGGGAGTAACTTGCAAGTACCAGTTAATACCATTTATATACATCTGAGTCCCCCTAACAATGGCCTGCCAATGAAACATTTCTTGACAGTATCAGGAAATCAGCCATTTTGGTATAAGACTTTGTACAAAGTCTTATGGAACTGGACCCCAATTCTGGAACTTATTGACTCTCTACAAAACTCTACACACCCAAGGTCAATGCTAATATTCTTTCATGCTAGTCCTAACTCACATCAAGTAATAATAATAAAAAAAAAACTGTACAAACGAGCTGTTTGCAAGGACAGAAAACTGCAGCAGGTTTGTGTATTAGTCACGAGGTATGTTGTTCTGCAGAACCAATCATCTCTTAACAATTTCAGAGGCTTACAACATTGTAAGTTTATTTCTTGCTCATACTACATGCCCACTGAGGGCTGGCGGGAGGCTCTGCTCATCACTGTCACTTGGGGGGCGGGTTCGAAGATCAGATACCATCTTGAATGTTGCTGGTTGATGTGTTACAGGCCTCGAGGCTGTCTCATTGGTAATTAAATGCTCCAGACCAGAAGGGACATATCAATTCTGCTCACAGCTCATTGGCCAGAACTAGACACACGGGCCTGCCCCATCTCAAGGGAAATACTGGCAAAAGGCACCAATGACATCCACACTTTGTTATGTGCAGCTCATTCTTTTAAAATGTCTCAAATACACATCATATGGGAAGACACTGATATGATTTCCCGGCTGCCCTGTGTCCTTAGAGAAATGGCTGACATCTCTAGACCACTTTCTATGTCAATTACAGGAGAGCAGAATGGGGCTGACCAAGTCACCTCAGTGGTGAGGGGTTTCAGGGGCCTTCCCCGATAACAATGTAACAATAGCCAAACTTAAAGCATTAGCACCAGTACCATGAGAAGCAGTGATCTGGCGAAGGGCGGGGACTCTCCAGCTAGACACATGCATAGCCACCCTGGTTCTAGCACTTACTAGCCGAGCAGCCCTGGCCAAGTGACCTGCCTTCTCTGTGCTTTCTTCACCGTCTGTGAAGGGGGACAGTAATAGTGCCTTCCCCCCAGGTCACTGTAAGGGTGGAATGAAGAGTAAGGCGCTAGAACAGTGCCTGGCAGTGCATGGTGAGCCCTGATTTTTGTCAAACCTATTCTTTTTCTTATCCTTATCATCTGGACCTCCCTTCAGCCACATTTCTTTCAAACTAATTTGCTACTGCAACGAGCAAACTGCATTCCTCACAATAATCCTGTGAAGGAGGTGTAAGTATCCCCGCTTAAATCACGAGAAGACCCAAACCAACTCAGGTTTCAAATCTATCTGTCCGAGGCTGTCTTCTTTCACTGCAGCGTTCCACGTGGTTTGCTCCCGTATCGTGAGTGCAAGGGGGTCCACTTAATGTAAGGAAAATGACCCAGTATGTGTTATTCCTCCCTTTGTGCTCAGAACTCTCCAAAGAAGCTGTTCTGCTAACCCAACAAATAGAAGTCAACATTTTGTCCATCAGGCTATATTCGGTATGCTTGGCAGAGTTAAGACACCAACTCTCAGTTCTCTGTATGCAGAGCAGGCCAGGCTCAAGCCCCAGATGCCGACGAGGAACCAGGAAAGAAAGGGTGGGGATGAAAGACCGCAAAGTGGAGATCCAAACTCTGCAGCCTGCATCTCAAATATTACAGTAGTATTTTTATCCATGCCTTTAGTCTATATGTTATACACATACACAGTCTATATGTTATATACATGCGTGACAACCTCGCAGATGAATTTCGGTCCTAGTCTGAAAGCTGCTACTTTTCCACCTTGACTACAGCCATATCATTTTGCCTGAGGGCCTGATAAGGTGCCAGAAACCCACCGTGTTTGTCCTTGTCTGTACTAGACCGGGAGGGTCCCCCTGGAAGGCACAGGGTGATCAAGAAGCAGGACTGGTCAATAGGTAATTAAATGCTCCGGACCAGTAGGGATGTGTCAATTCTGCTCACAGCTCATTGGCCAGAACTAGACACACGGAACCAGGGAAGTCCTTTAAACAGAGGTTGGCACGCTATAGGTTGTGGGCCAAATTTGGCCCAATGCTTATTTTTGTAAATAAAGTGTTACTGGACCGCCCATTTGTTTATGTGTCACCTATAGCTGCTTTCACCCTACAATGGCAGAGTTGAGTAGTTACATGAGAAACCATATGGCCCCCAAAGTCTAAAATCGTTACCATCTGGCCTGGTACAGAAAAAGTTTGCTGAGCCCTGGTCCCGAGCGCTGCAGCAGGGGAGGGTGCTGGGTGCAAAGGTCTCTGCCGAGGGAGAATGGGGTCGCTCTGGGGCGCCGGGGGAGCTCAGTCGGTTAAGCGTCTGACTTTCGGTTTCAGCTCAGGTCGTGATCTTGGGGTCATGAGATCGAGCCCCGCATCAGCCTGCACACTCAGCTGGGAATCTGCCTAAGATTCTCTCTCTCTCCCCCTCTCCCCCGGCTTGTGCTCAAACGCCCCTCTCCCAACATGCACGTGCACGTGCTCTCTCCCTCTCTCTCTTAATAAATAGATACATAAATAAAATCTTTAAAAAAAAAAAAAAGAATGGGTTTGCGTTGATTACCACTCACGGGCAAACCCTTAGGCCCAAGGGCATAGGGCTTGCTTCACAAACATTTTCTTACATGCCAGATACTAGGACACAACAGTGGGCAAGATAAACTCAATCTCTGTCCTTTGGGAATTTAAAATTGTGTGTCGGGATAAAGATGGGGCCTAAGGGAAAGAAATATGTAAAAAGGCAATTATAGGCCAAATAATGGTGGTATATTCACACAGCAGTGAAACAAATGAGTTGTAGCCATAAAGGTCAACATAGATGCATCTGGGGAATAATGTGGAGAGAAAAAAAGCCCACAGAAAAACACGTGACATATGAGTTGACTTACTAAAAGCCCCGAGCCATGCAAAATGAAATGCTACATTGTTTATGGATCCCGAAAGATGAGGCAAATTATAAAGAAAGGCAGGGAGAGGAGTAACAGCATAGCCAGGCTCATGGTTAGTGGGCGGGTGGCAGGGAGACAGGGATGGCCACGGAGGGGCTGTGTAGGGCATTTCAAAAGTCATGACCATATTCCTTTTCTAGAACTGGGTGGTGAGTACACAGAGGTGCACGGTGTCAGAATCTTTTCTAGCCGACCTATATTTCATTAGCCCTTTTATGCCTGCTCAATATTTAATCGACTAAATTTTATAAGTAGAAACATGGGATGAGCGCTAGGATGCAGTAAGAAAGACCCCAGAAAGTGCTCTGGGCACACAGCGGCGGGACCACTAACTCAGATGCCGGGGCCAGGCAGAGAATCCCTACAGAAAATGGCACATGTCACTTAAGGACTGGAACAAAATTCACCCTGAGAAGTCAGGAAAGAGTGTTCTAGCAAAGAATAGCCTGGGCAAGAACCCAGAGATGCAAAAGATTGCAAAGTTTTCAAGGAACTGAAACTAGCAAGCAAAGTGCTGCGTAGGGAAAGGAGGGCTGGTGAGGGTCCCCTGGGGCCACGCTAGTGAGCCTCGTGAGCCATGGGGAAAAATGTGTGCTTTATTCCAAAAGCAACTTGAGCCTTTGAGGGATTTCAGCCAGGGAGTGTAGCGACATGATCAAAGTTGTCTTTTAAAAAGATTGTTCTTGCTGTGGCAACGTCAGTTTACTCGGCTAACTCGGCTAGCCTCAAGTCCCCTCTGGTTTCTCCTGGGCTGAGAACAAGGCCAGTAACTGTATGTACGTAGCAGTGATGGACACTCCTACTGCTTAAACAAGTGAACAAAACCAAGAAGGTGTCAGGCCAAAATTAGCAGGCACGTCATTAATACAGCAGATGCCTATTGACTATAGAGCACAATAAGCAGAAACACAGAAGTTTTGTGTAGGTCACTTTTTTGTATGTTGAAATAAATACCAGTGCAATTAGTACAGATAAATATGAGTGCACTAGCTTACAATGGCAAAGACACTCCGTGGTGTCTTTGCAAAGCCAAGCAGATGACCCTTCTCTAAAATGAAGAATCTCCTACCATATGTCAACTTTATGTTAATAGATTGTAATCTATCATTCTCATTTTATTTTATTTTATTTATTTTTTTTTTTCATTTTATTTTTTTTTAAGATTTTATTTCTTTATTGGAATGAGGGAGTGAGAGCACAAGCAGGGGGAGTGGCAGGCAGAGGGAGAAGCAGACTGCCTGCTGAGCAGAGAGCCCCATGTGGGGCTCGATCCCAGGACCCTGGGGTCATGACCTGAGCCGAAGGCAGATGCTTAACCAACCGAGCCACCCAGACGTCCCATATCATTCTCATTTTAAACAGGCATTCTATCTAAAATTGCCTAATTCTAAAAAATAAATAAAAATATAAAAAATAAAAATGCTTAATTCTTTATAAAAGTATAGGCAAGTGAAGACTAAAAGTGCTACAAGTACTTTTAAATCAGAGTAACAGGAAAATCAGCTAAAAACCACACTTCTCTAGTGGCAAGAATAAACATGGGTATACATGATGCTACCAAGAAAACAAAACAGAAGCCCAGCTCTCTTGGGGTGCCTGGGTGGCTCAGTCGTTAAGCGACTGCCTTCGGCTCAGGTCATGATCCTGGAGTCCTGGGATCGAGTCCCGCATCGGGCTCCCTGCTCAGCAGGGAGTCTGCTTCTCCCTCTGACCCTCTTCCCTCTCGTGCTCTCTATCTCTCATTCTCTCTCTCTCTCTCAAATAAATAAATAAAATCTTTAAAAAAAAAAAAAAAAAAGAAGCCCAGCTCTGTCTTATGGTTTCGTCATCACACCACCTACTTCAAGCTTGGACCTTAATTACGCAATCATGACCATGTTTTGTTGCCTCCTATTACTTCTGTTTGAAACAATGTCAACCTAATCTTTTACTTATTAACGCTTACAGTGAATTAGGCCAGATTCCGCAAAGATCTTCTCCAAAGAATAGAGTGACTTTAAGAGTTCTCCAGACTCTATGACCCAGCAACTCTGTTTCAGAGTACGGATCTAAAAGGAGTGAAAGCAGGGCCTCCAACCCACACTCGGACAGCCATGCTCAGAACAGCAGTAGTCACAACAGCCGAAAGGTAGCGGAGATGTCAGTGTCCGTCCCAGAGAAATGGATACACAAAATGTGGTGTGCACATACAGTGGAGCATTATTCAGCCTTAATAAGGAAGGAACTTCGGACACAGGCTACAACACGGCCGAACCGTGAAGACATTGTGCCAAGTGACGTAAGCCAGTCACAAAAGGACAACTGCTGGATGATTCCATGGACATGAGGAACCCAGAGGAGTCAGACTCACGGAGACAGAAAGTAGAAGGATGCCTGTCAGGGTCTAGGGGGAGTCAGTGGTTGATGGGTATAGAGTATCAGTTTGCGAGATGAAAAAGTCAGGAGAGGGATGGTGGAGACGGCGGCACACAAAGGGGTGAGTGATTTTTCTTTTTTAAAGATTTTTCATTTATTTATTTGACAGAGGGACACAGCGAGAGAGGGAACACAAGCAGGGGGAGTGGGAGAGGGAGAAGCAGGCTTCCCGCCGAGCAGGGAGCCCGACGCGGGGCTCGATCCCAGGACCCTGGGACCATGACCTGAGCCGAAGGCAGACGCTTAACGACTGAGCCACCCAGGCGCCCCGGGGTGAGTGACTCAATGTCAGTGAGTTGTGCACTTACAAATGGCTACAGTGGGAAATTTTATGTTGTGTATATTTTATCACAATAAAACAAAAAGTTCCAAAACACGGATGCCTTAACTGGGCCATACAACGGCTGAGTTTATTACAGACTAGACTTGTCTCTCATTGTTGGACTCAATTGTCTTGGTTCCTTTAAAAGTTTGTGGGTTCCTTGGGGAAGTCCCCCAAGGTCACAGCAAGCTCTTGGCTGAGTCCGGGCATCCCCGTTCACCTAGTTACGGTAGTCCACATGGTAGCCCACACGGTAGCCCACACGAGTGGCTGCTACCGGCCTATATGGAAAACTTTAAAAACCCCTGTCCTCAGGGCAAAACACGCCTCAGAGCACACTTGGTTGCCAGGACGGGAAGATGCATTAGAGGGGGAATGTTGTGAGGGCAAATATGGTCACCTAATGCTTTAAACAGCATCCACAGAACAATCCATTAGGCTGCCAAAATACTGCAGCAAGTGACTCTGCTCTGAGGTCAAGCAGCGTGAGGCCAAAATAAACGCATCATGCTCCATTTCACCCGGCGAGCAAACTCCCTGTGAAACATCAGTCCCTGCAGGACACAGAGAAGAGATAGCAGTACTATGTTTTTAAAAGTACCTTTCTTGGGGCACCTGGGTGGCTCAGTCAGTTAAGTGTCTGCCTTCGGCTCAGGTCGTGATCTCAGGGTCCTGGGATCGAGTCCCATGTCGGGCTCCACGCTCAGTGGGGAGTCTGCTTCTCCCTCTCCACCCCTCCCCCCTGCTCAGGCTCTCTCACTTTCTCTCTCAAATGAATAAATAAAAAAATCTTTTAAAACATTACCTTTCCTAGGTCTTTGATTCCTTGGCAAGATGGACTTTTAAAGGACTCAGCTCAACGTTAGCTAGAACCATGACATTGGCGCCACCAAGGCTCAACAAGCACCTTAGGAGTTCAGAAAGGGACAGGAGGGAGGGGAGAGAGGGAGGCAGGAAGGGCTGCTGGGGGGAGGCGGCCCTCGAAGGCACCGCGGGAGACACACAGGCCTCCCAGCTGAAGAGAGAGAAGGAAAAAGAAACACCCACTTGTTCCACGGAAACCACCAACAAAGCCAACATCTATGAACTCTGAAAGTGGGCACTTGTAACTCATTTCTCCCTATTCCTCTTCCAAAAGTTGGCTTCTTTGGAAAGCTGGGGGAGAGGCTCAACACAAAGCAGCCACAGGAGGCTCAGGGTCCTTCTGAGAGCCCTGTTCTGAGTGCCATGGAGGAGAGAGGCCAGACGCTGGAGAAAGCCATCCCCGCAGGGTCCCCAGCGCTCACGCTGGACATGGTAGGAGACAGTCCCCGAGCCCAGAGCGGGCTTCGAGGGCCAGCCCTTTTGTTTTCCGGATGAAGAAAGGGCGTCAGCAGGATCCAGCAACCCCACTTCTGGGTGCATGCCCAAGAGAGCTGAAAGCATTATTTGCACAGCCACATTTGCTGCAGCGTGATTTACAACAGCCGGGGGGAGGGGGAAGCAAGCCCAAGAGGCCATCAGCAGATGAACGGGCAAACAAAATGCAGTCTGTACCAGTAAGGGAGTATTACTCAGGCATAAAGAAGAAAGGTGGACACAGGCTATGACATGGGTGAACCTGGAGGACGTAAGGCTGAGTGAAATAAGCCAGCCACGAAAGGACACACACTGGATGAGTCTACTTTTGGACGTCCCTAGCGTCATCACATTCATAGAGATGGAGAACAGAAAGGCAGTTGCCAGGGCCTGCGGGTATGGGGGGGGGGGCAGAGGGGAACGGGTCGTTTGTGTTTGATGGGGACAGAGTTTCAGCTGGAAATGGATGATGCTGATAGTCGCACAACAAAGTGAATGTACCTAACATAACTGAGCTCCACACTTAGACATGGTTGAGACAGTCAATTTTATGCGTTGTTGTTTTTTTTTTTTTTTTACAATTTAAATTTTTTTTTTTAAGTTTATGCAAAGAATTAGAGTGTGATCAGAGAAAGAAGCTAGTGAATTCTGAGTGGACATCAGGAAGGCCTCTCTGAGGGTGGAGGAGGGGTGGAGGGTGGAGCACTCCGGCATCTTTCATTTCTGCTGCTCGCTGACTACCTACCCCACATCTTTATCTTTTCAGGCTGTTTTCCAGCCGCCACCTCCCCCTCCAGCCTTATGCAGGTCTGAACTCAGCAGGGTGATAGAGCTAAGGCACCTTATCAGCCCTGGGTAGGAGAGAAGGCTGTCGTCCCGACTTTTGTGTGAAAACCTCAGAAGACACCCAGGAAAGCGAACACTGGAGGTCATGGTCAGCTGCGGGAGACCCACCACACTGGGCAGTTGTTAGTGAAGAACTGGGTTCTGGTTTGCCCAAACCAGTTGCAAAGATTTGCCCTGCTGTTGGCCTTTTTTGCTAACTCTGGAAACTTGAGGTCACTTGTCTCCAAAAGATAATACTCAGTCAGTCAAAGGGTGAGCTAATGTATGAAAGTGACATCACAATTCTGTGTTTCAAAAACAGGCCCAGTTTGGGATGAGATGAACAGACTTCTTCTGGCCTTGGCATTCCCAGGCCAGTTGCCACCATCTGTCCGTGAGCTCATTTGGAACAGAGACCAGCCGAAAGCCACAACCAGGCATAAGGAAATGGGGCTCTCTTGACAACCTCTTGGTCTAAACTAAATCTCACATTCAGTGACACTGAAGAAGAAAAGGTCTGGAAGAAAAACGCATGATTGCCTGGGAAATTTACATATGCTCAGCCATCTCAAGTAATTGGCTTCAAATCATAGAACACACAAATCAGATTTTTAAAGATTCCCCTCCATGAGACGGAGAGAGATCTAGGCACCTCCTGTGTCCCTCTACCCGCCTCACTGCATCTTTCCTCTGGGCCCAAAGCCTAGTCAAGTCCTCATTCAAAACCTACATGTGCAGGCCCAGAATGCTATTCACGTCTGCAATGACCTCAGTCCTCAGGCTCTTCATGAGGAAATGTCCTTAAAGCCTAGAGTAAACCTATTTCTCTCAGGCGGCCAGAGTGATGAGGTCTACTTCATGCTCATCTACAGGTTTAAATATCCGCTAAGGAATGACCTTGGCCGAGATATATCCCCTGCAGCTACCCTAGCTCCAATTCACCATCAATCTGTGTTATATATGAAAGGCTGGATAAAAACTGGGGAGCTGGCCTGTATCCCCCCCCCCCCATGGGACACTTGGCATTCCCGAATCTGGTATGCATCACTGGGCCCTGAGGGAGGATATAGAATATGTGGAATTCTGCTTTCTTTATTTTCAAAACACTAGTTTCAGGTCCTACAGGCTTAAATAAAATGCTGGCTGTGGGTCAAACCACTGGCTGGACAGAGTTCGAGCCAAGGACTCTAACACTGATGCTGGAGTCCTGCCTAAAAGCCCCACATGCCAGTATGAGTGAAGCAGAATACGTACTGTTGATATCGATTCTAGTCTTTGAGCGAATTTGGTGAACTGCATGGATGGAATATAGAGGAACAATACCCTGACTTTTTATAACGATGAAAAGTTTCTTGAACTTACCAGAAACCCCTGATGAGACTTTTTCCCATTTTTTAGGGATGCATCACTCACCCCTCAAAAGTTCTTATTGGGTCATTGGGTACCTACTGGGGCAGGCACTGTGCGACAAACAGAGGATGCAAGATCAGCTCTTGTCCCCTTGCTCATGGAGCTACAATGAAGATAATGGCAATGACCCACGGGGCAGTCAACTAAAAATGGTAGGGAAAGGGAAGATGGTGACCCTATGTCATCATTCATTCTTGACTGGCCCCTAATTTTAGGCTCATTAAAACATGACTTGCACACAAATGTCCTCACCAAGTCCCGGAGACTTTATTCTGACGGCTACCAGTTCCTTAATCAATCGTTATGGGACACGGTTGAGCTCACTTTTAAATCCAGCCAACTCTTTTGGTGTCCTGTCCAAATCAATCTAGTTCATGAGGATGTCATGAGAAATCTCAGCACATTACCTCTAGAATTTATAACCAGCTATATGACAACTTCAGTTGTCCTTTATCCTCACCTTTACCATGTGGGAATTGAACTAATCCAGCTTTACTATTTTACAGTCACGCATCTCCATCTCTTCTGTACTACTGTTACAGAGATTTCCATCCTGTTAATGAGCTCATTCATTCAACCAACTCATATTTAGATACCCTTTCTGTGCCAGGTACAGAGGACATCATGGAGAAAAAGAAAGATAAGGTCCTGCTTTTGTGCAGTTTACTCTAGAGTGGGTGACTGGTATGCATCGAAATGCAAATAAACAAATATATTTTCAGAGAGTGGTACATGTTTAAAACAAGGCAGGTGATTTTAAAGGAATTTTTGAGTGCTGAGTGGACAGGTGGTCTGAGAAAGGTTGGCAGAGGTCACATGAGCAGAATCGTAGTGACAAGACGTGGCCGGGTCCATAGAGGTCGGGGATGGAGTATTTCTGGCAGAGAGAAAGGCTCGTACAAATGACCCAGGGAACAAGTGAGAGCCCAGCATGTAAAGAACCAAAAGAAGGTCAGTTTGGCTGGAATACAGCGTGGAAGCAGCAGGTGTCAGACCACACAGAACCTCTCAGACCATGGTGAGGAGTTTATATCGCACGATAAAAGCTGTTGGAGGGTGTAGCAAAGACCACTAGTCATCCCCGACCCCCATTCTCCCCCTCTTCTTGCAAGCAGATGTCCATACAAAACAAGACAGCACTTCCCAGCCACGCTTGCCATTGGTGGTGGGGGGGGGGGCAGGTTACTGAGCTGTGGCCAGTGGGATGTACAAAGTGGTACCTACCAGTTCTGGGAAGTGACCTTAATGGGAAGAAGTGCCCCTCCCCTTCTTTGCCACCTCTCTGCTGGATGCAACGTGGACAGGACAGCTGGATTAGCAAACACGAAGGGTCTGGAACCCTGGCGTCAGCAGACTATCCGAGGCAGCCCTGCGCTGATTACACTGATGGCAGACATAAACTTCTACGTTGTTCAAATCCCTGTTGTTTTGGTTTTCAGTCTTGCACAGTGAAGCTATCGCTAACTACATTGAGTGAAGTAGGCGAGTATGAGGTCTGACTCATGTTGCAGAAATATCACCCTGGTTGTAAGTGAAGGATGAGTTGTAGAGGTTTGGGCAGGAAGCAGGCAGATCGGTCAGGAAGCTATTGTGATTATCCAGGCAAGAAATGAAAGGCTTTGCCTCAGGAGGCTGCTGTGGAGGTGGAGAGAAATCGAGGGACTCAGAACACAATCTGGAGCAAGAGTTGAGGGGACAACTTGACCATAGGCAAGGGAAGAAGGGGAGACTCGCCCATCTTTGCCTGAGCACCTACGTGGGGGTGGCTCTCCTTACTGAGCCTGGAGCAGACCAGGGAGCAGGGGCTTTGAGCACGTGGGAGGGTGAAGGTGCTAGGCTGGTCACAACAGAATTTAAATGCCTATGGAATATCCACGAGGCAGCTGGATAAAGGAGTTTAGAACTTGGTATGGAGGTCAGAATTGATGATATAAATCATATGGAGATGATTTAATGCCATGTTTCTAGCAGATCCACCAATATAGTAGATCGCCAGCCACCTGGAGTGACTTAAATTTAATTAATTAAAATGAACAAAGATTACAGATTCAGTTCCTCAGTGCCACGGGCCACATCTCCAGCATGACTAGTGGTTCGAGCTCTGGCCAGTGCAGAGAGAACATTTCCGTCGGCACAGCAAGTTCTCTCAGAAAGCTCTGGTCCAAAGCTCTTTAGAAATCATTCAAGGGGCCCCTGGATGGCTCAGTCAGTTCAATGACTGACTCTTGGTTTCATCTCAGGTCATGATCTCAGTGTCATGAGATCGCGCCCTGCACCAGGCTCCGTGCTTAGCTCAGAGTCTGCTTGGGAGTCTCTCTCTCTCCCTCCTTCTGCCCTTTCCCCTGCTCTCGCTCTCTCCCTCTAAAATAAATAAATCTTAAAAAAAGAGAGATGGTTTATTATGATTGATTTGCCTTGTCTCATGGGACTATGTGTGAGAGAGAATGGGACAGAAAAAAGAAGCATGCGTTTTCCCATTTGGGTTTCTTTTTTCTTTTATAATGGAGACACGCAACAGCTACTATTCCTCCTTTTTTGCCCAAATGCGTCTGGTTCAGGCTTATAAACTGTTGATCATAATTTTCAATATTTGAAGAGACCCCAGGGCTGTGTAACTTTTCAGAAGGTAATGGTCCTGTGGTTCTCATTTGTTCTTTCATTCCAAGTTGATTATGAACCCCTTTAAAAGGGCAGAAGGAAGCGAAGGTGACCTTGCAGGTGCCGAAGGCAGCCTCACCTGTCCCCTGGACGGCCCCCGCTCCCCGCAGATGCCGGAGCAGAGCCACGAGGGAGTGGAAAAGCCAACTGTGCAAATATTCGCTTCCACTGTCACAAGACCGAAAGGAAAAATGCCAAAAAGGAGAGCTTGGAAAAACAGCAAAAGAGCAATTATCCCCTGAAGAGAACATGAAATAAGACCCTCCAGTGACCCCACAAAGGAAATGGAAAATCAGATCCAACCAGGAAGAGGTCAGAGAACACCACTGTGTTCTTGGATGTGATTGCAAAGGGAAAAATGGGCTTTGGGCTCTGTGATAGCCTGGGACTTCAGCTTGGGCCTCACTGGGTGGTGCCTTCTGTCATTCAATTAAACCCTAACAACAAGATTCATGTAATCCTAGAGTAACTTGATACTCCCTGACAATTCCAAACTCACGTGAGTGAAAGTTCTAACAGTAATCCTTATACATGGCTCATAGGCTCCATGTGCGTGAGACTCAAGAAACCACCTAGAACACAAGGAAGCTGCATGATGTCCAAAGACGGCCCTTTTTCCAGTGATAAAACTGTCAAGAAGAGGACTGGTTTTGGTAAATTTCATTTATGGGAAGCACAGATTTGGAAGACGAGTTCTCCATGTAACTACGGCCAGGGATGCCGTAGACATCAAAGGGGGAAATTACTCCGTCAGCCTTGTTAGACTGCACAAACTAGTATTGCTTTCTGGCAGCCACGGGACAAGAAAGGAATGACCCCCAGAGTCATCTCCCCAAAACAGAGAACAAAAAGCCGGTGGTGGCTCTCCACTGCCCAAACCTCTTGTCTCCTTGGTCTGGCTCTTCGGGAAAACCTTCCCAGCCCTTCCTCCACTGCATCTCTGCCTGGCCCCCACCGTAGGGGGGGTCATATCTGGGCTGACCAGGCTCCTCAGTGAGCGGGGCTGAGGTCAGGCTTGGGAAGGTGCCTTGCCCTCAGCATGTTGGAGAGCGAGGCCAGAGAGCCAGAGCGGAAGCTGAACCACGAAAGGGACAGGGAGCAGGTCTGAGCCAAGCGGTCAGGGCAGTGAGGAAGTGGGCATGTAGGGCAGGAGGGAAGCGGGTCCTCCTGGTGGGGCCTCGTTCTAGAACACTGACTTCTGAAGTTGGGTAGGAGGACTGTGGCCATTTGTGGGTGTGTTCTTGGCAGGCTACAAGAATTTTTAAAATTTTAGTTCCAGTGTCAATGAAAATCTTAGTCTATATTGACGTAAGTGGAACCTGGCTCATCTAGATGAGTAGCCTGTAATCCAGGGTGGACCCGAGATTTCTAAGCCCATGTCTGCATCTAGAGGTACACTCACAAAGGCCAACGTCTCCCCGCCAGGCTGCATGAACGCAGGCTTCACAGTGGTCCGCAGAGAGTGGCAGGAGAACTGCGTGGCCACACGTGTATGATGACACAGGCACCAGGACCTCGGCCGAGCCTGGCGTTGGACAGAGTATGTGAGTCTTGCACCTGCTGTCTCTGTAAAGGCCAACTTCATTAGCACAAGAGTCCCGGGAAACAGGCAGCCGTGAAAGTTTCTAGTCTCAATTCCAGTCATAAATGGATTAAATATCTATTTAATTAATGTTTTAATAATGCCACAAATCCTACTGTATCTTCAAGGAAAGTAGCCAGGTTGGGGGAGCCATCAGGAGGCACCCCATTAAAGTGAGGGACTGAGGCGTGCTCGTGAGCAGTGTTGGGATGGGCAGTTGGAGTGGCCCGTGCCAGCAAGCCTTAGCATCGTCAACATCATCTTAGACAGCCAAATTACATGAAAAGGCATCATGTACGCTGGCATTTTTCAAGTTGAAATGCCAAAATCGATTAAATATGAAATGGAATCTGAAGCTATGTCTTTCTGCTATTTAACCCAACAAGGGCAGGCGGTCATTCTGTTTCATGAAAAGACCATCGTCCATCACATTAAAGTACCGTTAATTAATCTGGATTGTGCTGGCTTTCAAGTCGGACGTTGTTAATATTTTGCTCTTACAGTGATTTAGAAGTCATAAGGATGAATGCAAACTCCTATGGGATACGTTGTATATGTTTAAATAATCTCATAATAACGTATTTTAAGACAAAGAAAAAGAGGGCTCTTCGAAACAACCCAGACACTGGAGCCACATAGACCTGGCTTCCACTCCCCGCCCCCCCGACTCTGGTGTGGGACCTTGGGCAGGTTCCCTCCCTTACATGTCAGGTTTCCATGTGTAAAATGGGGATAGTAATGGTGCCCACACACAGAACCATGGGGTGGATGAAATATTTAGATTGCACTCAGCACAGCATCAGTGTACATTGTGAAAGTCCAGTAAGTATTAGTTCTTGCTTAAAAGCCTCACTAGTGAAGTAGATAAGGTCCAGGGACTAGCCATCTCAGCTTCCTTATCTGTAAAATGGGGCCATTGGCAGGATCTACTTTATATAGTTAGCATGAAATTTAAAATATATGTGTAGAGGCGTGGGGGTGTGTATGAATGAGTAACTTAGCACAGTATCTGAGCTTAGAAAACACTCAATAAATACCTTACTATTGTTACCAAACAGTTACCATCATGACCTCTTCAGCTTCTCCTTTTTATTCCCTAACGTCAAGGTACTACTCAGACACCGTGCTGCATACATGCTAGGCATGTGTTGGAGTGCATGAGAAGGGAGGTCAGCAGGCAAGGTTCCCCTCAGCTACTCCGTCCAGCCCTTGCTCATCAGAATTGTCTACGATTCTTTCTAAGAGGAAAACAGTGAGATTATCTGCCTATCCATCCACCCATCCATCCAACTATCCATCTGAGTGAGGGAGTGATAATCTGAGATACCAGACAAAATCGTGCTTTGAGCACTGAGGCCAGCTAAACAGTGAGCAAATGACCAGGGACGAAGGGCCAGGTGGCCTCCCAGCACCACCTCCCATATACTAAGGGAGGGTAGTCACATGCCCTCCCCAACACACACACACACACACACACACACACACACACACACACACACACAGAGGTCAATAATATTTATCAACAGGGCAAATTATTTGTATCCCCACATGCAGCTCCATCTCAGGAGCCCCTTGTCGCCTCCACAATCCGAGCCCAGGGCCTTATGTATGTAGACAGATAAGCCAACTTGACAAATTGCATAGATGTCAGGGAAGAGGAGTCAGAAATTCCAAGTCACACCAGAACTAGCGAAAGCTCTCTCTTTCTCACGTAAAAGTGCTGTGACAGAGTAGGGGTGGGGGGGGGGATGGGGGGGCTGGATAAGAACGAAAGGGCCCTAATTCCTCCCTCACCCCTACTCTGACAAAGGTTTGGAGAGAGTTCTGAGCCCCTTCCCAGAACTGGCACAAAGCAAAAATCAAGCCTTGATGCTTTCAAAAGGCACAGGTTGGAAGAAACACAGGCACCTTCCAGCTTTCAAAGAAGAGTGGGCAGAACCAACTCTGGGTGGACACAAAGACACAAAGTTCCCTTCTCTAGGAGAATCATCAAAGGCCCCAAAGAAGGAGGAAGGGACAGAAAACAGCAGAACAACAGCCCTCAATCAGACACCCATCATTTTCCCGGCTCTGTGTTCCATGCAGGTGGCTCAGGGGGATCCCCACACTGAGGTCTCTGAGCTGTCGAACTTGGCCACCAGAGTGGCCCTGTGGTCTCCTTCTGGGGCATCCGACCCAGCTGTAATGCTTCCCTGGCTCCTCAACTCCCCGAGACTGGTTTCTATCAGGGCAGAGGGCACAGCTTTAAAGATGCCTAGAGGCCCCGGGAGTCCAACTTCACGGAGAATCACCACATCCAGAGTCTCAGCCGGCGGGGAAGGGAGGGCCCGCCTGCCACGGAGTTCGGTGGTTTCCAGGGAGAAGAGGTGAATGGGTCCCCACAATCCAGGAGCGAGCCTAACAGGACATCCCAGCTCAGCCTCAGACACCTGGTCTCTAAAGGCCTGGCTGCTGGGCTCGGGGGCTCCTTCTTGTGGAAGGAACACTTCTCCAGAGGGGAAGGCAAAACCGACAAATAAAACAAGGTGCTGCCCATAATCCCACCCCAAATACTGGCCAGGTCTTACACGTTCGTGGACCAGCAACTGGAAGGTGGCAGCTGGGCAGCTTTTCCTCCTGAGGAGTCATTTGGGAAGAACAACAGAATACCTCGTGCCACTTCGCAGGAAAGCTCCTCCCCATACCCTGACTCACACCTGTCCTAGGGGCATACGTTTTCACACAAATCACATAAAAAATGGGAGCTGCCATCGTCCCGATGTGGAGGGGGGCAAATATACTTTCAAAAGACACAGGTTAGAAAAGACACCAGCACCTTTCAGCTTCCAAAGACAAGGAGGACGCTCACGCAGGGGACAGATCCTTCCACCCCTGGCAGACCTCTGGGATCTCACTCGGGCCCTAAAATGTACCTGCTTGGGGGCGTGGAAATGTCATGGCAGAACACCGCGAACAACAGGACCTCAGCAGGTCAACGGCTGCATTAAGGGACAGCAGGCAAGTTTCTTGAGCTAACATTTAAAACAACAGAAAAATGTATATACTTTTAGGGAAGGGAAAGGGAGAGCTTTTTTGAATATGTGTAAGATAAATCTTGAAAATGGCTACCAGTACCCTACTTTAGCGTCTTTTCTCAACAAATAGTGGGGTATTGGATATTCAGGTACTCATGTCAACACAGAAGAGACAAGGTCCCTACATATAATTTGTCCAGGAGAATTCTTCCTTTAGTTTATTTTCCTCTTTGGCTCCCAAAGTAGTTAGGGTTTTTAAAATGCAGTCTGTGGAGCTCTGAATGGATGTTGGAGAAGTACTTTATTAAGTCAGCCACTGGAGAAATGATTATGAAGCAGATTCTTAGCCCCTCTGACCCCCAAGTTATTCTCCTATGGGATCCTAAGCTGGTAGCGAGCCCCAGACCAAAGTTCCTCGTTAGCTAGGTTTTCCAAGCTTGTCGTGAGCTCAGAGAGGCCCTGACCTGAGAAGGTCCTACTGGGAGAGAAAAGTGCTGATTATCTCAATATGGGATGCCTGCTTTTGGCACAATGGTGGCTGTCACATGGCAAGAAGCAGGCGCCCAAGCAACGCACCCACCATTTCTCTGGATCGTGGCTTCTGATGGTGATCACATGCGTCCTCTCTGCACGATCCTTTACAGGTGAGAAGATGGATCGAGTTGTTAAGTCCCCCTTGCCCAAGACCCCAGTGGGTGAGTGGTGGGGCATGGCTCACATCCCACGCTGGGATCCCTTCCCAGGGGCTTTTCCACTGCTGATATGTGCTCGCACACACGTGTGCGTACATGTGCACGGGAAGGAGTGGGGGTGCGGTCTTCAGATGCTGCCTTCGGTGTGAGCAACACAACATTGTGGGGAGAACAAAACCGCATCTCTAATTCACTGCGGCTCTGAATGCCCAGTTACTGAGCTGTGGAAATGTACTGTTTCAGGCAACTTCAAGGAAAAATAGTCATTACAGATTTGCCTTCCAATTCAATTTTTTTTCTACTCGATTATAATGAACATTTACCACTGTTAAAAAGGGATTTTCTTGCACAGCAATGTAGATGTACTTAAGCCACTGAACGTACACTTCATGGTGAAATGGTAAATTTTATGCTATACACATTTAACCACAGTAAAAAAAAATGTCATTTTCTTTCTCAAACACTTGACATCAGGACAAGACAGTACTCCTGTGGGGAAAACATGTAAAACCTATGTTTGAAATCATGTAGATTACGTTAATCACTAAACTGAACAACAGTTGCTTTTGCCCTAGTTGCCTCTGCCCTACTGGGCAATCATTGCTTCATCCAATGGACATTTCTCAATCCTGGTCTTGCATCATTTGACACTCTGCTCGGCCCCTTCCCTAGCTCCCTGGGCATCAGCCTATTTGGACTTTCCACGGACTACTCAGGCTATCCCCTCCCATCTCCCCCGACTGGTTCTTCTACCTCTGCCCATTTATTTCTCATGTTACACAATCTCTGGGTGATCTCGGTTATTCTGCAGCCCTTAACTGCTACCAGGATGTTGAGGACACACGGACCTTGCTCCTGAACGTCTGAAGAGCCACTCACCTGAGGAATCAACTCCCTTGCATGTCCCTAGGCACCACCAAGTCATCGTATTTGAACTGAGGTTGTCATCTTCCCCCACCAAACCTGCCAGAGGAAGGGAGTGGCCAGGAGCTTCAGAATCTATGGGACCTGGATCAGACTGCCTGGGCTGCATCCCTTGCCCCACCAGTGGGAGGGTAATCTACCCACTTGTCCAAGCTGGTCACCCGCCCCCTGGTCATCATTTTCCCCATTCTTCAGTCAGCCAGGCTGTGGACTGCACCTCCTTACTTCTCCTTCCTTGTGCCCACGGCCTTCTTCAGAATCTTCTCCTTCCTCACCTGGATCCTGCAACAGCCTCCCAGCTTTGAGCCTGGTCTGCTTCCTTGGTCTGCTCTCCTCTGCCGCAGGCTGAGTGATCCCCCAAAGCACATAAAGGTTCGCCTTTCTTGCTTGAGACTCTTCATGAGCCTGGTGCTGTCCTAGGGTCATGGAGGAGAGGACCTTTGTGCACAGCCTCCTTCCCAACCACAGTACCTGGCATGTTCTAGGCTCTCTGGCCCTGACAAACATCCACTCTCCCTGACCCTACCAAACTCACGGTTCAGGGGTCACTTTCTGACACTCTCACTTCATTCAGGGCCTGTCCCAGCATCCCCACCCACTAACCTCTGAGTGTCCCGGAGGGCCGGCAGGTATGTCTGCCTTTGTGCGCTCAGCACCTGACAGTGCCCCGGAAGGGCTCAGGTTGCTCCCTGGGCACCTAGTAAGTACTCACATATTTGCCAAGCGAATGAGTGAAGGAGAAAGTAGTCTTGTGTTTCCAAGAAGGTCACCAAAACCCAAAACATAAACTATCCGAAGCAGAGTTTTCCTGGCGTGACACAGTCACACAATCCAAGGGCCACGCATATCTGCCTGGCTTCATGCCCCTCCAGCACTGAAGTGCCGCTTAGAATTCAAAAGAAGATTCAGTAGAGACCAATGGGTTTCCATTTGGTTTGGTTGTTACTGTTATACTGTTACAGCAGTATTCAATGCTGTCATAGAGGATCCACTGGGGTTTTTTTGTTGTTGTTGCTTTCCATCCATGTTCCCCACAAATGGGTCCAGGAAGGGACTGCACAGCTCCATAGGATGTAGTGTGGAAGACCGTGCCCTAACTTAAAAGCCAGGGGTGACAGAAGCTTACAGATAAAGCAATTTGTTACTGACTCAGAGTCGGTCACGGCAGAGCGCACACCATCGCTCAGATCTCCTGATTTCCAGATCTTTCTACTTCCCCTGTTAGTGTGGTGAACTGCTTTGTTTCAACTGAAGCACCACTAAAATTCCAGTCTGGGAAAAACCTAGTCCCGAAGGACGCACACACAGCTTTTATAACATCCTCCACTGCATGGAAAAGGCATCCAAATATTCCAATTTCAAAATGCCAGATATCAAAAGTTCTGTTTTTCCCTCTGATTTGGAGACAGGACTATCTTGCAAATTTAAAACATCCAAAGAAATAGGCGCTTTGAAGCCTACTTATATTTAGGCAATATATACATGCTGTCCTGCTTAGTGGGTCTCAATGGCAACTCGGAGGAAGAGCCCTGGATTCTATCTTCACATGCAAGTGAGGCGAGAACTCCTTCCATGCTCTTCAGACATATAGACATTGTATTTTTTTTTTTTTTCCAGAGAAAAGTCTCAATATAAACTCAAGTTCGGGCTAACATGTAAGTAGGGATAGAGAGGTTTACTCAGCTTTACTTGAAGTTTGAGAAAAATTAGTTGTCAGTGGCATTTTCTGGTTCTCTGCTGGATGACTCACCCCAGGAGGGTCAGGCCAACGAGAAGCATGGCCCTGAGTGGCCACCTCGCCATCCTGTCTCCTAGGGACTGGAGCTCGCTCACCAGGAGCTTCTACTGACTCAACACTCCGTGGCTATCCCAGGAGCTATGGTTCCTCAGAAGTGGGACAGAGGGAAGGCAGAGAGATGGAGAACAAATACTTCACTACTCTTTTTTTTTTTTTTTTGCTTATACATTAATTCCTCTGCTTTTCAGTCCACATGCAGGGTGAGTAAAGCTTCCAGTGAAGAAAAGACTGGTGCAGAAACCTCAGTCTGTTCTGATTTCCTAGCTACTCTAGTCTGAACCTGGAGAAAACTAAAATTCTTCTGAAGCTTTAAAAAAAAAAAGCGTTTGTCTTCGGCTTTTGGTAATCTCTGACTCACTTCCTTGGTGGAAAAAAAGCTGTATCAGTAGAGCCGGTCCCACCAGAAGAACGGGGTTCTGGCTCTGTTGTGTTGCTCTGGGGAGGGCCCAGGAATCTGAAGCCGGGGACAGGTGAGAGAGGACAGAGACAGGCGGTGGTGACCGAGCACGCATTCACGGGAAAGTGTCGCTTCCCCCAAACGCAGTGCAAATATTTGCTCCCCAGCAGAAGTGAGCCACAAGCCAGTGGAAAGTCTCTTGTACTTGACAGTGATAATCACCGTTCTCTTCATTCCACAGTTCAGCAACTCACCATGTTCTGGCTCAGTCCTTTTTTTTTTTTTTCCTTTTTTTAATGTACAGCATGACTTTGATGCTTAACAACCCAGTTGACTGAAATATGTTCCGGGGACTAATAGTTCAGAAAGACATCAAATTATAGAAATCCGTGAGGTGAGGAAGAGTCACCCTACACCAGCACATTAGGAGTTACTCAATCACTTCAGCGAGAGGCTAAACCCATCAGTGCCATGCAAGACGAAGAGCATCACCCCGCCCAGAGCAAACTCAAGACTTTTCCGAGTCTAGTTACCAATTAGACATGGCTTCTCCTTTTGCGAAATACTCAGGAACTTAGTCACCTGTGACATTTCCGGTCACCGCTTGATGATGTGTAAAATTCGTCCAGTTATTTAGGCTAACTGGGTTGAAGGAGGGTTACCTTAATGAGAACATGAAGCTTGGAGAGAAGTTTTCAAGGAAATTGTTCACTGTTGGGTCCAAAAACAGAACAAAGAAGTGATGTTCAATCACCCAAAGTAACTAAGATATGGTCTCTGCTAGCAAAAAGTAGTGTTCATTATTTCAAATCGGGGTTTTGGTGGGGAGAGGTTGTCAATGATGGGAAGGGGGAAGACACAGATCAAATGAAGAGAGAAACTAGAAAAACTATTTACATTAAAAAAAAAATCTCCCCCACAGACTTATTACATCTAACATAAAATTAACTTAAAAAGCAATAATCTCTCATGGGTTTCTTTTGAAGAAAGATACATCTGAAACGATACTATGTTTCCATGTCTGTGATGTCATGAGTCCTCGCTGGAGAAAAAGTTCATACCACAACACATCATGTCAGCCTGTAAGGCACAGCGACTATTTCTTTAGTCTTTGATAAGACTTCATTTTCATAAACAAATAAGGAGATGTAATTCTTTTCTCTGTCTGTGGTCCCCTGCCTCTTGCCCAGCAGAGTCAACATTTTCTCCCCCACCTTTCTTCTTCTCCTCCCCACACCCCACCCCGGCCTGAGGTAAAGGGACACAATGAAGCCACTGATTTAGCCCGAGTGTGTTTAATTATTTCTGTGTCTCCCAGTGGCTTCCCAGGCAGACACAAAGCCATCCACCTTCGCTGGTTCTCTCTCGTTCGGGCCAGTGTGCACTCCACTTCCATATGAAGACTCATAGGAAGATGCGAATAATCTCTATTTTATGTCCTAATTACACCACCACGTCTCCCTTCGATGACTTGGAAGTTTAAGGGAGAGCGTATTTATCTGGAACGCACCTTAGAAAAATTCCAAAGCAGGAAAAAAAAAAAAAAACCCTCTGGCAGCCTTGCACATAAAGCTGAAAACTTTCACAAGTCAGCAGCATTTTGCAAAATGAAGAGTCCACCCTCACGGCAAGCTACACAAGAAACAAAATCTGCACAAATCATGACTTCCCCTGCTTCCATTGCCAAGCACCTGCAGGACTAAAAAAAGAATCATACCCAGTTCTCTTCTGAGAAAGTACAAGCCTTTCCAGCAGATGCATTAAGTGAGATTAAAAAACAACAACAACAACGAAAACCCGTATGGTTGAAGGGGGAGAAGATGTCAGGACCATTAAAGATGTATTTTCCAAATAATCATTGCCTCCAATTTAAAAACTTTTCTTTAGAGTCAATAAATACTTCAACCCTGTGACCGGGGTTATCAATACTTTCCTTTAAGCAAAACAAGTTCCCAAGCATGTACTACCTGTGTATAAAACACTAGCAAGCACACTAATTTGGAAATTCAGATGCAGCCTGCCCTATTGACCAGGAGCCTGCCTCTTAACCTCTTATCACCAGCCTCTGTCTTTGCCTAAAATTGCCAGAGATGGGCTACCCCGGCCCAGCACATGCCATACCCTACTCTAATCCCAGCTGCCCATTACAACTTCATTTCCATTTTTGATTCCCCTTGCCCATCTTAGCTCCTCTGCCATCACCAACCTCCCCCTAATTTATTGTCTCAATATTCCCTCAATGAACTCCAAGGACTCACTGATATCCTTTTGCTTTAGTCTAACTTTGCTCTATCAGATGCTATATTGACTCAAACAGTGGGCAGCTGGTTGATACTTGGAAATTCTCATTGCCATGATATTTGTCAGGATGTTTGACTTGTAATCCCAAGTTAAGAAAACATAATTATTTATTTATGCCCTGCTTCATTTCAGAAAAAAGTATAAGGCTCCTGGCACAAATATATGCAATAAAGTAGCACTTATATTATGGAAATAGGAAAATGGGACAAAGGAGAAATGAAGGGAGGAAAGTTTAGATGAATTTAGGAGAGAGGCCAGAATTTAAAGCTCAGCTTGTCAGGCTCATCACACACATGGCTGGATTAGATTCTTAGCTTTTGAGCTTCTTAGAAGCCAGTGGAAAGACGGGAACTCACTTATATCTATCGGTGGCTGAACATTATGGTTCACTGGTCAAACCTGGCCCACTTTCTGTTTCGGTTAAGTAACGTTTTATTGGAACACAGCCACACCTATTCATTTAGGTATCATTTATGGTCGCGCTTCGCCATATGGTGGCAGTCAAGCAGCTGCTACAGAGACCTGCAAAACCTGAAGTGTTTACTATCCGGCCCTTTTCAGAAAAAAGTTTGCAGATGACCAGGTTACGTGATTCTGTACATGCAAGATCAAAGCAAAGCAGTATCCTAGGATAAGCACACCCTTTGACAGAGAACATTCTAGTATAAAGCGCTCATGATGCAATCTCGTGAAAACACATCCTTAGCTTCATTTTTCACAGTACATACAGCAATGGGTTTCAGGGCCGATGGCATGATGTCATAACACACGCCAGTGAAACAGTCCTATGTGAGGCTGCAACAAGGCATGTCAGGAGAAACTCTCTCCCGCTCTGGCTTAATTCAGGGAGAGTTAGTTGTAAAGATGGCAAGTGCCAGCTATGTGCAGCCCTCCCCACCCTCCTTCCTTATCGCAGGCAGACGAAGCCAAGGGCTCTGGTTACTCTCCCCCAGGGAGCCCCGAAGTGTCCTCCAAAGTGTTCTCTGAGTTCTCTGGCAGCCTCGGCCAACCATTAGTGGTTGGCATGCAAGATAAAACTGGTACCCATCTTTGCTTCAAGGTGGTTTTCCATCAACACTCCGCCTCTGAGTCTGAGAAGCGCTGGGGCTGGTGACACGGAGGCAATGCTCCCTGCCCCATTCCTGAGAGGAGCTATTCTATCCTGTCGACGCACAGAGCCGTCTCCATTAATGGTATCCATGAGGATGCACTGGCCTGATGTCATCCTGGGGGAGCCAGGAACCTCGCAAGGATGGCTGCCTGAGAAAACCAACCATGCCGGCACATGCGTGGCGCAGGCAAGGGTCTGAGAGCACGGCGAGGGGTCTCTTCCAGAAAAGAGCGTGGAGCCTCCTCCTGTGCACACGTGGACCGCACGCACGGACCACAGGGGGCGGAGAGGCCAAACAGGGGCACCGGCATTTTGTCTGGGAACGTTCAAGCCCCATGCCTGTGTTGTTTGTTCCAAGAAACAAAACCTCCAAATAGCCATCACCCAGACCCACTGACCTTGAACACATTCCTAAAGAACCCCTTTCTGCCGGAAACAAGGATTCCAAAATAAATGCAAATAAACTGGAAACGGTGATTTCCAAGAAAGTACAATTCAGTTCAGCGTTGGAAGAGGAAGACAGAACCGCCAACTATAGATTTGGAAGAACACATCTGTCACCTTTCTCTATGCTCATTCTTCCTTTGTGACTAATAAAACTATGTTACAAATTGATTCTATTTCTATTCTCTACAATTGGGAACAAAAATTCAGGTTACCCGAAAAGTGTTACTGAGTCTTTAATATGCAAATCTAAGAGAATCAGAACTATTGGGCATTGTCTACATGTGATTCCTACCCATGTTGTCAGAAGGCAAGAAGCAGGCAAGATATATTATAAATCATTTTACGTTATTCCTAACATCTTTCAACAAGGTAATTAAAAAGTATAAAACCAGAAAATAAGTAAAACATCAAGGCCTACAACCTTCGTCCTCCCTATGAGTTTGTGGCTGTTTTAGTAAACA
Source organism: Callorhinus ursinus (assembly GCF_003265705.2). Lineage (NCBI taxonomy): Eukaryota > Metazoa > Chordata > Mammalia > Carnivora > Otariidae > Callorhinus > Callorhinus ursinus. The sequence goes on from NW_027397088.1 coordinate 4,238,984, forward strand.
CCAACTACAAAGAAGTGAGATATAAGCATGCCTGACAAGGGAATTAATATAGTTAACAAACACATTAGATCAATGGAGGAAATTTTTTTTCACCCTAAAAAGAGCAAATGCTAACAAATGCTGAGATTTGCCCTTCCAGTATTGAGGGTTCATGTCCAGACCACATCAGGCCACATGTGGACACAGGAGAGTGTGGGAATTTTGGACTCTACATAACCGTAGGAAAAAAAAAAATGAGAAAAACTCTTAAAGCGCCGATGAGATCGCTGAGCCCAGACCGGACGGTAGTGGTACTTGGTATGTTCTTCTGGAACCAAGTACAGGAATGTCCAATTATGCACTGGGTTTGGAAGTGTGCAGAATGTCAACCCAGAAAATTCTGGAGGAAAGCAAAAGCCCGTCCATATCAGCTGTGGGCAGACCTCCATTTCTCCAAGCAATTACGTAAACCCTCCATGTCCTTCGATGAGCCCTGAGCCTGAGCTGGAAATCAGGACAGAGTATTGGATGACACTGCCCGAGACAACTTTTTCAGGAACAGTTGAGGCCACTGAAATTTGTGCTTCCAAAAGACTGCCATCCCAAACCGCCAGCAAGCACAGCACCCTTCCCATAACCTCACAGGCAGCAGCAAAACTGCCAACGAATTTCTTCAAGACAGTCATGAAGGCTCCTACTTACGTAATGCATACAAGGTAAGTATTATTCCAGCCAGGCAGAATCCTTCAAAGAACCTGAGGGTGCTGAACATGGTCACATTCACTGACAGTGCCACGGTTAGTCCAAAGATCAGAATGAAGATGATGGAAAACAACAGCACAGGCCGCCGGCCAACCCTGCATGTGAAGAGGGGAAAAAATTAGGAAGTATCATTAAACAGGGTTGCAACGCTAGATGCTGACCCCCAGTATCCAGCTGGCGCTCCACAGATGTGGGATGAGTACTAGATTAAAAGGCTCTGTGGTGTCTAGACCCAATTTGCACGCGTGGACCGCACGCACGAACCACAGGGTAGAAAAGCCCTCTGGGGAAATTCAGCCCAAACCCTTGCTTTGTACATAAGGGGGCAGAGGTCAAAACAGCTACTGAGTAGAATTGAGACAGGGACCCAGTTCCTGCTGGCAAGTCTGTTTCTGAGTGTAGAGGGGAATGATTCAAGGCAAGAGTAACAAAATCAATAATAACTCCCCAAACACAAACCTTGACACACCCAGCATAACATGTCTTGAGAAATTGCTGACCTTTGGAATGGGCTCCAAAGTCAACACAAACACTGAGCCAAGTCACTTCATTTCCTTTCTCTGGGCTGTTAACTAGTCCTACCTGACCTCCCATGCAACCTGTCAAGAGTCCAGGACCTGACAGGGGCTGATCTGTTTCAGCTACATGGATGAGAAATACTTTTAAAGGGATCACAGACTAAACTAAGAGAGTTTGAACTTTAACTAAGGCGCGTGGACCTGGAAGTGAAGCCCACCAGGCAGCAAGGGGCTTGGAAAGAACCTGGCCTACTGTGTTTCCACAAAGGGTAGCGTGCACACACTAGGTTGGCGGGTTACAGAGCGGGCGGGTGCGAGATCGGTGACCACTAGGGGGCGATGTGCTTCTAGGCGTGGCTGGCAGGGCAGAGGGGGTGGTCCCAGGGAACAGGAAGTTGCTAGTTCTCTATCCTTCCGGAAGTATCTTTCCATCTTTCCCTTCATCGACTCATTAGGAGAAAAAACAAAAACAAAACCCCAAACTCTCCACCACACTAATTAATATAATAAATCCAGCTTGAACTGGAAGGATAGCTCACAGAGAAATTGGAGTAGTGGACTATCTGCCAAAGGGAAAAAAAAATTTACATCTCGTACCCCAAACACCTAAAGAGTAGCTGAATTGGCTTAAACCTGCCTAGACATCCTTGTGACGTTCTTGTGACAAATGAAAACAGAAAGGAGATTTGTGGCCTAGGGCTCGGGACAAGAATGGGAAATGAGTGCAAGTGAACACAAGATTTCCGTTCAAGGTGATGGAAGTGTTTTAAACTTAAGAGTATGGTGTTGGTTCTATAACTCTGTCTACATACCAAAACTCATTGAATTACTCGGTTAAAATGGGTGAGCTTTATGGTATGTCAATTATCTCTCAATAAAGCCGTTAAGAAAAAAGCAATACTTAGTAACGCATGTCCTTGTCCTGTGAAAGAAATGGATGTAATTTCGAGAAAATATGAGGAAGGGAACTACAGAGCACAGTTTCATTCATTATTTCTTAGGCTTCTAACCATCCCCATTAGTCACATGGGTTTAGTGAGATGAACTCAATGCCAGTGTGAGTCAACTCTTGTCAGAGCTTTCAGGCATTATGTCCCTTGACTGGTGCTGGGGTCATGAAGCCCTTGTCATGTACTCTATAGGTAGTTTTATCCAAACCCAATCCACTTAAATAAATTTATAATATGGCTTAGCTGGTCTCCTGAAAACAAAGATGAGATCTGACTTCTCCATTGTTATTTCCCCCTTCCTTGTCTGTAAAATGGGGATAACTGTCTGACTTCACAGCATTACTGAGATCATTAAGAAAGGTGATGGATGTAGGCACAATGCCTGCCACAGAGCAAGTAAAGGTTTAGCTCATATGATTCCTTCCTACATGTCTACAGCCTGGATACCCACCAAACACGATTTGCCCTGTTCTGATACTTTAGAAAAGATCCTTCTTTTTTTTTTTTAAGTTGTAGAAATCTAAATCTAAATGTCTCCCTCCCAAATGGTTGCTAACATCAATAAGTAAAAATTATTTTTAGGAACTGTGGGGCAAACATGGTCTTTAGAAGCAGACACCCCAGTCTTGAATACAGGCTTGCCACTTATACACTGCAAGGTCTTGGGAAAGACTAAAGTTCAAAGAAACCTTGAGTTTTCTTTGGAATGGCCAGTTAATGCCGACCGAATGGGGTTGCTGTCAGGTATGGGTGATTTAGTAAGATTTAGTAACAAATGTTATGATCATTGGAGTTTTAGTGTGAACTGGTTTCCTCCAGAGCAGAATCCCCTCAGAGATGACATATAAAACCACACTCCAAAATCCGTTAATGCAGAGGTGGCATCTGAAGTGGGCAGAGATAGTGGCTCTCAAGGTTGTCCACGACCTCCCCCTCAGAACCTGTGGTTATGTTACCTTTCATGGAAGAAAGGGGCTCTGCAGATGCAATTACGGTCAAAGACCTTGAGACCAGGTGATGATTCAGGTGGAATCATCAGGTGGATCTAAGCACATGGAGAGCCTCTTCAGGCTGCAGGGAGGGGAGATGGTGGCATGAGCAGATCTGACTGTCACTGCTGGCTTTGAGGCTAGAAAAGGGGCCATGAGCCAAGGAATGTGGGAAGTCGCTGGAAGCTGGAAAAAGTGAGGAAAAGGATTCCTTCCTGGAGCCTCCAGAAATACAACCCTGCCTGCATCTTGATTTTAGCCTCCTGAGAACTACAGAACTCTAAGTTAATTAATTAATTTAAGCCACCAAGTGTGTGGTGATTCGTCACAGTAGCCATAGGGAAATAACACAGGGTCTCAACAGGAAACAGATGCCCCACTCAAAAAGAGTGATTTGGGAAGATTTTAGTATTTGCAAAAGGCTCGGCAAGCTGTGAGAGAAACCTTGGGGTCGGCAACAGCAGGGGGAAGGATGGTCCTGGAACCCAGAGAGAGAGGTGCAGGGTGGAGGGGCCCGGAACGGAAGGCAGCCAGCCCCTGGCAGCCCTGCAGAGACCCAGCTGGGACAGAAACGTCCCCCCTTATTCTCATCTCACTCTCTCAGACCTCCAACTGGTGTTCCCTCCCCATGGCCAGCCTCAGCCTGGAGCTAGAGGGCAAGGGGTCCTCTGGTGCAGCCTCGAAAGGCCAGGGCCCAGGGCCAGCTGGAGAGGGTGCAGAGGGCTCCTGAAGGGAGAAGGGCACAACATCCAGCAACAGAACCAATAATAGAGGGAAGGGAGCTCATCCCGCAAGAGCACGGACGGGGCTGCTCCCTCGTAAATGTCTAAGCTAACACGTTATAGGATAGTACATACTGTAGATCCCCAAACAAGATTGGGTGGAACACGGTAACCTTTTAAAGAAAAAAGTGTCCTGGGGCCCCTGGCTGGCTCAGCCGGTAGAGCATGTGACTGTCGATCTCAGGGTTGTGAGTCTGAGCCCCACACTGGGTGTAGAGATTCATTTTTAAAAATTAAATAAAATAAAAAAGGGTCTTACTGAAGTTTCAACATGTGCTGACTTCAGTCTTAGAAAGTTTAACTTATGACCTGATCAACTTCCCCATGAGGCCATGAAATGGGTGCTGACAGCTGTGAAGTCTGGAGTTCCCTCTAAATGTACTTATTTCCCTTTGGGCACGGGTTGAGCAGGGAATAAACGGCCAAAAATAAATGAATAAATAAAGGGTGGAAAACACCAAACTTTCAAACTGGAACTGAAGTCCACTCAAGATGTTCAAAAACCACAGGGACAGAGCAGCCGGCCCTGCCTCTCTGGGCACCCCCTGCCCGCTCACCACGGACCAAGCCAAAGTGACTGTAGAGGTGTGGCTTGGCAACATCATCAGGCTCGGGTTACTTACGAGGAAGACCGCCAAACGCCTCTGCCTTTTGTCCCCAGGCCTGGTGTGTGAGCCAGGATGCCAAACAGCAGACACGTGCAAGAAGTAAGAAATCACGGGCAACCCCCTGGGGTCCCTCCCCTCCTTGGGAGCTTTGTACTATCACTTAGCTGTCGCTCAATAAACCTTGCTTTGCTGCCCACCAAAAAAAAAAAAAAAAAAATAAAATAAAAAAAAAAGTAAGAAATCACCAAAAAAAAAAAAAAAACCAACTTCTAAACAATTTAAGCCATTATAGACTGATCTATTCACAGAAGTCCATATTAAGTTTCCAGATGATACCACTAAATAAGGACACCCAAACCTCGGTCAAGTCTGCATTTTCTAGAAAGAAGTGACATGGATTATATTAGTATATCTTCCTAACCTATTTCAGTGCAGAATACTGGGAAACAAAAGTCCTCATGGTTAAAATATTGGGATTAGAGTGTTTCAGATTAGTAGAGTTTGCTCTGAAAACCTATAAACTCAAGGATTGGGTTAAAAAATACCCTACACTCCCCCCCCTTCCCCCCTTCCCCCCCCCCCGATCCCCTGCCAAAAAACAAAACAAAACAAAACAAAAAACAAAAAAAAAACCTCCAGGGGGCCCTGGAATAGGTTTTCAGAGGTCACCGGCAGCTCCTGTTACTGCTCCCAAGTAATGTGTCCCTAAGAAGCATTTACAAATGATGATTAAGCAAATTCTGAACACACAGGAAATCACTTACTTGTGAATGCAAAGCAACTCCCAAATAGATGTTTGCTTTTAGAAAGAAATGTCCAGAACTTGAGAGTGGTTTCAGAACCCTTCTTGGCCCCATGGCCCCCTCCAGGCTCTTGCTGCAGTGCCTCAACCCGCTTTGTTAACTAACCAGGGAACAGGGGCAACGCAGAGCAAAGCCACAGATGTAAGGGGTCTGCTCCACATCACTCTTGGCCCTTATGACGTCATTGGGTCCAAGATGTCCTTATTCGCAAAAAGTTCCTTCAAAGATAAAAGAACGTCAAGGTGGGGGAGGGGGGATGGCTACCCCACACCTTTCTCCCTGAGCAGCCCCGTTACTGGAAACCTCCGTCAACATCGGGAGCTTGCCTCCCTGCTCAGATGTGTGCTCCGTGCGGCCCTCGTGAACACACGGGGCTGTCACACACTCGTGAAGAGGCAGGCTCTGGAGCCACGGGGCTTCGGTTCAAAACTGGGCTCTTCAACTTAAAAGCTGAGTGAACTTGGGGATTTTACTTAGACTTCTGTGCTTCTGTTTTTCCACTGTAAAAAGATAATAAATAGTACCTACCGAACAGGGGTGCTGTGAGGATGGGATATTTTAATGTGTGGAAATGATTCGCACGGTGCCTGGCAACAGTAATCAATCAGTAAGTGGTAGCTGCCAATATCACTGCCGCCGTCATCATCATTACTGTTAACTACGATTCTCTTCACTACCCCCTCCGTCTCCCTAACCTTATCACTTTATCATGAAACCACACACTTTGCTCCAGGCACTAAGAACTCCTTACCCATCCGAGTAAAGCATATTCATTCTCACCTCTGGCCACCACCCTCTCTCTGCTTGTGGTGCCCATCCGTTATCCAAATGCTGTTCACTTTCCAAGGTCCAGCTCCCCACGGGCCCTGCAGAGGCGTCTCCTGGCCAAGCCAACTATAGGACTCTGCCTCTCTGAAATCTGTGTGTGTTCTGAGATGCCCACTGGCACAGCCCTACCCATTCAGTGCATGTGGGTAATCTCTAGCTCCTCCGCTCCCCGTCTTTTGACGCATCTTGTGTATCTAACTCCTCAGAGCCCAGCCCACAGAGCCTTGAACCTCTGCCCTCAAGCTCTTCCCAACTAAACAATAAACATCAGGAGCAGAGGGGGCTGTGGGTCGCATGCAGGTGTTGCTAGAGTCTAGCAGCTGGAAAATTGCAATGAATTTAAATTCTCTGTTCCAAAGGGCCAGTTATATGCACTGGCCAATGCTCTTAGTTCTGAATTCTCCAGGGGACGGCTTCGGCCCTCTGTGCCAACACCCATACCAGGGCAGAGAAAGGACTCGCTAACAGTGATCTAACACAGACCACTCTTCTTTAGCCAGCAAAGGCTTGCTGTGGCTTCCAAAGGTTCGTGCAGTGGGCACGTTGGTACTCACCAGTCAGCAATGCATCCAGTTATTAGGTAGCCAAAGATTAATCCAACCAGTAAGGAGAACTTAGCGATATGGACCTTCCAGGCATTATCACACACAAGATCCCACTAGAGAGGGGCAAATAGAAAATAAGTCAGAGAGAAGCACATACAGAGGCCAGCTGTAGTTAATCATAAGGGTAACACAATCACTACAGTAAGGATCAGGACCCCATTCATAGCAACAAGTCACACATACCATGAAGACCTCCCTTCAGTGGGTCTGAAAAGACACCAACGAGAAATAGATTTTGCCCACAAAAGGCAGTGTAACATTATAGCCAGGACAGATTATAAACCTCTGCAAGGAGCACCCCAGGAAACATGGGGGCGTGTGTTCTTCTGCCCTAGCTACCACAGGGACTGTAACAGAGGAGGCTGAGCGGTCCTCATGGCCAGCACCTGTTCTCACCCACAGAGCTGTCACTCGCCCAGAGGAGGGAAGACCCTGCCAACTTGCTGCACAGGGGATCGTGACACGAGGCAATTAAAAGCAACTTCTGTGCTTCCATGCCCAAGCCCTCCCCCCACACTTTGTAAGTAGTCTTAAAAACAGAGTTAACAATTAATGTTGAAATATTAACTAACAAAGCATTCTTTTTTCTTTTTCTCTTGTAAATGTCCCTTAGGTTTCCCCTGACTCTCTTCTAAAGCTACCCCCTCCACCTGGAGGGAAAGCCAATTGATTTGTGAATACAACATTTAGACTCTTTTAACAATTGTTTTATTATTTAATAAAAGAATAAAACAAGTCTCTTAAGTTTGTGTTGTCCTTTTGCAGAAGCAGGAGAAGAGCCACGTTTGTTCCCTGGAAGCGAAGTGCGTCCAAGTTGAAGACCTATGAGGACATGGCGCTCAAATCCAAAAACGGCTCACATCCGGGCTTTGGGAGCAAACCAGCAGGGTCTCGGCAGGTGACACCATGAAGACTGCAGCCCCCCACCCCACATCACCCCATCGTATGCCCTCCTTCCGGTACAAAGAAGTTGCTAAAGAACTTCAGGTCAGTGGAGAGGGAGAGATGCACCACGAGGTAGGGGAGGTGGAAATGTCAGAAGTTCTGGAAGCAGAAGCAGGATTTGTTGGGGTGAAACCTGATCTTAGCTTTGTCTTACTCAATACACCCCCCTGCCCTCTTGTCTGTCCATCTTGAGACCCAAGTATAATGCAGGGGATCCTTACAGGGCATTGTAAGCTCTGGTCCTGCCCTCCATTTCCAAACTTCTGGTAAGCCTGATGGCACCTGCACCCTCCCCTCCCCACCCGGGAGCCCTCAGCTGTGGGTCTTGACTTCAGCAGGCTTTGGGAAAAGCCACACTTCTGCCCTGGCCACGGTACAGGGAAGCGCCCGGCCTGAACAAAGCCGGAAGGCAGCCTCCTGTCACACTGTTCCCTGGACTCCTTGGGACACACATTTGCTCACTGATGCTCCCAAGGCATGTCTGACTTTCCAGATTCCAGAGACCTGGGGAGAGTAACTTAACTCCTCTACCCATCTGCTTCCAGAGTGATGTCCAATGCCAGGCTCAGGAAGAAAGGAAGGCACAGACCGCACGGGGCCTTGTCAACAGTGGATGGTTTGGGCGTGTTTCTCGTCAAGATTTACTCATGTGTTTGGGGAGCGGGGCACTGCTGGTTGCACAGAATCATAAGAATTCAGATACAGGAGTTCTTCAGAGGGTGAACCTTTTCCTGTGTCTACTCCAGTGGTCCTCAAAATGTGCTCCAGCAGCCAGCAGCCCCGCCATCACCTGGGAACATGCTGGAATTACAAATTCTTGGGCCCCACCCCAGACCTGCTGAGTGAGTGAGAACTCCCGGAGTGAAGCACATGAATGCAGTTTGCAAGCCTTCCAGGCGATTCTGACGCCCCCTTAAGTCTGAGAACCAGTGGCCAGCTCTGTCCTGCCATTTCCCTGTCATTCTGAAGACGATGAATGAGTGTTGCAGTCCTGGGCTGGGGTTCAACCCACTCACCATGAGCAGGATGCAGCCAAACGCTGCAGGAAACATGCACAACAGTCCTGTTATTTTGTACTGCGAATGCAGGATTGTCAGACCAGATTGTCAGTGGGCAAACCAACATTCACCTATATATTGTTTCTAGGAGTAAATATATTTTTAATAAAAAAAACAAACAAACAAAAAACCTTTCAAGGTGCAACCCAGCTTCAGAAATGCAGGTCTTGCTCTCTCATGGGAGTTATAGCATCATAACTAACTGTGTGTGTCTACGCTGGTTTCCCTGCTAGGTGTATTATATTCTGAAGCTGTTTCTGGATCGCTTTCTCTCCTCTCTGCCCAGCACAGGACCCTGCCCACAAAGTCATCAGTTCCAAGAATAAGAGCTCCATCTCTGAGCACGCCTGGCTAATCTGAAGAAGAGGTGCTTACAACACCAACACCTGGAATCATTAATATCCCAATCACATCATGCGGTCCTGCGCCCAGCCTGGCACATTCTTGGCAGGAGAGGGACCTGATCCCCCGGTTGCTGCTGAGGAGGATGTAACCAGCTGCTGGCTCGGGGTCAGAGAATCACTCGCTCGGGTCTCCACCCAGACTTCCACTGATGAGTTTATTTGAGGTTAAGTGATGCAAAAGAGCACATTTATGCTTAGATTAGATGGCCAGGAGACAAAAGAGATTTTAATAAAAGCATTCAGGGAGATGGGGGGAAACTCTGAGCTCTGTTGTGAGCTCAGCCATGTGAGCAATAACCATACCCGACCTTGGGCAGCCACAACTCAGTTTACTTGCTACCTAAGAAGACATCCCGGGGTCACCTTGACACACTTCTATCAATTAACAATGCTGGAGAGGAAAAAGATAAAAAACAGATGAGAGAGCCAGAACTGCTCCCACAGCCAGTGAGGAAGGGAAATGTGGCCCAAAGTGTCCGCAAGCACTGTTATTTTCAGCCTGGGGGAGGGGCCCGGGGGCCCAGGACAGGGCAGCCAGCTGGTGCCTCCACAGCGCCCCACTGCGGCACAAGAACAGACAACATCTCTGAGTCAACAAGCAAACCAACTCTAGGCTTCCCAAGATAAGGTTCGTCACGCCTGGGGAATCTGCCTGTAACACCCCCCTCGGGGCACATTCCAGAAGCTGGGGAGGGTGAGGCTGGGGGAATCCACCATGGCGGCATCCCTCTGTTGGACTTCGACTTCTCCTATTGACAAACATGCACTGGGAAGACAAAGTATGTTCAGACACAGTAATAGCTCCAAAAGAATTTCAGAAGTATGAGGAAGCTTTGAGATCACCCTTGCCCTTGAAATTTGTTCGCACCACCGGATAAGATAGAACCATTGGTCATTTTGCTACGCAAGGACCAAGAGACTTTTAAAAATCTAAAACGTGCAATGGGCTTTGTCTCTGGCCTGACGCTTGCCTCTCCATCCTTTGCACACCATCAAATCAACCACCAAATCCAGAGGATCCGCCCTTCCCAACACATCCTGCCTCCACCCCTGCACCCCAGCTTCACTCCGGGGAACCTGACTTACGTGGATGTGGTAGGGAGGCCCTCATCAGCCCAGTGCGTGTTCCCGCAGTGGGAGCTGGAAGGCTAAAACCAAACTACTTCCGGACTCCCTTCCAGCTAAGGTTTCGGATGTGATTTAGGTTCTGCCAATCAGCTGCGCACCCCAAAATAACTTCCAGTGCACAACCTAGATCTAAGTTTTGGGATGGCTTGAATTAGGAAGTGTGTGCAGTGAGGGATATGTGGGACACCCACTTTGCTGTTCAGATCTGCCAGTGCTTAGTCTGGAGGTGGCTCAGCTGTCATCCTGAGCCAGCGGTTGGACAGTGACCTCCTGACTCCCTGGCCTCCTCACTGTGACACAATCCCCCAGGGCACGCTAGTTCTAGGGAGTCGTTCTGGGACACCTTCTGGAGGCCCAGCCTACAGCTGCTCCTGCAATTCAGTGAATACTGTTTCCCTGTATTCACTCCTGATCTTCTTAAATACCTAGAGTAGTTTCTGTTATCTGCAAGTTGAGCCCTAGTTCCTGACTCAACTTCCTTGGGATGGAGTCTGCAGGGTGAGAACAGGATACAGACCATGCCGCCATCCTCTCTTCCCGAACTAATACCAGTGTCTCCATGTACTAACACTGGCCTCCCTCAAATCCATTCCCTACAGAACAATGAAAACAATCCTCTAATTAAGCATGTTAACACTTCATCAGCAGGTTTAACACAAACATAAAAGCGTTAAAGTCATGGCCCCATTTTATAATCTTAGTAAGCATGCTCTCTTTGCCATTGTTCCAAGACCAGTGACATTCTTTGGTGATGCCACAGGACACTTGCCAGCCATCACTAAACAGTGAGAGAGACGACCCTAAAACCTGGTCTCAATTTTAGCTGCACATGTTCTGTTTCAAAAAAAAAGGCCGAGGTTATGGAAAATCTGGCAGACTCTTTCTCTACCTGTATGTTTTAAGGACAAGCTAAAAGAAAAGAAATAAAATCACATTATTTTCAAAGGAATGATCTAACTCCTTGACGTACCAGAGTAGAAAAACACTCATCAAGGAAACTAATGAAATTTCTAAAGAAGATGCAAAATAAATGGGACATAAGGAAAACAAGATTATTTTCAGTAATAATAAATCCTGTGATAAAGTAAATGTAAAAGAACATATTGGAAGAAAACAGATCACTTGTCCAATTTTGAAGTGGGAGATGAAATCCCTAAAGATAAAAACTAAACTTACATTTCCTTACCTAAAGAAAAAACTGATAGATTTCATAATCTAGTAAGAGTTTAACTCTTACTACTTAATAACTATTCATTTAAATTATTAAGTTAAGTAAATTATTGCTTAAATGATTTATTTAACTTATTATTTGAAACTTCCATGCATTAGGGGTGCCTGGGTGGCTCAGTCAGTTAAGTGTCTGACTCTTGATTTCAGCTCAGGTCATGATTTCAGGGCCTTGAGATCGAGCCCCAAGTCAGGTTCCACACTGGGCATGGAGCCTGCCTAAGATTCTCTCTCTCTCTCTCCCCCTCTGCCCCTCACCCCAGCTCACACACTCTCTCTCTCTCTTAAAAAACAAAACAAAAAAACCCAAAAAAACTTCCACGCACTAAAAATACCATAAATAAATTATAAAGATCTACATTTGTTAAATATATTGTAGGGAATCAGAGTATGCCACTCCAAAATATGCCACTTTGGCATAAGGCTTCTTTTGAGCCGAAGGCAAATGAGAACCAACATCAACAGAAAGAAGCCTTCTCAAGAGCTTCTCTTATCTGACTGAAAAGCAGAAACTTCTGAGAAATGAGAACTGCCATAAATCCCCTCTCCTGGGGGAGGTTTATGGCCGTGAAGAAGGCTGAAAGTCTACACAGAGATGGGTCTGCAAACAAAACTTACTAAAATAACCCTTACTTCCGTTAGTTTCCCCACATCTTCATCTTCCCACGTTTGTCCACCCCAACCCGCCCCCACACACCACCGAAAGAGCCACTTGGGAAATACTCAATCCTACTAATGAATATCAAAGCACAGTATTTTGTTTTTTTTTTAAATTTCCCGAAGATGTAGGAGAAACACAGAGGTACAGACCTGTACTAGGAGTGTAAACTAGACACTGTGTTTTTGGAAGGCAATTTTTTTTTTTAAAGATTTTATTTACTTGAGAGAGAGAGAATGAGAGATAGAGAGCACGAGAGGGAAGAGGGTCAGAGGGAGAAGCAGAGTCCCTGCTGAGCAGGGAGCCCAATGCGGGACTCGATCCCGGGACTCCAGGATCATGACCTGAGCCGAAGGCAGTCGCCGAATCAACTGAGCCACCCAGGTGCCCTGGAAGGCAATTTAACAATACACATCACATTACTTCAAACACTGTACACTCTCCATCCCAGCAATTCCCCTTCTTGGAACATTCTCCCAAGGAAATTATCAGAGATGCCCACAGAGGTCCCAGTACAATGATGTTCACTGGTTGTTAATTTGTAAGAATAAAAAGTGGGAACTTGGCTAAATGTGCAGTGATACTATGCAGCCATTAAAAGTTTTGCTTTTGATATACCCAATGAAATATTACTCAATTATGAAAAAAAAGAGATCTTGCCATTTGTGCCAACTTAGAGGGAACTGGACGATCTCATACCAAGTGAAATAAGTCAGACAAAGAAAAATACCATATAATTTCACTTATATGTGGAATCTAAATATAAAACAGATGAATGAACACACACACAGAAACAGACTCATAAATACAGAGAACAAACTGGTGGTTGCCAGAGGGGACAGGGGTGGGGGATGGGTGAAATAAGTGAAGGGGATTAAGAGGTACAAACTTCCAGGTAGAAAATAAATAAGTCACATGAATGAAAAGTATGGCATAACGAAAACAACCAAAAATATTGTGATAATGGTGTATGACGACAGATGGTAACTGCACTTACGGTGATGAGCACTGAGTAATGTACAGACTTGCTGTATCACAGTGTTGTACTCCTAAAACTAATATAACACTGTACATCAACTACACTCCAATTTAAGCAAAAGTTGCCTTTGGAAATTAATGATTAAGAAAAAATGCTCATGATGAGAAAACCTCAGAATTAAAAAAAAACAACAACAGTGAATAGAAATTTATGTTTATAGGAGAAATTATTAGAAGGTATTCCAAACTATTCAAAGTGATTATTTCTGGAAGGTTGAATTAAAACTGAGTTTTATTTTTATTTATTTATTTTTAAAGAGAGGTGTTTTTTTTTTTTTTAATAAATTAATTTATTTGACAGAGAGAGAGAGAGGAGGCAGATGGAGAAGGAGAGAGAGCATCTCAAGCAGACTCCCTGCTGGGCATGGAGCCCGACTTGGGGCTCGATCTCAGGACCCTGAGATCATGACCTGAGCCGAAAGCAAGCGTTGGCCGCTTATCCAACTGAGCTACCCAGGAACCCCAAGACTGAGTTTTATTTTTGATTTTTTATTTTTCTTGACTTTTTCAAGCTTTCTACAATTAATCTATGAACCTTATAATGAGAGAAAAAATATAGGTAAATATACACGCCCACGGTGGCAGGTGGAATGGGTGGTGGTGAGGGTAAGACAAAATCATTTTTTTAAAAAGATTTTATTCATTTATTTGAGAGAGAGAATGAGAGACAGCACAAGAGGGAAGAGGGTCAGAGGGAGAGGCAGACTCCCCGCTGAGCAGGGAGCCCGATGCGGGACTCGATCCTGGGACTCCAGGATCATGACCTGAGCTGAAGGCAGTCGCCCAACCAACTGAGCCACCCAGGTGCCCAAGACAAAATCATTAAAAATTAAAAATAACACCCAAAAAACCTTGCCACCTTTTCATGGATATGCATTTTAACACAATCTAAAAACTTAAGCCTGGAGGAAGCTTGTTTGGAACCTCACTTGAAAGAAAACAGATCTTCAGAGCCTGAAGTTTACTTATGTTAATGTTCATTGACTAAAGCAAAAAAAAAAACCAAACAACAACAACAACAAAAAACCATGTATCTTAGGAATTGCGGGGGCGGGGAGAAAATTTTCCCCAAGTCTCATCTCTTGTAATGGAGATCCCCCTTTGTGTTAGAAACCACATGTTTTCACTGATCCTTCTGCAAGACCTCTGTTCTAAACCTGAGGACAGTCAACTGAGATAAAAAGAAACATTTCTGCTCAGCACTACAAAGGGGATAATGCCACTTAAAATTTCAGAAGCTTAAACAAACTTCCTGAGTGGTAGGAATTTAGAGAAATATAGGGTCAGCATTCTTCTGCCACCTTCTCCCCCAACCCCCATCCCTACCACCAAAGTGGCATTTCAGCAGCCTCTCATGAACCCCTGTTTTCTATACCATGGATTGGCCATCTCCACATTTCTTAACTGGAAACAACAGAAATGTACAAGAACACACACGCCTCCACACCTGCAAGATTAGTCCCAGATGGACAAGAGAAAAGCGCTACATGGGCTAGACTGAAGAAGCACATTAGCTACATTTAGGCAGCCTATGATCCTGTGTGTTTAAGTATTTTTTTTTTTTTTTATCTAGCAGTACGTGGATTTTTTTTCCCTAAAAAACGCCATCAAAATTCAAGATATACTGCATGTTTTGAAAACCCCAAACTGCTCTCTGCTTTTTGCCTCTAAGCTCATCCTCCAATTTTAGGAGATTCACTGTCAACAGTAGCCAACACAACTGCCAATTAAGGTTGGCATCCTTGCAAGCTTGCTTAAATGACATAATGAACACCCTTGCCAGGTACTCTGGGAGATTTTTTTTTTTTTTTTACTTTTGTTTCTCCGTTTTTCATTAATTGCCACTCAAATTGCTCTTCAACATTCTTTTTTTCTGAACTTAGCGCCAAGAAACCAAACGTGGTCTGTTGAAAGAAACAGTGGCACCAAAAATCTCTCGCAAGGACACACTTTGCCTAGAAATTCCGCACTCCCTGTCATTTGCAGGAAACCCAATCCCAAACCACAGCATTGAAGTTGGTTACACTTCTTAAACTTCGCGTGGTCCCATCTCTGACTCATGGAGTAATTTTAGATTCATTCTAACCCTCACGCGGTGGTCTCAGTCTTTGTTTCTTTGTTTTTTCCAATGACAGCAGTGACTGCGGGCTGCCCTTCTGCTGTCACCTTCCCTGGAAGAGAGATGGAAGCTACGTGCATCAGCTGTTGATGCTGGGGGTTTCCCCGGTTCTTCCTGAATTCTACCATTTTTAAAGGGCTAGAAATAGAAAACGTCTGCCGAAAAGGATTTTAAAAGGAAACAGAAAAATAACCACCTGAACAGGCCCTGAGTAGGTGATGTAGGATCATCTACAGGAGACACTCATTTTTCTCCTTGACTTTTTCTTAAAGGAAATAGAGATATGTATTATTCTAAGAGGAGGTTTACATTATTGAATATTCTTATTCACTTGGTATAATGCCCTCTACGGCATTTGGGAAAACTGAATATATATCCCACAAGGCAGCAGAGATTATAAACAAGTAATACCCTTCTATCAACCAAAACCTTGGAGAGTCTTTCCAAATTCTGCAGTGCATATTTTACTAATGGCCCTCACCAACTACCTCTAAAAAGGGAAATTAAGAGTAAGCCCTATAAAGAGGCCTGCTGCAAAACCAGAAAGAAAGAAAAACTCCCACAAGTCTAAGCATTAAACAGGAGCAATTATTAATGTCCTTCTAGTACACTAATATATACTAAGTGACTGGAAGATTTTTAACTTGAAAAATTAAAAAGTGGCTTCATACATGACTAGAGGATATCTTTTAGTAGAATATAATGTATGAGCAAAACTGGACTATACCATTAACATTTAAAATAGCTCCACTAATTCTGGAAGGAGCCAAGCATGGAAAACTTCTGACAGGAGGATCAGGGAAACTTTGGGATGAGAAGAATTTGATGACTCAGGTGACCAATCACGAAGAATTCAGAGGCAGAAGGAAAATCATCTTTCACTTGCTGCAAACAAATGCCTCAATCCCTTCCCACTGGCTGGCAGGCTATGATCTGACTTAACGCAGGCCTGTTAATTCCCTTTATGACCCAAGTTGCCCCTCACCTCCCATTCACATGCTTGCCCCACCTGCTTGCCAACCCTTGCCATGATCCAGCCATGCCAAAGCACCCTCCAGCTCCCAAAAAGCCTCATGTTCTTTGCCCGAATTGCTCTTCCACACCTGCCCCACAATATTCACATACACCCCAATTTTTCTGGCTCAATGCCTATTCAAAGGATCAGACTCATTTCAACCGAAACTATTTAACATTGTACATCACCTGTGGGTCATTGTATGCTGACTTTCTGTATAGCTTGCTTTTTCTTCCTTCAATGAGCATATATTACCTTTGTAAACACACAAGTGAAGAGGGAAAGGGGTATGAAAACTACAAAGATTCAAAAGAACACTTTTCCATATCTCTATCAAGGTTAATAAACTCAACTGAGGGAGTCTCTTCTTCCTACACTGGATCAGGGGCCTCTCCTCCGTACTCCTATGGCATCCTTTATCATGATAAACACCCAGACTATGTATCATGATATATTGTAATTGCCTATTGTTTACAAGCGTTTCTTCCCTGGCTCAGGGGTCAGCAAACTACAGCCTGTTGGCCCAATATGGCCCTCCCACCTGTTTTGTAAATAAAGTTTTACTGGAACACAGCCACATTCATTCATTTACATATTGTCTTTGGCTGCTTAGGCACTACCACTGCATATCTAGAGTTGAGTAGTTACAACAGAGACCATATGGCCTGTGAAGCTGAAAATGTTTATTATTTGGGCCTTCACAGGTAAAGCTCGCAAACACCGGAACTAGACTGTGAGTCCCTGGAAGAAAGAGACCGTGTCTTATCTCTATAACCCTAGTCCTCAAGCTAATGTCTGGAAGGGAGGAGGTACAAAGGTACGTACTCATGCAGGAGCTCCCACTCCCAGAAGTCGAAATGTTCTTTGTGTCTGCTTGTGTTCACTGTGCCATGCACCACCTAATCCTTTTTTTCTTTGGGATTATTTCTTCAAATACAATTTAATTTAAATAATTAATACATAATTATTATACAAAATTTATACAGGCAATATAGTTTTAATGTTTCCCTTACCTTTCCACTATTCGCAATTTTCCTCCAAGGAAAGATCATTCTAGTTTTATTATAAAAACCAATAGAATATTGGGTATATGAGAAATTTGTTTAAAACAAGGAATAATTCTCTTAATAGAGCAAATCCATTATAAAAATTCGGCACTGTTCTAAGAAGAAAGGAACTAACATTTATTAATTATCTATCATCGTCTAGCACTCTGTGGGCTGCTCTGACAAGCCTCTCTCATTCAGGCATTAAGATGATCCTACAACACGGGTATTATTATCAGTGTGCCCAATTTACAGACGAAGAAACCAAGGCCAAGAGAGGTAAAGCAACTAGTTGAAGGTCAAAGGGCTCTTCAATGGGAGATTATAAATCCCTGTCTGGTGAAACCTCCTATTCTTTCCCCCCATAAACTCAAAGAAACAGCTCTGGTTCATGCAAATAAAAACAATTCTGTGGTGTATATTACATTGCCACGGGTTATATGGCATTTGTCTTGCTGGGGCTATAACAATTCCCGTACATGGAAGAACAGTATTGTAATGGAAGTAGGACAGGCTTTGGCGTTATTTCGTCGTTACGGTGACTAAAAAAAAAATAACCTGTAAAGAGCCTGTGAATAGCAGGTGCTTCGTAAATGGCCGTGGTTAAAAATAAGAATAGTCCAGTATCTTTATTTTTCACAGAAAATGTTAGCACCAAAATGCTGGGAAAAGCCAAGGTCAACATTCTGAGACCAAATCTTGGGCTTCCTGTCAAATAGTCATCTTCTTTATACTATATGAATCTGAGTAGTTGAGAAGCTAACCCAGCCCTTCTCCTGTTTCGAAACTGCTCTCGCTATCTTGAAAGGGAAAGAATATTTGGTGAAAAGGTCTCTTCAAACAAGGATATTTTTGCTTCCTCCGACTCAAGACTGGAAGGCAGGACGCCTGTGAATCGATCACCTTTTCCAGGAAGACAGCCAACACCCACCTCCCAAAAACAGAGGGCTCGGAGCCCTGGTGCTGTGCCTGGCCCGCACCCCGTGCCTGCTTACTTAACCCAACAAATGGTTTAAGGAGAGCAGAGCACAACTTTTTGAATTTTTACCAACCTGACTTTTGTCTTCATTGCACTTGGGCTGAGCTGTAGTTTACCATTATCTCTGAGGAAGAGCATCAGTGGATAAACAAGAGCCTGGAGGAGGGTTGACAATTATAACCCAACAGGGGGGCTGAGCCCGGCCCCAATGGGACTGTCGGAAACTGGCCTCAAGGTTGAGAGCACAGATTTCAAGTCACGGGCAGGGGAGTTTAGATTCTAGTTTTGCCCTCTGAGATTCGGGTGACCCTGGGTTAAGTTATTTCACCTTTTGGGGCCCGAGTTGCAACATCTGTGATATGGGAGTCACAAAACCTATCATGTCGCTTTCTTAGGGGTCAAAATCATATAAAGAATGTGTCTAGTGTAGTAACTGGCACAAGGTGATTATCGCTCATTAATTTTGTCTGTCATTTTTCAGCAGCTCCTTGAGGGCTTCTGTCTGTTGGTAGGTAACATCTGAATGTGGGAGGAATAAAGCTACTTTCAAAAAGTCTTTTGATATTTAAAGCTGCCTTATTCATGGAGGCTTACCCCTAAGGGATCCGAAAGAAGGGGTATTTTTACCAGTTGTGCATCCTGTCTGCCTCGCCAGCACCAGCACAGAAAGTGGGAGAGGCCAGGAGAGAAGCTGCCCCTGGGGGCGGGGAGAGGGGCGCCCAGCTCTATTCCCAGCCGGGGAGGGACCGCCAGGAGAACAGGCACAGATCGGCACAAGGGTTCTGTGTGCTCGCCAAGTCCTCCGCCAGACCCCAGAATGCAATGCCCTTCACTTTGACCTCTTAGGCATCGTACGGGAATAGCAACACAGCACCGGGTCCCAGACTCCACAATCATTTATTAGATAGACTATTTGTCTGACCAAAAAGGAGAAAAAGTAGCAGATGACACTATTCTACCCAAAACGGTGTTTACATTTTTTTTTTCCTTGAACTATTAATCTCCTAAAAACACTGGGCTGAACTGGCGAGGTGACAGCAAAATGTGACTGTGCAGTTTGTCTCCTCGGCTGCCCGGAGCTTGGCAGGGAGCACGAATGTGCAGATACAGCCCAGGGGGACGGGGAGAAGCAGAGGGGCGGCCCTACCTGGGGCGGGGAGGAGAGGGCCCCTCACCTTCCACTGTGGGTGCCTCTGACATCCTGGGCCCAAGTTCACTGGCAGACAGTTCTCCAAGACGCTGCCTCGAACAAACTTCCAAAGCATCCTTAAGTCCAAGCCAGAATCATCTCCCAGAGGGTACTGCTTCCTACCGGGAATCAATTCTCCTGAGGACAGAACGCAGGAGCCTGCATGGGTCTGGCCAGATGTGTGGGAGAGGGCAACAGGGAATGTGCTAGCCAGTCTGAACCTCAGCAAGAGGAGAAAGGGGAGCAGGGACCCTTTCATGCCAAAGTAGCTGCAAAACGGTCACGCCGTGGTCCCCACGCGGTCTCCCAGTGGCCCTCCAATGTGGCTTTGTGGAATGTTCTCAGCCCCCTTCACGCTGTAATGTGGTCAGAATTACACAAGATTGAAGGCTGGCGATGGGCCTGGGATGGCTAGCTCCAGAGAGGTCACCCTTCTGCCGCTAGTGGACTAGAATGACAGGACCTAGGGACGTGACACGAGAAGCCCCTTCTGGTGAACATAATAAGCAGCTGCTCTGCTCCTGGCGACCCTCCAAAAGCCAGCGTCTTTCTGCCATAGCACTAACTGCAGTCAGGGTTCGGAGTTTCGTGGGCCTGGCCTTGCTTCGCTAAGCCAGGACGCCTCAATTCCAGCCCAGCCCTCAGGCGTGCTCTGAAAAGGTACAATTCGGACAATCCAAATTAATATTCTCCAAATTAATGCTGATTCGACAGAGCGGCCTTTACAAAGCTTGTCACGGGATAACCAAGTCCACTCGTTAGGAAGTCTCCATTCTTCCTCTCTCTCTAAGGCAAATAGGAAGCAAAAGATGAGATAAAGTGAATGGTCCATAAATGACACCTTGCCCCTGGACTGTGCTCCCGTGGATAGCTGCACCTTTAAAACACATTCGTCTCTGAGTCAGCAGCTGAAGCACCCTCTTGAGGGAGCATACCCGTAGGGGCACTAGTAGGTGTGCATTATCAAGAAGGGGATAGATGGTCAGATAATGTATGGTGACATCTCGTTAAACAAAGTGAAGCCAGGGTCTCATTTGCAGGATTTCTCAGAGCCTTGACGCTGTTAACATGCATCATGCATTCTGAAGAGGGGGGGATCTGCATGTGGCCCTTCCCAAACTTATCTGACCTTGGAAACCTCCCTCCCCTTGAGAGGGTATATTTTTTGGACTGTGGAATATGAGAGATGTTGCCATGTATATTTGGTGTGCCCTTCAGGACCTATTGTCTGATCACAATGCAAATTACAACACATGACAATTCTGGGATTTTAAGGCCGGAGTCAAACAGTCCTATCAGCCCTGGCAATCCACATGAGGGGAGGTGGCGTGCTAGCCATGTGAATCCAAGGACACTGAAAGTAAGCCTGGGCATTAAGGAGGGCACGTACGTGATGGAATGAGCGCTGGGTGTTGTATGCAACTGATGAATCATGGGACTCTACCTCGGAAACTAATAATATACTATATGTTAATTAACTGAATTTAAATAAAAAAATTTAGAAGAAGAAAATAGAAAGTAAGCATAGGGATTTTTTTTTCTACTTTTGGTCAGAGAAAATAAAAATGATAACTGTTTTCCTCTGTCCTTGCAAGAGATTATAAAGGCTAATTGGTAACAGATGGACAAGCATTAAATACTCCTAGGAAATGATACGCAAAAGGTCAACCGCAAACAAAAGGCAATCAGCTGTGTACAATTCAGCCTCCTTGAAACGCAAGGCAACTGCCCTGCTCATCCCTGCTCCTGTTGCAGGAGGTCACTCCATCATCAGCCCACGTCCAGTGGCACGTGCGTCCTCTGGACGAAACTGCAGACCCTCTCTCATTCTTTAAAAAACAGTCTGTAGGCACCAGAGAAGCAGAATTTCAGTTGCGCAAGATGAAAAAGTTCTGGAGAAGCCTGGTGGTGACAGTTGCACAATAATGTGAACAATGCCACTGAACTATATGCTTAAGAATGGTTAAAATGGCACATTTTACTTTATGTATATTTTACTGCAATTAAAAAAAAAAGCGTTTTGTGTTTTTTTTTTTTTTAAAGTGTTTTGTGGTTTTTTTTTTAGTGTATCTTCAAGTCTTACCTTGAACCGTTCAATTGTATTTCAGTTCTACCAACGACAAAGCCAAGATGTGGAACGGGGGAAATGGGCTCGTCTGGGTTCCATGCCACTTAAACACAGATGGCATTATCACTTTGAAGAGAACCCCAAATTACAACATTAGCAGAAAAGTACTGGTGCAACCACTTCTTGTGTATTCTCAG
The DNA here is from genome assembly GCF_003265705.2 of Callorhinus ursinus. Classification (NCBI taxonomy): domain Eukaryota; kingdom Metazoa; phylum Chordata; class Mammalia; order Carnivora; family Otariidae; genus Callorhinus; species Callorhinus ursinus. Next base: position 4,260,879 of record NW_027397088.1, read on the forward strand.
TCCCAGGGAGTATAATTTCAAGAGACTCTACAAGGTCCAGACCCCTGTGGGGTCGGGGCAGGGCACGGGCAGAGGGAGAAGCAGCCTCCCTGCTGAGCAGAGGGTCTGACCCGGGGCTCGATCCCAGGACCCTGGGCCACCGGGGTGTCCATACCTTGCAGCGAGACAGCCTTTGTCCTCAAACTTGCCCGTGAGTGACCGTAGCACTCAGGGTGCTACGTGAGTGGAGCACGTGGAGAAGGAAAATCCTTCTCCAAAAAAGGAAGAGTGACCGTAATTTCCTATGTCATACAGCCGCCTGCACCCTTCAGCCTTGGCCTTCAACCTCACACGACGTTCAAGGCAGATTACCGCAAGCTCTCCGGTCCCGCCCTCACCTAAGTAGGCTTTTCTTCTCCTTTCAGATCTCTGTCCCACAGCCAGCAGCCGGTCCAGGCCCACTGGGAGCTCATCCTCGGGGTCAGAGGATGGCACAGCTTCAGTATTTAATGACTCTTTGATTACCCACCTACCGAGTGCCACACCCCAGGGAAGTAACAGGGCAGAAAGCACCCTCCCTGCCCTGCTCTCAAGGGCTTAGAGTCTAAGAGCGGAAAATGGCTAGGAATTAAAATGACAACTCTGAGAAATGAAGGGCCGTGATGGCAGATGTCCTTCAAGTGCCAGGACAGGGCATCAGAGGGTCTGTTTCCCATTTACCGCCACGACTTCCTGGTGTGAGCTGTCCCCGCCTTGGTCAGGCGTGGGGCTCTGGGTGAGAGTGCTGCACTGGGAGGCAGGAGGGGGAAGCGTGGGGCAGGAGGGGGAGTCACGCCACGGCCAGACCCGGAGGCAGAGACGAAGGGGGTGGCGAGCAAGGGGGCAGGTCCCGCAGGGGCCTTGCGCACCAGGTTACAGATTTTAAATAGAATTAGAATGTTAACCGAAAGCAAACCTTCTTTTAGCCTTTGCTACTGTTGTCAGAAATACCCTGATTAAGGATCTCAGCCTTTGGGAGGAAGACAACCAAATCCGTGACCCTGGCTCTTTAGGGGACGCGGTGGGGTAGCAAAGCCTCTCGAAACAGCCTACCTGTGGGTGGGCGTGAGGGTTGCAGGCTGTTGACCAGTCATTGCTTAACAGCTTTAGAGATGTGGATGAGCCCGAAAAGGAGGAAGATTAACCCCACCATGGTATGAACTGCTTTCATGTCTTAGCTGAGGTAGCTGCACAATGTTTTAGAGAGTAGGAACAGAGAGGGGAATTCCGAAAACCCAGAACATTTAAGGAAACCTAGGACATGTACCCAAACGAGGAGCAGACCAGCCTGGGGATGAGGTGGGGCTCCTCCTCCTCCTCCTCCTGGGGCTAAAGGAAGAGGGTTTCTCAAAGTGAGAGCGTGGAGTAGTCCCAGGTATCCGTGGCTCAGTCATTTGCCAGGGCTGATGTCAATGACGCACGGGGCCCTTCCATAGTTCCGGTTTGAAAGGTCTAAAGGATGGCTGGAACAGTGCCGTGAGCCATACGCTGCACCAGGGGAGCTGACGGCATGACCGTCCTCCCAACTCCAGTGGGAGCTCCTTGCAGAAGAGGACTCAAAGCACACACTCTGCTGAGAGGGAGCTTGCGCATCAGCCACTTCATTTGATGCCCACAAAGCCTCCTCCACGAAGTGTCATCTCCACCTTGGCAGTTCGGTTCCCAGAGGCTAAGGAACCCTGAGTGCTTTACAGAGGTGAAGAGGTAGCACAGGGATTTAGATCCGGGTCTTCTGCACTGAGCCCCACGCTGGCCTCCCCCCGGCCCACCTCTCCACACAGCACCTGCACACGGGATGCCCCAGGCTCTGCTGCATGCACACTGACCCCCTCAGAGCCACTCCATGTTGGGGAGAGAGCTGGCTGGGAGCCTGTGACAAAAGCCCATGTTTAAAGCCATTTTTTAAAAAAATGTCTTTTTCCAAATCATGGGACTGCTTTTATAAAACCTAAAGGGACCAAGCTTCTTTGCTCTGGTGCAAAAATGCTGTTCAAAGCACTAAATACCCAAATGGAGGGAGAACCTTCTGCTTGGGCTCAAGTCACTTCAACAGCCGTCAGGATAAATGTGCCAGTATGCTGACATGCCAGGGGTCTCCAACCTCTAAACTGTTATTCACTAAAAGTGCAACACTGGTTGCTTAACAACCTGCTTTAAAAAAAAGTGCAGTTCATCGTGGGATGACACGTATGCACAAGCACAAACATGCTTCTTGACAAAATGCTGACTGATTCGCAAACACAGAAATGTAAAATCCCTGTGAAAAACACCACATCTTCGTATATTTAAAAATGGGGGGAAATGTCAGCCTACATTTCATGGCTTCTTTTAAGGTTTCCAGACAGGAGGTGACAGATTGGGAGGGTTGACTCTCCTTCTCTCATTCCCTCAGCCTTGTTGAGAAATACCCCGATAACTCCCTCTTTAATCCAATGAAAGAACAAACAGGATTCTGTAGGGCAGGCTCCATCAGAAAAGAATTCCCCTTGGCCCGGGCGCCTACACACTGGGCCCTTGGCACCATTTGCATTCAGCCGTGGGCTGGGTGATAGATGCACCCTGTGCTCTGTTTGGGGTTTGCTCCAAAGATTCTTTAACCCTTGAGCTATCTGCCCTCACAAGGCTTAGCTGGGTCGTCTTCTTTTCTTTTCTTTTTTTTTTTAAATTTATTTGAGAGAGAGCATGAGTGGGGTCAGAGGTGGGGCTTGGGCAGAGGGAGAAGCAGCCTCCCCGCTGAGTAGACAGTCTGACACGGGCCTTGATCCCTGGGATCCGCGGTCCCTCGATCCCTGGGACCACGACCCGAGCTGAAGGCAGACGCCAAACCAACTGAGCCACCCAGGCGCCCTACCTGGGACTTCTTAAAGAGAGGAAGGAGAAGGAGGCTCTCAGCAAGGTCCCAGCAGCCGGAGGGAGCTACAAAATAGGCAGGAAGTCCTGGCTGCTCACAGGGGCTCTGTGTCACAGGAGATGGGATGAAACTACAGTTTACTCTTGAACAATGCAGGGGTTAGGGGTGCTGACCGCTCTCCAGCCCCGCCATGCAGTCAAAAATCCACATCTTACTTCAGTAGGGAAACAGTATCAAGATTCCCACCCCATAGAGATGGTAGCCCCTCTCCCCACAGGTACCCTGTCACTCCAGCTTCTACCCTTAAGAAGAAAAGACAAGAGAAGGAAACTTACCTAGATTATAAACAAGTCAAGATTTCTCACTAGCTGCTCTCATTGTGTCAATCAACTTCCAAACGTTAGAGCTAAAATGGAATAAGGACCAGAAAGGATGTACAAAATTCAGCTTATAACGTTCACGGCCGTTTATGTGGCATAGCCCCAAACAGGAAGCAACAACGCACGGGCCCATCAACACGTGACGAGAGAAACAAAACGTGGTGCGTACACGCAGAGGGACACCGCGTGGCAATGGAAGGGAGCGACGGCGGGTTTACGCCGGAACCCAGACGGATCCCAGAGATGGTGCTGGGGGACGCAGCAGACACAAAAGCCTGCATGCTGTGTGATTCCATGTCTGTGACGTTCTGCACCAGGCAGAGCTGAGCTTTGCTGCTGGAAATGAAAACAGCAGCTGCCTATGGGGGCGAGCTGATGGGATGGGCGTGAGGGTATCAAACGGGGTGAAGGCAATGTTCGAGATCTTCATTTAGATGGTGGCTACTGGGTGGAATGGGAGTTGAAACCCACTGAACTATACACTTAAAATCTCTGCCTTTTACCGACATGTTAATGATACCTCCATTTTCAAAACTCTGCCCTTAATGGTTTTAAATGGGTCCCCGAAGACGAGACAGAAATACCCAACCGATTGGGGCTTTGCGGCTCCTTCCTCTGCTAGTTTTCGGGCGGCAGGCAGCAAAGGGGCAGGGGCTCACGGGGCACTGGCCACCATTCACTGACAGAGCATCTCAAATAGCTGGATTAAGGGCAAGGAGGGAAGGCATCTGTGTGTACTTCCCCTTCTGCCTAAGCAGATCTCTTGGCCAAGCACTCAGAACAGAGAGCGAACAGCTCACACAGTTGCTATTTCCAGGCGTGAGCTTCTTAACAAATGTGGTTATGGGTTGTCTGCCCATCAGATCAAGACAAGAGCGTCATTGTAACTGTATCAAGGCCAGCAAAACTGGAGCCCTACCCTGGTTTACAAAGTCCTCCCTAGAAACACGGGGCTAGCAGCACCCTGGGAAGGAGCTATGGCCATGCCCACCTGCAGAAGCCCGAGGCTCACCCACGCAGTGGTGCCCCAGCAGGAACTGGAACGCAGACCCTCCGGGGTGCAAACCCCGCCCCTGCCACTTTGCTCAGTTGGGTCCACGTAGCCACGTTCTCTTAGCCTCTCTGAACACCAAGTTCCGTCTGAGTAAGCCGGAGCCAGGCCCACTTCTCAGGAGGGCTGTCGTCAGGACTCAGAGGTGACACGTGTGGGACACTGGGCCCAGTAATCCTGCCGCAGCCTCCTGTCCTCTTCCTACCCCTCCCGTTGCCCCCGTGACGTGCCCCACAGGCCCCCCCATCCCGTTCTCGGCCACCTCTTCTCTCTAGCTGCCCCCTTCGGTCACCATCTGGATTCCAACAGTAGATAACATAGATGGAAAGCCCTCTTCCTGCAAAACCGACGTGAAAGACAAAATCACTGTGTTCCAGCGATTCGAACCTTCCTCCTCCTCCCTGGAAGGACTCTGCTGTGGGTCGCATTTTGTCCCCCTAACACATTCTGGTGAAGTCCTACCCCCTGGTGCCGCAGAACCTGACCTCATTTGGAGACAAGGTCTTGGCAGAGGTAATCAAGTTAAAGTGACACTGTTAAAGTGGGCCCCAACCCAGTGTGACTGAGGTCCCTAGGAAAAGGGGCAATTTGGACACAGAGACACAGACGCGGGGAGGATGATGTGAACACAGGAGACACAGGGAGAAGGCCACGTGAAGGTGGGAGATTGGAGCCAGGCGTTTATGAGCCAAGAACACCAAAGATTATAGCAATCACTAGAAGCCAGGAGAGGCCTGGAACAGACTGTCCCCCCCGCCCCTGGAAGGGACCCACCCCACCGACACCTTGATTTCAGACCCCCTGGATGCTTCATGCCCCGCCACCTGCCTTCGTCTGCCTCACCAGTGAGTCTGGTCTCTCTCCCCAGCACACCTGGCCGGGGGCTCCGCTATCCGCAGCACAGGCACCTAGCACCAACCCCCATCTCCTCCAGCACAGCCAGCTTTGTCTTCTGAAAATGTGACACTGGGCAGATGGAGAGAGCGTAGATGCTGGAGCTGGGGTGACGCACTGGAGGGTGCTGACTTCACCAATCATAATAGCGTGTCCCTGGCCAAGTTTCTTCGCATCTCCACCTCCGTTTCCTCACCTGGCAGATGCTGGTAACAGGGCTGCTTCACTGGCTTATTGCAAGGGTGAAGCGAGAGGCCTGCTCAAAGCAGCCGGTACACGGTGGGGATATGAAGGGCACCCGGGAAGGTCATGCTGCCGTGACCTTGCTCAAAATCCTTCAATACCCTCCATCACCTGCCACAGTCCAGATTCCTCGGCAGAGAGCGATGGGCTGTGCTGGTCTTTTACAATGCCTCTTCTTGCCAGTTCTTCTTTGCAGAACCCAGCTGTGCAGGTACCCTCCTCCCACAGGACGCAGGGTCAGGTGGCCCATCCCTACAACACACATGGCATCCCCTGGTGAGCGGTGTCGGTCCAGGGGCAGGTATGTGGTGAAGTGGGGTCCACAAGGAGGATTCACCCACCATGCTCACGGAGAAGGTGGCTATTTCCTTTCCTCCTAAGTCACAAGGGGGCGGGGGGCAGCAAATGACCTGCTGTTGTGGGAAGCCACCTTGCCGCTGCGAGGGACTCAGCATTTGTTACGGGCTGAACTGTATCCCCTCAAAATACATCTGTTGAAGTCCTAGCCCCCCAGTTCCTCAGAATGTGACTGTATTTGGAGAAAGGGTTTGTACAGAGGTTTAAGTTAAAATGAGGTCACTGACCAGCATCCTTCTAAGAAGAGATGAGGACACAGACGTGTGCAGAGGGCAGAGCGGGGGAGGGCGCAGGGAGAAGACAGCCATCTGCAAGCCAAAGAGAGAGGCCTCAGAAGGAACCAACCTGCCAGCACCTTGATCTTGGACTTCCAGCTTCCAAAACCGTGAAGAATAAATTCTGTCGTCTGAGCCACCCAGTCTGTGGCACACACTAATAATACAGCATTAGAATGAACCAATTCTGAGAAGGCCTAGAAGCATGCAGGGGAGCCTATCCTCTCTCTGGACTTCCAGAAACATCATAGGTATTTCTGTATATATTTTTAAGCCTGTTTGACCTGAGGTTTTCGGCGATGTGCAGCAGACAGCACCCTGTCGAATCCTAAGCTTTCAAACCTTTTCCAACACTGTACGTTCTCCCCTCCTAACTGAAAACAAGTGCTTTCCCCCCCTCCTTCCAAGGACTTACATTCCGATTATTCCCCACTCCTACCTGCTCTTTCTCTTCACCATTCTTTGGCTCCCTGTTTCCCTCTGCCCGTCTCTGCCCCCAGGACCACCATTCTCCAAGGCCCACCTCATGGGCTCCTTCTCCCCTGCAGCTCCAGGACAGTGCCTGAATACGACACATGACGCTGGACTTCTCCTGTGGGGTATATTTCCTGCATACGCTTTTAACTTATCTGAGATCAGACCACTATATTTACTAGATCGATTCAAACAGATCACTGAAGAAAGACTGCTGTGTGTCGCTGCCTCCCCAGATTAAAAGAGAAAATGCTTTCTGCGGACTTAAAAACCTATTTTCATATGATAAACTATGAGTCTTTAAATCCCCTGGTAACCTTCTGCCTGTCCAAGGTCATTTCAGTTTCCCCAAAAATTGCTTTTGGAGATGAGATTCATAATTGAGGTCACAGTTTTCCTTTTCACCATCCCTCCTGTTAGTCACTTATCTGAGACTCTGTCAAAAAAGAATTAGAATTATAAATGGGGAAGAATCCAATGGCAGATGAGAAATTAATTAAAGAGAGACACCACTGCTTATACTTAAACCACAATTCAATTCAATTCAATTCAAACCAGTATCAGGAGATACACAAAACCAAAAATAAAAGAAAAACAAAACCCGAAACACCCTCATAGCCTAGATGATACCCATATTTGAAAAGCTGTTTCTTAAGGGACTTCCCAGAAAAACTTCCCAATAAAACTTCTATTGAAATAATAAAAACCCTACCTTGGAACACAGAAGATTGGATGACTCACCAAGCAATATGGCTCTGGAAACAAGGAGGCCCCTATGAAGAAACATCACCTTCCTGCATTTCACTGCCTCTCACTGGATGACCTCTAGTTGAAACATCTTTATTTACTACTTGGAAGTTCCTTCTGAGAGCCAGATCAGACCCTCTGGCCAGCTCCAGGACACACAGCTCTCTGCCCATCTGTGGCCCTTGATAGTTCTTATTTTATTTTAAAGATTTTACTTATTTTTTGACAGAGACTGCGACAGCGAGAGAGGGAACACAAGCAGGGGCAGAGGGAGAGAGAGAAGCAGGCTTCCCGCGGAGCAGGGAGCCCGATGTGGGGCTCGATCCCAGGACCCCTGGGATCATGACCTGAGCCGAAGGCGGACGCTTAACGACTGAGCCACGCAGGCGCCCCTGAGAGTTCTTTATTAGGGATACTGAGAATATGAAGCACAAACTCCCAAAAAGTAATACTAATGAGTGGGACAGACAGATGATGCCATGAACATCTAAAGGAAGTAAAGATCTCTCTGGGGAGGGTGCTGATGCTGCCTGGGGCCTGGACCTCCCTGCCGCAGGGAGGCTGGCTTAGGTTAACTAAGGGGGCACGCCCTCAGCAGCCCCAGTTAACACCACACACGCTTACTTTCACAGGTGCTGGCCCTAAGCATGGGTAAATGTCATGCTAGGATCACTTTAGATTCACTGCCTGTGCCCAAGGGAGATGTCAACCCCGGTCTGTTACTCAGTGAATGTAAGTAGTGCTTATGTTTGATTCTGAACTCTTCTAGTGCTTGGTGTCTGTGTCCCCGGGGGGGGGGTTCTTGTTTCCTGCTGCTGAAAACATTATCAAACCACTTTAATGGGAATTAATTATGGAAAAGGCTAGTCTGAATTAGAGGCATTTTGAAAATAAATACCTTTACTTCCAAATAAATGTTTCCTTTTCAAGTAATTAACCATTATTCCAAGCAGAGGTTCAAAGGACTTACTTTAATGAGTGACTTGGTCATTAGCAACATTCATTTGTACATAAATATGCTAAGGCAGTGTTTCATAGTGTGCTTCCCTAGGTAAGCTAAACGTGCCCGCTGACACTCAGTTTACACCATTTATGCACTTAGCAAACCCTTTCTTCACAGAGGGCAAAGGGGCCCTGGCTGCACTGTGATAATTCTGGTGTGATGAATCGCCCTTCTATAGCTCCTGAGCCCGCATACCAATGCTTCCCTTGTGGGTTACAAAGGAGCCAAGGTCTCACCCCGGCTGACCCGGCCATCTGTCGGGTATGGTCAGAAAATACAATGAACTTTTGTATTAGCCTCCACCAGGATTTCTCAAACTTGGCATGCTCAACTGGATCATTCTTTGCTGCGGGGGCTGTCCCGTGCATTGTAGGATATTCAGCAGCATCCCTGGTCTCTACCCACCAGACGCCAGTAGCATCCCCTTTCTCGGCTATTTCCAGACATTGGCCAATGTCCCTCGGGGGGAAAATTATACCACCTGGAAATCATCCAGCGAACTTTTTTTTAAACAACTGATGCCTGGATCCCCAGTTCCAAAAGTTCCCAGGTGACCCTGAGAGCTCTAGCCACCAACACTGCCATCCTAGATTCAGACCCATTCAGTATGTCACTTTCATGAGAAGAAAAGGCCCTGGGACTTAAAGTTCTGAAAAACAGTGACTTAAAGTCAACATATAACCCATTCCAGAGCCGGTAGGAGTTCAAGTTTGATTAGCTGCTATTTCTTAGTTTATTGAAAGCTTAGCTTTCAATAAACTCCCTGGAATTTGACTTTAGGTCTGAGTTGACCTATGTACCACCTGCCCTCTTCTGCTTCTTGTCATCCTAGAATTAAATCACCTTACCTTGCCCAGATGAGAGTAACGACCCCTTTACTGTTTACCTTTGCCATTCGAGGAATGTTAATTGAGCACCTACCAGAGCCAGGTGCTGAGAATATAGATCTGGACCAGGAAAGCAGGGGTGGAGGATTGGTGGGGGGCGGATAGGGAGCCAGGAAAGGCTTTAAGAAGGTGATGGGATGATGGGGGAGGGCAGGTGGATTCTGCACTGAAGGAGCACCACTTGCAAAGGTCAAGTGTTGTTTGAGAAACTGGGGGCTGGAGCACAGGGTCCCTGCATGACCGCGATGGGGGCCTGTGCAAGAGAAGCATGCAGGGTGCAGACAGATCATCAGGGACCTTGAAAACCAGCCAACCAGGCCCAACTTCATCCTAAAGGTCAGGGATCTGAAGCAGGGAAGTAAAAAAAAAAAAAAAGCTTCTCATTGTCAATGTAGAATCAAAATCACTGGGATTTGAGGCAAGGGGGGTAGGTAAGATCAGGGGCCAGGGGCCAGATGAGAGGTCTGGTCTAGCAGATAACCAAACACACAGAGTGAGGGCTCTGAGGAGACATCCAGGTTACGGAGAAAGATCTGCCGCTGCCCTACTCAGAGTGTGTGCCGGAACTCGGATATTAGGGGCTGAACTATGTCCCCTTGCCCCAAACCCCAAAGCCTCAAATGTTGAGTCCTGACCCTTCATACCTCAGAACGTGACTGTATCTGGAGATAGGGCCTTTACAGAGGTAATTAACTTAAAATGAGGTCACTGGGATGGGCCTTAATCCAACAGGACTGATGTCCTTGTAAAAAGAGACTAGACCACAGATGCACACAGAGGGAAGCCCATGTGAGGACCCAGGGAGAAGACAGCATGCACAAGCCAGGGAGAGAGGCCTCAGAAGGTCCAGCCCTGCTGACACTTGATCTCAGACTTCCAGAGTTTAGACCCGAGAGGAGCTAAATGTCTGTTAGGCCCCCCACCCCCAGCCCATCTGTGGTACTTGTTATGCAGCCCGAGCTGACTGAGACTCTGGGGAACCATCTGAACGGAGCAGGTGGTGGAAAGGATTCTCGAAGGAGAAGAGCAACCAGCGGAGCACAAGAAAAATCTGGAAAAGCAGCCTCCCCCCCCGCCAATCCCAAGGAGACAGTGTCAAGGACTGAGCAGTCACCGGCAACACCCCACAGAGGCTGACCGATTTCGCCGAAGCAGTCCCAGGGATCTGGCATCAGGCAGGCTTGACACCATCTGGGACGCAGAGACCGTGAGGCCCGGCAGGCAAGGCAGGGACGCTGGGCGAAGCCGGCGCCTCCCAAGAGCACCGACACACAGACAGGGCGAGGGCCGTAGCCCCTGGGATGTGGCCAGGCTTATGACGGGGGCTTGGCGAGGGCTCTCACGGAGGCCCACACCAACATGCGTGCTCCAGGGGCAGCATGTGGCGGCTGGACAGAAGCCAAGAGGCCTGCCATAGGGGTCCTGAGGACACAGTGCCACACAGTGCCAGCCTGGGCCCCGGGGGTTCTTCTGCCCTGGGTCTCTACTCTCGTTTCTCCATTACAAACCTCAAATAACTCATTGTCTACTGGGGGAAAACCCAACCGATCCCCAAGGATGGACTGTGGGGGCCTGGGCAGTCGGGCCCCAAGTTCTGCTGCAGGTGTCCCCCTCCGCACCCTGCACTCGTCGCTTCCCAGGCTGTGTTAGCTCCTCTGCAGACGAGGCCCTCCTTCAGGGCCCAGCTCAAAGCCGCAGCACCTGGCTCTCCCGCTCATGGTGGGAACTCCCGGGGCCGAGCACATACCTCGCGGGCTTTCCTGGGCCTGTGCACTTCTGCACCCCTCACCCTCAGCTCCTGGCCCTCATGCGCTCCTCTCAGCTGGTCCCACGCTGGGCCTAGAATCCTCCATTTACCAACTCGTACCAGCTCGTGGCTACACCACGAGCTCCTTCTTCAGGGCAGAGACCCTCTTCTACCCATCTGTGTCACCCACCCAAGGTGGAGCAGAAGGCCTGCCTACAGAGCAGGTGTTCTGACAGAAGGACCAGAGCCAGGCACCACACAAGTGACTGCAGAAATCACCTCCAACAGGGGAGGGGAGGGATGAAGGGGTTGTACGAAGGGTCTTCAAAAAGTAGAACGACACCTATGTCCACAGCAGCATTATTTCCAACAGCCAAAAGGTGGAAGCAACCCACCGGTCCATCAGTGGATGAATGGTAAACAAAATGTGGTCTATACCTAGCACGGAATATGGTTCGGCCTTAAAAAAGGAAGGAAATTCTGACACATGCTACAACGTGGATGAACCCCGAGAACATTCCACTAAGTAAAATAAAGCCAGTCACAAAAGAACAAGGACTAGAATGGCTCCGCTGAGGTGAGGTCCCTGGAGTAGTCAGATTGAGAGAGAGAAAGTGCAGTGGTGGTTGCCAGGGGCAGGGGCAGGGGCAGGGGGAGGCGGAGGGGGCTGGGCACTTAGCCGTGAATGGGGACAGAGTTTCAGTTTGGAAAGATGACAAAGCCCTGGAGATGGATGGTGGTGATGGCTGCACAATACAACGTGACTGTGTTTCATCCCACTCGGTTGTGCACGTAAACATGGTTAAAATGGTACATTTTATGTTATGTGGATTTTACCACAATTAAAAAAAAAACTTTTAAAAAGTAGGACAAAAACTTTGTGTTCACTGCAAATGCTCATGTATATTCATTGGAGAACAGTGGAGTTCCTCAGTATGTAACAATCAAGGGTGCCCAATTTGTAAAGCATCTTTTAAACACAGAGAGAAAAAGCAGCTTTTAATCTAATCTGGGAGGAAACACTCTGTAGTGCAAATTACTATGCTGAGTGCATAACCCAGCCATAATTTAATATGACCACTGGGACGTCTGAGCTGCTTGATGCCGGCATCATCTCCTTTGCACTTTTTCTTTAAATGATACCAAGAAAAGTGTGACTGTTTGCTTTTGGCAGAATTAGAGAAAGGACTGACCATCCTCTCCATTAAAAAAAAAAAAAAAAAAAGGCGGACGAACACTTAAGTAGCATTCCTATGACTTAACATTCTTTACCACACATTCCTATGACTCAGCTGTTTGGTTCACTGCTCAGATAAGTAAACCAACTGTCTCACTTCTGGGGCAGTGTTTTCAAGTGTAAGAAGGCTCCCTCCATGGCTCCTTCTTGCTGCTGCATACCTTGAGCAAACTAAACATTCAACACAAAACTGGCTAGGGCTTTGTGAAGCCGTTCCCTGGGAAAAACAGACGCACAAAAAGTATGTTGCACTCTGACTACAAGACATCTAGAAAAAGATATAAAACACAACCAAGGCACAGAGAAGCAGAAAAGACACTGAAAAATCAGGAAGAAAGACTTGCAAGGGCTCGGGGATCCTTGCTTAGCTCTGCAGCCGTGAGAGCTGGCTTTGCGAGAGACAACGGACTGGAGCCCCCACCAGAAGCACCACCGCTCAGAAGGGCCCACATCCGGCTTAAAGCTAGGCTGTCACTGTCTTGATCTTAATAATTTTTTGGACAAGGGGTTCTGCATTTTCATTTTGCACTGGGCCCCACAAATGATGTAGCTGGTCCTGAGACCAGCAGAAAGGTTTGGAAAAACAGACACTCACCCTGTGTGGGGCCAGGGGTAGGGGGAACGATGTGTAAAACTGTTTCAGTGACTGCCAAGGGCTTGTTCCAAGCTCTCTCTGCGCCCTGGAGCTAAATAACTGAGACCATGTATCACTGTTTCCAGAAAAGAAGCCTCAGGAGGAGTATCCCTGCCAATTCCATACTAAGCTTAAGTGGCCAGGTAAGTTATATCCTGAGTCTTTGGGAAGAAAAAGAATACTTTTAAGTATGTAGTGGTTCAATCAACAATGTTCAATTATTCTCGATTAATTGCCAAAAAGATTCATCGCTAATCCCTCCCACCCCAGTGAAGAATAGCTACTACCACCCCCTGCCACATGGTCTGCAGGAGACCCCCAGTGCTGGGTAACCACATCCTCTACTCTGAAACCTGCCTGGACATCAGATTTGCACCCCGGAATCTGGAATGGACAGAGGAATGCAGCGCCTCCGTGATCGGTGCCTGACCAGGTAAGCATAAGCATGGGCAAAGTCAGTCTGTAGAGGGAACAAAGCTGACTTCTGGAGAAAGGGCTGAGAGCACACGTAACTCCTGACAGAAGGGCGGTGGCACCAGGGCTCCCGATTCAACCCCCCCCCCACAATTTTCTGGTTTCAGATCCCACCGTAGGTTCCCTGAGCCATTCCTGCATCTTTCCGATACATTTCTTTTCTATTTTGTTAATGTAATGTGAAATTTGTTTTCCTCACTTGCAACCAAGAGTCATACAAGAGGTTTTGTAGAATCTAATCCTGTGCAAATGGAGTGGCCTCGGGCAGTATTCTATTTCAGCAGTGATTTATTTTAGGGGAACCCAGCTCAATCAGTCAATAACCAATGCCCCTCTTTCCTAGAAATAGAGGCCTTGCCAATCTCTAGGTCACTTGTTTGGAGGAACATCTGCCTACACATAATGACCAGCACTGAGCAGCCTTGAGCAAATGAAAGGACAAGCCCCAAGTCACAGATGATCAAGGTCTGAAGGCTAGAGGCCGGTCACTGCCCTCCCATGACAAGTCAGCAAGGACAGTGTTCGGGGTGGGTGGGGCAGCCCTCGGGAGGGGCCTGGCCCTCTGTCCAGTTTCCACCTGCCCCTGAGGTAAGCTCTCTGACCCCGGCCGTTGAGGTCCAAAGCTACCACCAACCCCTCTAAAATTCCACGGTTTCCCTCATCCATTGTCACCAGCACAGCCAGCCCAGACTTTTTAACACGTGTAGATGGTTCTCCATCCAACGGCATGACCTCAAGTTCCTGAGCCAAGACCTCTGTGGGGGTGTGAAGCCCCTGGCAGAAACCTGCTCTCCGGTTCCTCGAGGTCGGCCAGAAAAGCCTTTTCCTTTTCAGATCCTTTGGAGCCCTGTGACCAGTGACCTGAAAACAAAGCCATTACATGGTCTTGTTCATCAGACTAGAGGTCTGTTGTGGTCAGACTCCTCAGGCCACCCTGGATTCCTGCGTCCTGGAGGAAGGCACACCTGGCCCCCCACGTGATGGGTTTCTGGGCGCAGGGGAGGGGACAGGCACCTCGGAGAGCCCAAGGAATAAATCACCCTCCCAGGTGTGGCCTATCGGCTCCTCCCCACCGAAGTATTTCTCAGATGACTCATTCGACTCATTCGGCTGGTCCTCAGCCCCACACACAGGAGGGAGAATGGGATCTGAGCTTCCCAGCTTCCTCGGGTTTGCAGGGAGCCTGGGGGGAGGGCGGTGGGCTCTCCCCGGCTGTTCTCATTCTAGCCTCCCGGGAAGGCGAGCAATGACCCGCTTTCCCAAAGATAAAGCTCATGGAGCTCTACCTGTGACCCTCACGGCTGTTGTTATTACCTGCTGGTCCTCAGCAGCCGTCAGGACCTGAACCCACTCCTGCCAGACGAAAAAGCCCTCCTTGCTCTTTCATGGTTGCAGATTCAGGTGAGCTCAGAGAGTCTCAGGGAAGACCTCGTGGGTAGACGACGCGTCAGACACAGCTCCGGGGGGAAGAGGGGCAGGGTGCACTCTGACCACCACACAGCTGGGGTTAGGACAGAGAGACCAGTCTGAGGGCTGGAGAGCAGAGTGAGGATGAGCAGGTACGGAGGAGGAACAGGGACGCACTGGCTGAAGGAAGGAGAAGAGGGCGTCCCTGCCAAGCGGGCCGGCCAGGCAGAAGGAGCAGAGCTCAGCGCAATCTGCCCAGAAAGGCGCCCTGCCCAAGCCCACCGACCCCACCCCAGCGCGCAGCTCCCAATGGCCGGGACCCTTCCTTCTCAGGCGGCCACAGGACGGCCATCCCTGACAGGCTGGACAAAAAGAACAAGCCCGCCAGTGCTTGCTGGTTCCTCTCCCCCAGCGGAGGCTGCCCCTGGGCAGAGGCAAGAACACCCTGCAGGGTGAGGGGAGCTAGATTCTAGCCCCTGCAGAGCTCGTGGCTCTGGATACGTCAGCGACACCCCCTACATTCACTCCAGCCTCAGTCTTCTCATCTGTAAACTGAGGACTTTGGACGAAGAGATCATATTATATGCTAGCAGAGCCCAGGACGATTTTTTTTTTTTTTAAACCTACATTAGGCATTTGGTAAAGGTAAAGCTGGTTGAATCGAAGTAAACTCTAGACTGATGGTTTCCTATGTCAGGGTCTTTCGGCTTTGTGCAAATTCAATTTGCACTCCCCCCTTTTGAGCAGGAGGGCAGAGAAAATGCTGGAACACTCCAAAGGGCCAGTGCTGCTTCCTAGCAATAGCCCTGGAAAGAGGCTTCAGGGCCCACTTGCCCCAAGTCTGGCCTGGACCTGCAGCTGCAATGCGATTTCCCACAGCTTCTCCTCAGAACCTCTTCTTGGGCTGGCCAGCCTCCTTCCCACAGCCCAAACCACCCAATTTCCCCAGAACCTTCAGTCAGGCGACCTCTCTCCATCAAACGCTCTGCACCCTCCCCTCTGCCTCTCCAAAGACTCCCCATCCTAGCTCCCCTTCTCCACAGGCTCTGCCTTGCTGCCCTCCATCCCAATTCATCCCCTCAGCTGACTCAGGTCATCTCACAGCCGATGTTCCATAGCCACCCCTCCCCACGTTCCCACCTTCACTGCCTCCTAGCAATTCTAAGCTCTCACATACCACAGGACCTTTGCAAATGCATTCTCTCTCCACCCTCTCCCACGCAAACCTAAGATCTCAACTCAGATGTCATTTGCACTCAGAGACCAGTCAGCGTAGGCCAGGCTTTTTGTTCTAGTCTTTCATTTCCCTTTCTTTCCACACACTTAATTCCATGTGTAATTAAAGGCATTATTATTAATTAGTTAAGGTGTGCCTCCCTCATTAGTATATAAGCTCTATGGGAGTGGAGCTGTCTACACCTGTCTTTCTATCCTGAATACATAGCACAAAGCTTGGCCCAAAAGAGGGACTCATCTATGAATGGAAGGAAGGAGAAAAGTTAAAAAAAAAAAAAAAAAAGGGAAAGGAGTGGCCTAGGGTCACACTTAGTGGCCTAAGGATCATTTAACAATTGGATCTCTGCAGAAAACATAAAACCCCGAGGTGTAGTGTTTGCCAATTCCATGGTGTAGACGCTCCCACCATGGCTGCCTCGAAGCCACCAACAGAGAAGTGCACACTGGCTCAGAGTCGGCAGAGGCCAAGCGGCTCAAGCTCACTGCTGGTTTGTGGCAACGCCAGGAATGACATTCAGAAAGCCCATTGCGGTTTCAAATGACATCAACTTTTGACTCAATCCTACTTTGGACTGAAGGCCAAAATGAATTGAGACTTGCAAAAAATGCTACAGACAAAAGAGGAAAAAGAGGGGGAAAAAAAAGGAGAAAAAAGAGGTTTTGCAGCCAGCTCAGAACAAGAAGATGGGGGAAAGGTGAGCCCCACGGCGTGGGGTAGAGTGTTGGCTCCCAAAAGATGACAAGGGTTGCTTAACAACCATTTAGCTTCTGGTCTTCCCACTGGCGTCGCTGCCAAATGCAGTGTTTAGGATGTCGTTAGGAGCAAGTCAAAGCCTGCATGAAATGCGGGTTATATCCAGGGGCCTAATATTTATTTCTCTTTCTAGCAATTTATCCTACTAGCTTAATCCAAGCAAAAAGGGTATCTGAGACACCAAATGACACAGAGGTACCAAGATCAAAAAAATATAAGAAGAAAGTATGGGTCTTTTTCTAATATTCCGGGATTATGGAAGCCCTAAATCTAATGCAAAACACAGAAACCCTAACAGAAAAGATTAATTTGACTCTATACAAGCCAAAAGTTTCTGCATAACAAACACACCATAAAAAAAAAAAAAGACAAACAAAGAGCCGGGGGAGAAACATTTACAAGACATCCAGAGAGTTAATTTACCTTCTGCTTGGAGCACTTCCATGGTAACTTTTGTATACTCCTCCCCCAAAACACACACATAGGCAAAGAACCTCAGGAGGGCAGTTGAAAGAAAAGGAAACAAGTGGCTCAAAAAATTTCGGAGACATGTTTAACCTCCGCCCTAACAAGAGGAATGCAAATTACAACAACCACCAAATACACCTCACAGATCCAATGAGGAGACCTTTCCAAGTGTGGTTAAGTCCTTGGTGAGGGAGAGTATAGGGAACAGGACCTCCAGCTTGACGGATGGAAGTGGAAATTGGTAAGATCTCTAGAGAGAGCACTTAACAACATCTATTAAAATAAAAATGTAGCCTACTTTGACCCTCCACTTTTAAGAATTTCATGCATGCCAGAATTTCATTACATATTATATAACAGCAAAGACTGGAAACAACCGCAGCACCCCCTTGGTAGGTGACTACTTAAATAAATTATGGCTTGCCCATACAATGGAATACTATGCAGACATAATATTACAGAAGCAAAATGAGGGGCTCTCTCACTGGTGATAGGCATCTATCCCTGACAGTGGTGGAAACAGGCATAGAACAATGTATGTATTATGTCATTGTTTGTGAGAGACAAATATATAAATGAAAATATACTTAGACTATTTCTAGAAGGATACATAAGAAACTGGTAACCATGGTTGCTTCTGAAGAGGGAAACTGGAGGCAGAGATGGAAGTCAATGTTACTATTACTGTCTGCTTTCTGTACGTGTGCATACATTATCTACTGGCCAATCTCTAAAAAGACAGCTGCATAAAGATGTTCACTGCTGTGTTGCATACACTAGACAAAATAAATCAACCACCACTGGGATGACCTGACACTGGGTTATTTTTAAAATATTACTATTGCAATGAAATTGTAATTATTTTTAATCCTAATTAAATTGTACTGAATCACTTTAAATACTTCTAGACTTGAGCCCCAGAAAAAGAATACAAATTACTTCCCAGGATATTTAAACAACTCTCAGATGTACTTACAGGACGAAAGCCAGAAATCTTTGAGAATTCATGGAGAACAGAAGAAGTATAAGACGACTGGGGACAAACATCCCAAACTTTATATAAAGAAAAAGAATGGAGCTTAGAAAGTTTAGCAGCTGACATTGATTTTTGGCAACATTGCAAGGGCTATTCAAGGAAGTGGTGAGCACTGGAAACCAAGGAGGATTCACTCAGAACAACGCAGGATAATGATGCAAATTATTAAGAGAAATATTTTAAAGTCAGCCGTACTGTGTTTTTTTAACCTTGTATAAATCTTTGACAATTTGAGTTGCCTGGGGATGCTGGTGTGGGACAGGGAGCCATGTCCGGCCTCAGTTCCCCCAGAGCTGACCTCTAAGTGACTCAGAACTTTGTTAGATTTGTTTCGGAAAGGCATGGCTGGGAGATAAAATGCAGAGCTATGAATGTCCCTGGGAAGTTGAACACAGGGTTCAAGGTACACAGCTCCTGGCCCACTCTCGGTATGTGTTAACTGAATATCCAAGAGAATGCTCAGTGTTAAGACTGGCCTTGGATTATTCAACATTCACAAAAGGAAGTAACATAATAAAAGGAAACGTTTGGAAAACTTTATAGGGTTGCACAAAAGAAAGGTGCATTATTATTAATTTGAAGGCATTGAAAATTTTGGAACAAATAACAAAGACCAAGGCACAAAACAGAAATAAGCAGATACTAACAGGAGGCATCTAATGTCTAATGACCCAAAACTATTACAAAAAAACCTAAATTGTGTGCCATGTCACAGAAGCGTAGCCTGAGAAATCCTTGACAATGCAATCCCACAAAGATTTGGTGACCGTGGTCTCGAGATAGAAGCTTGTCGTGTTTACTGAAAGCCTTCATGCATCAACTGCAGGCTTTGTTAGTGAAAGCACAGTGTCCATCCATGCTCCCTTTTAGTTAGGGAACACAGGGCCTGCCAGGCTGTGTTCTGAGTGTTTAAGAGACACTCATGCCAAGGGGAGCAATCAGCATGGCAAATTCTGTCATGTGTGGAACGGCGGAAGTAGCCGGAGATTTTTTAGCCAGGAAAGAAACTTGGGTATTCTCCAATATCTGAACACCTATTATATAAAGGAAAAAGAATCCTTCAGAGGAGCAAGCCATGCAAATAGGCATGAGATGGCCTGAGATATAGTCACCCCAAAACATGCTTGTCTGCATGGAGTGAGCTGCCTAGTCAATGGGGCCCTCCCTTCCCATCCTGGAAGGGGTACGCATGTCAGGGATGTTGATCAGGAGAGGAGAGAGGCTTGTCAGCCTGAAGATCCCTTTTAACTACAATAACCTGGGATTCTAACTGGCTTGGCAGCTGATGCTATTACAGCCTATATGTGATAGGCTGTGCACTGCATATGACATACATTAATGACATATATTTATATTTGTAATACAATATATATCCGTAATAAAATGCATATGTATAATATAACACAATAAAACATAATATATGCCTGGCAGTTTTTCTGTATCCCCTCCCCCCCCAACATTTAGGGATAGAATAGGACACTTATTGGATGGGCACATACAGGCTGAGGGAAATTGAATGACAGAGACATTGTGGGAGATTATTTTCAAGTGGCTAATGGTACGGAGTGGGGAAAGAGGGTACAAAAGGCAACTTCTCAGACCCTGAACTTTCATCCACTGACGGAAGGTGACACTTTGCACTTCTGCTCTTACAAACCAAGCTGACAGGCACCTGACCTCTAGAATTGCGCACCCATCACAGTATACGGTCCATATTTGTGCATCTGTGGGCACATCCAGCTGAAGCTGAAAGGCGGCCTTAGTATATGCCAAATGTGCTTAAAGAGCTCTTTAAGGCTTTTGTTATGGAATCGAACACTGTGGAAGGACAGTCCTTTATTTAGATCTTACTTGTGCGAGAAAATCAGTACGTCCTTTCTAGTCTTTATCTCACAAGGAAACACATCTCTAACTATTGTCCTGAGGTCTTCAGCTCCCAGTCTTGCCCTGTCAGCTACAGGTAAGCATGACAGAGCTCTGAAACAGCCCCAAACCATAGGGCACACATTACTGCCATCTTTGACCCTCCTTAGTGCGAATTTAGAAAAATTGGCCAGCTCTCCACTGTGCCTTTAAAGCCTGTTTTCAAGGACTATTTTAGTCCTCCCAGCCCCACCATCCGGCAGTCCCTGGGCCCCCACCACCAGGATAATGATGCTCTGTCCCACCTCCTAACTTTCAAGTTCCCCTCGCCTCTGACCCCAGGACAGAGCACCCTCTAAACACGTTTGCTTTGATCTCTACTATTCCTCCTCTACTTTAAAAAGGGGTTTAAAGTATTTGAAAATGTCGCCAAATCCTTACTTGCACAGACATACAAAGGGTGTTAAAAGAGTCACTGTAGTCATTGTTCTGATTTTTTTCCATGCCGGTAACAAAACAAAAACAAAAACAAATGTTGCCCAGCATGGATGGGAAACAGAGTCACAGGAACACATGTGGAAAGGAGGGGCGCTGGGGCTGGGGCTGCCGGGTGTCAAGGTGAACCAAGCCTGAAGGATCTTTCCCATTAACATCTAATCCTGTCAGTTCCCACAGGACAGATCATTTCTTGCCAGGTTGGTACAAGATTAAAACAATGATTATGATGATGTAAGAGTTTCATCTTACACATCCATGAGCTACAACTGTTTACTAACACTCATTTGGGGGGAAAAAGCACATGCACACTGTCACACTTCAGTCTCACGTTTAAACAAAGCATTTAAAACTCAGAACGGCCCAGAAGGGGAGGGGAGGTCTACACCTACTTTGAAATGCAAATTAGTTATTTAAAACGCAGAAGGGACAAAAAACCCAAACTGCTTAATAAGTGTCTCTTGTATGTTAAGAAAAATCAGAAAATACAGAGGTCTTCAGGATTGATTTTTCTGCCCGCCCCACAGCTCCTCTCAAAAACCACTGCTGCTCATTTCACACAATGCAGTACCTCTGCCAGAGGGGCTCCTTCTGGACTCTGAGCAAGGCGGTTGCTCAGCTAAAGCCTCCCAGGGTCTCGATGCTTCAGACAAAAGCAGCTGCTATGTGGGAGCGGCGGTGGTCCCCGGGATACAAAACAAATTCTTAGTTTCCTTCCTATACTCTAGAGATATTCCTGAAGTCCCCTGAGGGAACACTGGAGTGGCAAAATCTAAAGTCAAAAATAGCAAATCTTTGGAGAGGAATGAGCATGATGAGAAGGAAAAGGGAATTTGCAAAAGCTCTTTGCTTCTGTGGCTCTTAACTTGGGTTCTTTAGCTGGCTTTAGCCTGTTTGCAAAACCCAGCACGGGATGACTGTGGTCTGCCAGAAAGAAGAACATCTGGGAATATGACATTAATCCCATGGGTAGATATTTCTTTGTGGGAGACCACTAGTCTGGCAGAAGACTAGAACCGACGTCCTGGCTCCGGGCATCAGACCTTGAATGAGGCGAGTCTTCCAGAGCTGGCTGGCTGACAGGTCAGCGGCCTCACCTTTCTCCAGGGCCACCCCTGCCTGAATGAGTATAACAGCTGGAAGGGTAGGGGAAGGGAGCTCAAGTCATTTTCGGGGGAGGGGCTCTCTTTCCAAATGTGCACTCGGGCAGGAGTTTGGGTGCAAACTAGGAAAGGCCATGGAGCCCCCTTAGGGTTGGGAGGCAGCTGCCCCGAGAAAGGCAGGGAAAAGCCCCCGCCTCACACCCAGGCAAATGCATCTCGTTTGGGGGACGGAGGATTAAGCCAATGCCAGATGCATGTACACACAGGCTAGCATCGCTTTAAGGGACCTCCGAGGGAAGGGTGGAGGAGATTCAGGAGTGAAAGGCTTAGGAGAAGGACGCGGGGCCAGGGCGGGCGCAGCCCTTACCTTGCTGACCACGTTTTGGACGAGGCCTGTGCGGATGCCGTAGTCCCACGCGTGGCAGTCGCAGTTGGAGGCGTTGTCCCCCTTGTCCGGAGGGGACGGCAGGGGTGGCGTGTCACCCCCGTCCGCGCCGCTGCCGTTGCTAAGGTTGCCCGCGGCCCCCCAGGAGGCAGTGGAGAAGGGGGTGGTCGGGGGGCTGGTCCAGTTGGCCACGTCGCCGGCGTCCCACCGGCCGGTGGCGGTGACCCCCGCCAGCTCCGCGCCTTTGCCCGCCCCGCGGCACCAGAAGTTCGGCTGGTCCAAGAGGAAAGAGTCCGAGAACTGGCTAAAGCCGATGAACAGCGCCGGGATCCAGGTGAGCAGCACGAGGGTCTTCTGGTAGCCCCCGCCCAGGCCCCCGAGGAAGGGGAGCACCGACCCATCGTAGTCCAGCAACAGGAGGCTCGGGGCCGCCGCCGCCGAGCTGCAGCCCGGGTGCGGGCCGGCGGCGGCGGGATGCGGGGCGGGCAGCGGCTGGATCTCCCCGCCACCGCCGCCGGGGCCCGCGCGTCCCCCGAGGGGCGCCGAGGCCGCCGCGTCCCCGGGCGGTAGGGAGCCGTTCTCCTCGGCCGGGGACGGCTGCCGCCCGGGCCCGCCGCCCGCCGCCTCGCGCCGCCGGTCTATCGCCATGGCCGGGGCCCACGGCGCCCGCAGAGGCGCATAGAAGCGCGGCGGAGGCTCCCGCGGGCGCCCCGGGCAGAGCGCGCCGGGCCGGGCGCCCGCAGCCGCCGCCGCCGCCGCGGAGGAGGGCCCGCGGCTCGAGAGAGAGCGCTCGGCCGCCCCGGCTGCTTCAGTCCGCCCCCATGTCCCCGGCCCCGACCCTGCGCCCCGGGCGCTGCGGCCCCGCTCGGGCGCCGGGCAGAGAGCGGGCAGAGGCCGGCCCGGGCCCTCAGCCGCCGCCGCTCATCGGCTCCGCGGCCCGGGCGCCAGCGGCCGAGGCCGCCGCTCTCCGCTGCTCCGCGCCGGCCGCAGGAGGAGGAGCGGGCGCCGCGCCTAAGTCGGGCGGCTCGGTGCCCTGCGGACAGCTGTGCGGGCTGTGCGGGCGGCGCGGGCGGCGCGGGCGGCGGTGCGGGCAGCGTCCGCTTCTACCCCGGAGCCCGGGATGTATTTATCCGGCCTCGGGCGCCTCCCGGAAGCCGCGAGCTCGGGTTCCAGGCTGCCGAGCCGGCCGCGCTCTCCAGCCCCGCGAGCCGGCCTCCCTCCTCCTCCTCCTCCTCCTCCTCCCCTGCCCCCCGGCCCGCCCCCTCTCCCCCCTCCGAGGTGGAGGTAACCGCGGCACCTGCTGCGCCCTGCTCCTGAGCGCGAGCGCCCCCTCCAGCCGGGACGCGCCGCCGCCGCCGCCGCGGGATCCACGGGAGGGGGCGGGGAAACGGGACACCCCGCGCCTGCCTGGCTGGAGGATCCCCTGTTGTTCCCCTTCCGCGCCGGGCAAGGCGGGGGAGGAGCAGGCGCGTGGAGCGGCGGACGCGGGTGGGTTGGGGGTCCCGGAGGAGTCGGCTTGAGCGCTGAGCGTGTGAGGGGGTTTGTCTTCGAGGCTCGGCTCCCGAAGCCGCGAGGGGTTTCCACCCACCCCCGTGTGCCGGGTCTCGGTGACCTCTGCTCGCTTCAGAGGCGCCCACTACCCGCTGTCCACACCCCACTCCCGGTCCTGAGCCCAAAGTCGCTAGCATTCGGGAGCAAACCCCTCGCACTTTTTTAGGGGTTCAGATAATGGTTGATTTTTGTGTCCGCGGAGCAGTGTCAAGAATGCGCATTGGCCAATTGCAGGTCGCTGGTCACCCGCAGTGTCGGGTCACCGGCAACCGATCGCGGCACCTAACTCCCAAATCGCCATGTCTTCCCCACTCCAAAATGCATATGCTGTGTAAGTACAATGCTGGAAGGATACATCGCCCGCACGAGTTACACTGTATACACATAAACGTGAATGGTGATGGTATTCCCCACCCCCTCCCCAAGATCTTGAATTCACGTTTCGAACGCCAAGTGCACAGGCGCACCCATCTATATCCACACACATGAAGACAAACCTCTCCCACCTCTCCCGTGCTCCAGCTCGAACCTTGCCCAGCCAGCACTATATAAATAACACCAGCCCTGCGGCAAAAGGCTGCATTAGCATATTTCCTCCTGCACCCGGGCCTGGCAGAAATGAGAATAGCGTGGCACCTTTCACCCCGGCGTCTCCACGTGTTGGAGACATTTCACATTCTGAGAAGTTTATTAATGGAAGTCTTAGAGCGATCCATTTCCAATATGATTTGGGGGGGGAAATGTGAAAGACATGCTTTTGCTTTACAAAGGAATACACTCTCAGCTACGCATACCGAATGTATTCGTTTGCATTTCAATTATTCGCTTACATTTTTAACCTGCAGTTCTTTTTTGTTGTGGGCATCAAGTGCTTACTACTAAAATACTGGCACATCCGCGAAAATTATTTCTGAAGTCTGTTAGTGAGCTGGGCCTTGGGGATGGGAGGAGGTCATGAACTTTTCTGAGTAGCTGAGAAGGGGAGATTAGATAATTGTGGGCCAAAGGGGCCCATGGAGCTGCAGAAGATACCAAACCTCTGAGAAATGGGTCTCCAAACCCGCACATATTTAAAGAGCTTTTGGGGGGGTGATAGGACACATTGTATAGTAATGATTTATTTTCCAAGTTCATATTATTTATTACCTTGATTTTTTTTTCTTTTTTCCCCTCTCTCCCTTAGAAGAGATAATAAATACAAAGTGTTTACCATGCCCAGAACAGAGAAAGTACTTAATAAATGTTAGCTGCATCTTATTACCACCACAATTACTATTCTATAAAATTTCCATTTTATTTCTGAATTTAACTTTACAGTTATTTATTTCCTCTTTAGCGGCGGATGTTTCCAGTAGAGTTCTATTTTGTGTTGGGCCCTACCTCTGTACCCCAAAGGCGCAAGGACCCATTTCTTTTCTTAGAAATCATCACAAAATAAGCATTGCCAGTGACCTTGATGGTTATTCCAGTCATAATAATAAATAATGTTGAACTCTGCAGGGTTAGTTTTCAAATACACACTGTCATTCAGTCCTCATGAAACCCCCAAGAGGTGGGTCTCCCAGACAAAGCTCTAAAGGTGAAATGTCTACCAGATCAAAGAGTTGGCCCACAGCAGAGCCAGAAAATGGGCTTTGAACCCAGACCTTCTGACTGGACATTCCAGGGTGTCTATTTTAACATGCAGGGACAGATTATAATACCATAGGAAGAGTTTGGGTTTTTTTTTTTTAATTTTTTTTGAAAAATTTTATTTTTAAGTAATCTCTACACCCGATGTGGGGCTCAAACTCACAACCCCGAGATCAATAGTCGCACACTCCACCAACTGAGCCAGCCAAGCACCCCAGGAAGGGTTTTAAGAGGTATTTGTTAATATGCATTTTTAGGTTGGGAGAAACCCTAACCCTGGGGTCAAATTTCATTGCCAAGCTGCTATTAGTCCTTGTCCCAAAAAGGTGATAAAAATCCTCAAATGGGGGGCAGTTAAGTTCAGTCGGTTAAGCATCTGCCTTCTGCTTGGTTCAGGTCATGATCTCGGGGTCCTGGAATGGAGCCCTACATGGTATCCCTGCTCAATGGGGAGTCTGCTTCTCCCTCTCCCTCTGCCCCTCCCCCAGGCTTGTGCGTGCCCTCTCTCTCAAATACATAAATAAATAAAATCTTTTTAAAAAATCCTCAAATGGTACAGTCCCAGAATTAAGAGGCACACTAGAAAATGGTACCCTCTAAGATGCAAGCTAAAAGGAACCAACATAAAATGTTTGCAATTAGCCATCTGCAGTGCTGACCCAGCCCTGACTTACCTTGTAATTACGTTCCTGATTAGATTAGAGGTTTGACTAAATCCCTCTCAGATCAACATGTTCCCTGCCCCAAATGTAGTCAAGATCAAAAAGTAACTAATTTAAATTAAACTGCCCTTCAATTCATTAAGACATATCACAAATGACTTCTTAGAGGAACCTAGAATGCAAAGAGCGAAGAAGAGGAATTTGACACTCTGATAACCTCCAGGGTAAGTATTTAGGTTCACCAGCTAGTATGGGGCAGCCTATCAGGCACCCACTATCATATTACCCTCTTTTACTTTTCTGGGTGGTAGCTATCGAGTGCTAGTTTTCTCATTTACTTCTTTATTTACTACCTCCTACATCTAGACAGGTCCTTCGTATTTGTACTCAGCTGTATTTCTGGTGCCTAAAACAGTGCTTGGCACATGCAAGGCGCTCAATACACTCAAGACACTCAATTTGCTAAATATCAGGTTATTATCACTTGATATTATCATCAAGTTTCCTACAACTCTGTTTACTTTGATTCTTAAGTCGCCAAGCAACCTTTTCCTATTTGCTTAGTCTCTCAGATAGAGTGCTCAGATCAGCCAGCATGAGAATCCATTTGAACAATTATATTTCTTATTATAAGTTATTGTGGTCAATGGGTTCGCTCCCTGTATGAAGTTCTTGTGTGTGGTTATCAGCTTGCAGACGATTGGACTGGAAGCCAAATGCAGCTCACAGACCACACACAATGTTCCCAGAAAAATAATTGTCAACGTTTGAAAATTGACTTCATTGTCCTATCTTTAAAAACCTTTTCCTTTCTGGGCACCTGGGTGGCTCAGTTGGTTAAGCGACTGCCTTTGGCTCAGGTCATGATCCCGGAGTCCCAGGATCGAGTCCTGCATCGGGCTCCCTGCTCGGCGAGGAGCCTGCTTCTCCCTCTGACCCTCCCCCCTCTCATGTACTCTCTCTCTCTCTCTCTCTCTCTCTCTCTC
Organism: Callorhinus ursinus; assembly: GCF_003265705.2. Taxonomy (NCBI): domain Eukaryota; kingdom Metazoa; phylum Chordata; class Mammalia; order Carnivora; family Otariidae; genus Callorhinus; species Callorhinus ursinus. The sequence goes on from NW_027397088.1 coordinate 4,287,729, forward strand.
TCGTTCTTGCTCTCTCAAATAAATAAATCCTTAAAAAATAAAAATTAAAAAAAAAAACCCTTTCCCTTTCTGTAGCCCTTCGGAGCTCACATCTGTGTGTTCATGTTTTTTATTTATACTTGAAATGAATTAATAAAGCCGATTTTATCTTTAAAATTTACTCTTGAATTTTGTTACTTAACACTGTGAAGAAGCTGAGCCATTCTCTCTTGCTTTGAAAGCATGTTAAATAATCTATCAGTTTGCAATCTCCTAAAAATTGAGAAAATAAAGAAATGAAAGATACCATCTAATCACGAATACACTTGAACAATTTTATTTCCTTGGAGATAACGGGAGGGAAAAAAATGTAGCTTACTTCTAAAGTTGATAGAAATCGAATTTTAAGTCCTCCATAATTCTGTAAAAGTGAGTTCGAAGGAATTGATTGGTATCAGGGTTAATTAACTTAGAATGTATAATACTAGTCATAGCAAATGGATTTCACATTAATTTTACTTGTATGTTCACTTTTTAAAAAATTTATTTCCATTATCTCTACACTCAACATAGGGCTTGAACTCACAACCCTGAGATCATAAGTAACACACTCTTCTGACTGAGCCAGCCAGGCACCTCTATATGTTCGTGTTTGGTTTTTTTTTTTGCTTTTTTTAAAAATTTTTGATTGTTATGTTAATCACCATATATTACATCATTTGTTTTGGTGTAGTGTTCCATGATTCATTGTTTGTTCATAACACCCAGTGCTCCATGCAGAATGTGCCCTCTTTAATACCCATCACCAGGCTAACCCATCCCCCTACCCTCCTCCCCTCTAGAAACCTCAGTTTGTTTTTCAGAGTCCATCATCTCTCCTGGTTCGTCTCCCCCTCTGACTTACTCCTCTTCATTCTTCCTCTCCTGCTATCTTCTTCTTTTTCTTTTTTTTTTCTTAAAATATGTTGCGTTATTTGTTCCAGAAGTACAGATCTGTGATTCAACAGTCTTACACAATTCACAGCGCTCACCATAGCACATACCCTCCCCAATGTCTATCACCCAGCCACCCCTTCCCTCCCACCCCCCACCACTCCAACAACCCTCAGTTTGTTCCTGAGATTAAGAATTCCTCATATCAGTGAGGTCATATGATACATGTCCTTCTCTGATTGACTTATTTCACTCAGCATAACACCCTCCAGTTCCATCCACGTCGTTGCAAATGGCAAGATCTCATTCCTTTTGATGGCTGCATAATATTCCATTGTGTATATATACCACCTCTTCTTTATCCATTCATCTGTCGATGGACATCTTGGCTCTTTCCACAGTTTGGCTATTGTGGACATTGCTGCTATAAACATTGGGGTACACGTACCCCTTCGGGTCCCTACATTTGTATCTTTGGGGTAAATACCCAGTAGTGCAATTGCTGGATCGAACCGTAGCTCTAATTTCAACTGTTTGAGGAACCTCCGTACTGTTTTCCAGAGGGGTTGCACCAGCTTGCATTCCCACCAACAGTGTAGGAGGGTTCCCCTTTCTCCACATCCCCGCCAACATCTGTCGTTCCCTGACGTTAATTTTAGCTATTCTGACGGGTGTGAGGTGGTATCTCATGGAGGTTTTGATTTGGATTTCCCTGATGCCGAGCGATGTTGAGCACTTTTTCATGTGCCTGTTGGCCATTTGGATGTCTTCTTTGGAAAAATGTCTGTTCATGTCTTCTGCCCATTTCTTGATTGGATTATTTGTTCTTTCGGTGTTGAGTTTGATAAGTTCTTTATAGATTTTGGATACTAGCCCTTTATCTGATATGTCATTTGCAAATATTTTCTCCCATTCTGTCGGTTGTCTTTTGGTTTTGTGGACTGTTTCTTTTGCTGTGCAAAAGCTTTTTATCTTGATGAAATCCCAATAGTTCATTTTTGCCCTGGCTTCCTGTGCCTTTGGTGATGTTTCTAGGAAGAAGTTGCTGCGGCTGAGGTCGAAGAGGTTGCTACCTGTGTTCTCCTTTAGGATTTGGATGGACTCCTGCCTCACGTTTAGGTCTTTCAACCATTTGGAGTCTATTTTTGTGTGTGGTGTAAGGAAATGGTCCAGTTTCATTCTTCTGCATGTGGCTGTCCAATTTTCCCAACACCACTTGTTGAACAGACTGTCTTTTTTCCACTGGACATTCTTTCCTGCTTTGTCAAAGATAAGTTGACCATAGAGTTGAGGGTCCATTTCTGGGCTCTCGATTCTGTTCCATTGATCTATGTGTCTGTTTTTGTGCCAGTACCATACTGTCTTAATGATGACAGCTTTGTAATAGAGCTGGAAGTCCGGAATTGTGATGCCGCCAGCTTTGCTTTTCTTTTTCAATATTCCTCTGGCTATTCGGGGTCTCTTCTGGTTCCATACAAATTTTAGGATTATTTGTTTCATTTCTTTGAAAAAGGTGGATGGTATTTTGATGGGGATTGCATTGAATGTGTAGATTGCTCTAGGCAGCATTGACATCTTCACAATGTTGGTTCTTCCAATCCATGAGCATGGAACGTTTTCCATTTCTTTGTGTCTTCTTCAATTTCCTTCATGAGTATTTTATAGTTTTCTGAGTACAGATCCTTTGCCTCTTTGGTTAAATTTATTCCTAGGTATCTTATGGTTTTGGGTGCAATTGTGAATGGGATCGACTCCTTGATTTGTCTCTCTTCTGTCTTGTTGTTGGTGTATAGGAATGCCACTGATTTCTGTGCATTGATTTTATATCCTGCTACTTGACTGAATTCCTGTATGAGTTCTAGCAGTTTTGGGGAGGAGTCTTTTTTGGGTTTTCCACATACAGTATCATATCATCTGCAAAGAGTGAGAGTTTGACTTCCTCTTTGCCGATTTGGATGCCTTTGATTTCTTTTTGGTGTCTGATTGCTGTGGCTAGGACTTCTAATACTATGTTGAATAGCAGTGGTGAGAGTGGACATCCCTGCCGCGTTCCTGACCTTAGGGGAAAAGCTCTCAGCTTTTCCCCATTGAGAATGATATTCGCTGTAGGTTTTTCATAGATGGCTTTTATGATATTGAGGTATGTACCCTCTATCCCTATACTCTGAAGAGTTTTGATCAAGAAAGGATGCTGTACTTTGTCAAATGCTTTTTCTGCATCTATTGAGAGGATCATATGATTCTTGTTCTTTCTTTTGTTAATGTATTGTATCACGTTGATTGATTTGCGGATGTTGAACCAGCCTTGCAGCCCAGGGATAAATCCCACTTGGTCCTGGTGAATAATCCTTTTAATGTACTGTTGGATCCTATTGGCTAGTATTTTGGTGAGAATTTTTGCATCCATGTTCATCAAGGATATTGGTCTGTAATTCTCCTTTTTGATGGGATCTTTGTCTGGTTTTGCGATCAAGGTAATGGTGGCCTCATAAAATGAATTTGGAAGTTTTCCTTCCATTTCTATTTTTTGGAACAGTTTCAGGAGAATAGGTATTAATTCTTCTTTAAATGTCTGATAGAATTCCCCTGGGAAGCCATCTGGCCCTGGGCTTTTGTTTCTTGGGAGATTTTTGATGACTGCTTCAATTTCCTTAGTGGTTATAGGTCTGTTCAGGTTTTCTATTTCTTCCTGGCTCAGTTTTGGTAGTTGATACATCTCTAGGAATGCACCCATTTCTTCTAGGTTATCTAATTTGCTGGCATAGAGTTGCTCATAATATGTTCTTATAATTGTTTGTATTTCTTTGGTGTTGGTTGTGATCTCTCCCCTTTCATTCATGATTTTGTTGATTTGGGTCATTTCTCTTTTCTTTTGGATCAGTCTGGCCAGGGGTTTATCAATCTTGTTAATTCTTTCAAAGAACCAGCTCCTAGTTTCGTTGATCTGTTCTACTGTTCTTTTGGTTTCTATTTCATTGATTTCTGCTCTGATCTTTATTATTTCTCTTCTCCTGCTGGGTTTAGGCTTTATTTGCTGTTCTTTCTCCAGCTCCTTTAGGTGTAGGGTTAGATTGTGTATTTGAGACCTTTCTTGTTTCTTGAGAAAGGCTTGTATTGCTATATACTTTCCTCTCAGGACTGCCTTTGCTGTATGTTCATGTTTTTTATTTATACTTATATAGATAGATACCACAGTTTGGAATATCACGTGTCTTTCTTTTTTCTTACCACAGTTTGACCTCTCTCTTTCAAGTAGTTGTTTGAAAGTAGGTTATCTTGATTTGGGTGGGGGGTAGGAAAAAGTGATATGAAATTACTTCAAACTCTAAATGTGTATACTTGAACATTACTTACATCATCCTTTGACTTTTGGAACATTAACTCTGACTTTCGAACAAGGAATTTGACATTTACGAGACCTATCATAAACGAAAATGAAAAAGCTACTTTTGTTCCATGGCAGAAGTAATAAAAATTTCACGTAATCTGTCCAAAGGAAAAGTGCAGGTAATATCTTAAGAAAAACTTATTCAGTGAGTACTGCCAAATTCATCCTTCCTGATCAAAAGGCCAAGTAAACGAAATAACAAAATGAAGATAAGGCTTCCATGCAAACAGCTATTCAATTGTGTGATTGATAAGGCCGAATTACTTTTAAAAGCTTGGTCAAAATTTAATTTTGAGCTCCTTTAATTGAGTTAAAAAACAATTAGTATAACAAATCAATCTAGAATTTGATGTTGGCTTCTGTTTGCTAAAATCACAGATGTCACATTTGCTTTATTGTGTTTAAGAATGTTCTTTGTCACACACACACACACAAAGGATAGGTAGGGTGCCAGGACTGACAGATGAACATTATATGTTTAATTCCAGCATAGAAACAGCCTCTGTTGCTTGGGAGAATCCTCCCAAAATTTGCACATGAACCTCAGGTTTCAAGTATGGATGTTGGGGCTTTCAGCAATGAATAGGCAATCTGAAGATAATCATTGCCAGGAGAGTTTGTGGGAACAAAAATCAAATAACAAAGGTTTAGAGAAAGAGACTTTCACTTCCGAAGATAGATAAAATAATGCTCTTTAAAGAACACTTTTCCCCTCTTTCCCTACTAATCCTAAATCGAGATGAAGAAAAACTCACTACTGGATGGTCTAGGTGTTCTAGCCAAATCTAAATCTATTAAGCTGATTTCCTTCAAGGACTAGAAGCTAGAAGAGTATGAGAGTAAGGAATAATCCCAAATGAGGTAAATCATAGACCCAGAATATACTTTCCGAGGCAAAACGTTTTAACTAAAAAAAATTTTTAGATTTTTTTTGTCTCTAATAAGGTTCGTTTGAATTTATGGCTATTAGATAGTCCTGAAGAACCTCTTGTATTTAAAAAATTAGCCATATATGCATATTATTGTCACTGTAAACTGTGGGCCACTGAATAGTGCTTTGAATAAAAATTTAGTGTTTCTATAGCAAAATAATATATAAATATATAAAGTCACTGAAGCATTTTTTGTTAACAATATTTTTAAAAACAAAACTAAGTTTTTAAACTCAAGTAAAACACCTTTGCTCTTTCAAAAGGTTATTTAACACCCCAGTAGCAATGAGCGCACCTAGTACCAATTCTTGGTTTCTAATACCATTCTCCAGTAAAAGGAACCAACGCTCCTTGGAGAGATGGTTGATTCTAGGACTGGGGCAGGAAATATACAAGATGAGCCCAGGGTGCCTTGTAGTGCCTCAAAGTAAGAAACTGCTGACTGTCCCCCCACCCCCCGCCCCTGACCCCAGTGACAGGGTTGTGTCACAGGAAACAACTGAAAAGAGCTCCTAATTTGAACAACAAAATGAAATAGTGTTGTATAGTGACCCAAAGTCTAAAATAACTACTCATATAAATCCATACTGATATAAATAAATGATGGAATAAAGAAAGAAATGGGAAGATGAGACAAATCTCCCAAGCAGAAGAATCCCAAAGAATGTATGTAGATATACAGCCCTTGAGGAGGTCAAGTGTGACTCTCGAGAGCGGGCTATACGGCGTATTTCTTTCCAAAATGGAGCGTATGGAAAGGGAGGGGGAAAAGATAGAGAAAAGCTACAGCGGAGAAACCTGATAATTACTACCTCAGTTAGGTGACCAAGATCAACATCAACAGTGATAAGACATGTTGATAGCATGTAGCCTCCATAGGATGTGATGAAAACAGCTCTTTATCTCTGTCATCTTCCTCCCCAAAACCCATAACCCCAGTTTAACCATGAGGAGAACATCAGACAAGTCCCAATTGCAGAACATTCTAGAAAATACCTGACCAGTACTAAAAACTGTCCAGGTGACTAAAAGCAAGGAAAGTTTGAGAACCTATCACAGCCAAGAGGAGGCTAAGGAGACATGATGATCAAAGTGTAATGTGGCATTCTGGAAGGGATCCTGGAATAGAAAAAGGACATTAGGTAAACGCTAAGAAAATCTGAGTGAACTATAAAATTCAATTAATAAAAATGTTTCAATATTGGTTCATTAGTTGTGACAAAGATAAGATGATAATAATAGGGGAAATTAGATGTGTGGCATATGGGAACTGTCTGTCCTATCTTTGCAACTTTTTCTGGAAGTTGAAAACTGTTCTAGGGCACCTGGGTGGCTCAGTCAGTTAAGCATCTGCCTTCAGCTCAGGTCATGATCTCAGGGTCCTGGGATCAAGTCCCACATCAGGCTCCTTGCTCAGCAGGGAGTCTGCTTCTCCCTCTGCCCCCACCCCCCCGCCTCTGCTCATGCACGCTCTCTTCTCTCTCAAAAATAAATAAATAAAATCTTTTTTTAAAAGTCTAAAACTATTCTAAAATAAACACTTTTTTAAAAAAAACGAGGTGATTTAACAGTCTTTTCAAGAATTAATATTTCATTGAAGTGTAAGTCAGTAACTTTGCTCTGTACAGGTCCTATCTCTGTGATGATATTTTGAATCAAATAAAGATTTAATGGTTTGTAACCCAAAGTTGATGGGGGAGCAGAAGAAAATGTAAATAACTGAAAAATAAATGTTAATAAAAGCTTGTTATAGTAATTGGTTTTTTAAAATACTCTAAAACATTAAAAGATACCACCAGCAAACTTGTCAGCTGGGGTCCAGGCTCTGCTCTGTCCAACAGGCCAGTCAGCCCAGGGGAGCCTCAAGCCCCATCTGGGAAACCTGGCAACTATCACTTCGTCTCAATTCCCCTTTCATTTGAGTTACATTCCCATATTTTGTCATGTTTTCATCATAGACATAGAAATGCACTGAAACCAAGTTTCCCTTTAACTTCTCAGAGATATTTTCTTCCTGTCTTGTTAACCTCCTCAAAAGTTCCATTTCTTTAAAGTTAACATAGAACCTGTAGGGAGGCAGCAAAATACATGCGTATGGAAGAACCAGCACACTTTTAGCTATGGCCTGTAGCCTCCAGCTTAATGGTCTTCAACAGTCTTTTTATCAGCCAGAAAATGTTAAGCATATAAATTTAAGGGCATTCAAGTAAAACTCCATTTTCTAGGATGTGTCCCTAAAGGACAGGGCTCCTGATTTATATGTCTCAACAGCCCCACTGCCTGTCACAGGGCCTGGCACTCCGTAAATATTTGGGGAATGAATGAATGAATGAATGAAGAATGGGACGATAGATAGCATTTTGTCAGGGAGAGAAGAGGAAAGAGTGTATTCCAAGTTGAAGGGACAGTAGGAATGAAAATTCAAAGGTAGTAGCGAGAATTGCATATGTGGAAAATTTTATGGACCTCATGGCATTTCTACGATAATATTACGTATTAATATAATTTATAATAATATAGTATTTATAGACTAAAATTTGATGATACTATTTTAAATATAAACACTATGAGTCTTGAAGTTAAGAAAATCCTAGGGAGGGGCACCTGGGTGGCTCAGTCGGTTAAGTGTCTACATTCCCCTCAGGTCATGATCCCGGGGTCCTGGGATGGAGCCCTGTGCTGGGCTTTGTGCTCAGCGGGGAACCTGCTTCTCCCTCTCCCTCTGCCTGCGTCCCACTGCTCATGCTCTGTCTCTCCCTCTCATAAATAAAATCTTTAAAAAACAAAAGAAAAGAAAAGGAAATCCTAAGGAAATACCTCATTAAAAAAAAACTTTATGGAGGTATATTTTACATAGACATTTTAAATGTACAGTTTCTTGATGTATTCACCTATGAGACCATCACCCCAATCAAGATACAAAACATTTCACTCACCCAAAAAAGGTCTGTTGTGCCTCTTTGCAACCAATCCCCCCACCCCACACGTGACCTTGGCAACTACTGAACTGCTTTCTCTCACTATAGATAAGTTTTTCCTGTTCTAGAACTTACGATAAATGGAACTAGACAGCACATGCTGTCTTGTGTCTAGCTTCTTTTACTCAGCATGACACGTATGAGGTTCACCCACATGTTGTTGCATGTCTCAGTATTTTATTCCTTTTTATTCATTGCTGAGTATTGTTCCATTGCATGACTATGCTAGAACTTGTTATCCATTCTGTTAACGGATGTTTGGGTTGTTTCCAGTTTGGGGCTACTTTGAACAAAGCTTCTATGAACCTTTGTCTATGGTTCTTCATATAGACATGTTTTCATTTCTCCTGGGTAAATATCTGGGAGTAGAGTTGTACAATAAGTCATGTCTCATTTTTTGAAAATGATACCTTGGAGGTCACCAACCCACAAAAATTGTCTTATGGCCACTATTAAACAAAGAATCCAGGGCTGGCGAGGGCATCATCTGAGCTAGCATGGAACAGCTTACATGTTTATGAAATTAGAAAAACGCTTGTATTCTTTGAGAACACAAGTAACAATGAAGAGATGCCACAGAATATGCTGGTTAGTGAGTCTAAAATTAAAGTGATTTCTTTACACGTCAGTATCTGTAAAGTGATTTATTTTAGGCAGCATCCTAGGGTCTCATCATACTTCCTTACATAGCAAAACATGTATAGGATATTACCAATACTGTCAGGGCATTAGTATTTTTTTCATACCCAAACTATAGAAAACCCAAGGCAAACTGACTTATGCAAAAAAGGGACTGTATTGGCTTATGTAACCAGAAAGATCAAGGCTTGCATGGCTTTAGACATGGCTAAATCCTGGTCTGTTTCCACCTCTTGGATTTCTTTTCTTCTCTGTGACCTTCATTCTTAGGCTCTGTGTGGTGTTTCCCCGGCTCACCCTTGGCGGCTCCAACAGGAAGAGAATGCCTGTTTTCTAAAAGCCCCAACAATATCACTGCCAATCTCATTGGCTCTGATTCATGGCTGGTTGGGTCAGTACTATTTTTGACTGTGGTCTCCACACTGCAGTCTCCAGCCTGTGATGCTCTGATTGGCCAGGCTTAGTCACATGTCATGGAGGTGGCCTTACCCTCCTCTGAGCCATGATGATTGAAAGTGGAATAGTAGAATTGCCCAGGCCTGGTTATGGGAAGGACAAACAACAATGTCCATTTCCATTGTTCCCTGTTAGAAATTATGTGCAAATTCTAGATTTTTAAATATATAAAAATCATCGTGGGTCCCCAAGCTAAAACAGAAAGTAGGTGAGGTGCTAGTTACAAACTGTGTCAGGAAAGCATCCTCCTTTTCAGGATAATTCAGCAAAAAAAAAAAAAATGAGAGGGAACTGCTACCCCAAGAACCCACAGGACTCCAAATTAAACCCTATCTTTCATCTAAAGCAAGTCGGAGAGCACTATTAACATGGCCCATCATTAGGCGAAAGAGATGCAGGACCTTCTGAAGCCTCCTTGGCTAAGGTGACTGAGGACGATGCTCTCAGGGCTTTGCTCAGATCCCTCAGGGCCCTTTTAACTATTTTTGGAGGTCTGGGGGTTGGAGAGAGGGAGGCCAGCTTTAAGGGGCTTTTGCTTCCATCATCCCGCAACTCAGACTTTTTCCCAAAGCATGGTGCTTGGATTACTGAAGCCCATTTGCCAGGGGAACGGGAAGTCTCTGGGAGTACAGCTCCCCCTTAACCTGTGACAGGTGAATGTGGGACAACAAAAGCACCAATTCCCTTGCTGGCTTCCTTGCACATAAAGCCCCAATTCAGGGTCTGCCTCTAGGCATCAAACGCAAGAAATACTTGGTAGGAAAAGAGAGCATCTGAAGTCAGACTTCCTGACTATTTGTCCCAACCTTCCAACCTTCTGGTGGTGTGCGCTTGAACAAGTCCTATCACTTATGTGAGCCTTGCTTTCCTCAACTGTAAAATGGGAATAATCGTAGTATCTGCCTCACCCACCTATCACACAGGGTTGCTCAAGAGCAAATGAGATAATAGGAACTAAGGGGACTTGCAAATGTAAGCAGTCACACTAACAGCCAGTATTATTTAGGTGCTATCAGAAGTGATCATCTTGACCCCAACCACCTAAGATAGCTATACTGAGTTTATCTGATGCTTCATCACCACAAACGCAAGGTCAGATTTCAATAGCAATCAAAGAGAGAAAAGAGGTTGGAATGCCCAGTAGACATTTCATTCCATTAGCTCTGCTAAATAATTCTACAGTAGAGTCAGACAGACACAGAGCTTGAGTTTGCTGCCTGTGGTCAGACTTCCTGGTAGTGAATGTTTGCTGGCCCAGACCTCTGTGGATTGTCCTGAAATCCTGGTTGTCTCTCTTTTGGCCGGGGCAGGTGAGTCAGTCCTCCATCTTGTCTACCAGGCTAAATAAACATCACGAAGAGTGCAGAACCATCACACTGTGTGTCATCCACCTGACTCAGCCCAGCCTAGGAGTCTTCCCTGCTCCCTGCCTCCAATTTTGGCAGATCTGATGCTAGGTCCTGGCCCTCCCTCATTCTGCTTGCCTTATCCTGCCAAAAACACATTGCTCTGCATCTTTGACAGAACCAGAAATTGGACACATTCCTCATAAACTTAATAACGATCACAGCTACCATTTCTTGAGTCCTCCAACACCTTTCTATACGTGTGTTACCTCGCTTAAAGTACCCTGCGCACCTATGAAGGAAGCACCATTGCACCATTTTGGAACGAAGAAGGCAAGTGTTAAAGATGTTAGGTAACTTGCCCAAGGTCACACAGTATCAGAACCAGGACTCACACTCGAAACTCAGAGTAGCCTCATGGCAGAGCTCAGGATTCTAGGCCACAAGAGTAACAACGCCCCACCCCCCTCCCCAGTCCTGGTAGGAGAGAGCTCCACGAAGCAGAGAATTCTCACAGGTCTCTGCGATTCGACTGGGTGAATGTCCAGATCCAACAGGTCTCATCCCTGGCCAGACAGTTGCTGCCCCTTTCTCTCCCCATCTTCCCGGCAGAAGGTCATACCTAGGGGGCTTCCTTGGCCCGTGTGAGTGCCCTCGCTTCTGGAACCAGCTTCCTCTCTGCTCTAACATCCATGGCCTTGGGAAACCCCCAAATGCTTCCCTACAGGAAAATGCCCACTTACAGATCTGCAGGCCATGACTGTCACCCATCGCTCTCCCTGGAGACATCCCGGAGCCCCCGGAGCTCTCCAGGAATCGTTTACCTCGTCGAAGGGTTAATGTCAGCATTCACCTTTAGTCAGTGAACAAAACAGAACTCTACACAATGAGGGCTTCTTATAAATTTCCCTGATTCCCTTTTGTTTCAGGTTCAGAAATATTCTCCAACTGAAAAGGCTCTGGAGAACAAAATTCTGTGTCTCCCTCTGTCTTCATCGTGGGAGATGCTCAGAAAAATCCCACTGTTGCAAACAGAACTAACCAGAAGTACACACACATGAGATACTTCAATCCTTCACTTTTCTTACAAGGCCTTAGGGATTCACCATCTCAGGCTGGAGCCAGGGCTGGTTTGAGTCATCAAGGGAGCTGAGCATGCATCTCGAGATCCTGGGGGAACCTTTCTACAGGAAAGATCCAAAAGAGGAGAATCTAAATCCCATTACCAGTGAATTTATTTTTTGTTTTTGCTCCCCCCCACCTGATTCATTTAAAAAATGCCTTGCATCAGGTGAGACTTTTACGCATAGAAATAAACATTTTCAAACGAGCAGGCCTGAATGTGTACATACGATTCTTGCTCCTCTTCAACAGAGGACAATAGTCTTATAGAAAAGGTTCAGCCATTGTTCAAACCTTTCTTGGCCCTCTCTTCTGGAAATTGCATTTGGAGTCTGTGGCACAACCTTTTGAATATTTTCTCCTGTGAAGTTTTTTTTTACGCTCTTGACTTTTAAGAAAAAGTAGCTAAAAGTCAATTGAAACCAAGTTTAGCGATTAAGCTGAGAAATATCATTTGGGGCTAAAAATGATCTGTGAGTATAAAATAAGGAGGAAGAATGTCTTGTCCTTACGGTGGCTCTGATGGTGGCACACAAAAGCTTTTCGTGAGAGGAACCCTCACCCCGTAACAAGGCAATTCGAGATCAGGCCCTGGCTTAGCTGCTAAAGAACTTTCTTCTCTGGCCCTACTTTAAAATCCTACCCCTTTTTGATCTTCGCCGAGTGTTTATCCTTCATATTTTCATTTAATGAGAGTGACAAGTGTCTGAACCTCAAGAGAAATGGGTGAAGAATTTAAATCCTTCCTTGCCGACATGTCCTCCACATAAAGATATGTTTGATATTTGCCTTTCCTCGGGTGGGCCGTGCTTTCTAACTGCGGTAAGATAAAAGGATAGAGTACAAAGTCCTGTTCCTCTGTGCTCTCTCTCTTCTCCTCTTTTTATTTTTCCCCTTTCAAAGGAGTAAACATGTGATGGGTTCACATTCCCACCTAATTAAATCTCAGGGTGTGAAAGCTTGCTGATGGTGAGTTGGCAGGTTTCAACAGCAATGCACCTTTATCCAGACTTTGATAGGGATCTTCGGTCATGTCAGGGTAACATGCTGACCAGCTCCTTAGGCCATTTCGGGAAAAGAATGCAGGTGGTTCCTGTTCCTCTTCTAGCTACCGTGGCTTCTGGACTCCATCAGATGGCTCTCATTTTCCCTTTCAACACTGATTCCTCACTCCCTTCTGGAAGTGTCTACACTGGAATTCTGCTTCACTGCTTGAAGGTCTCTGTTGCTAAGAGATGCTGTTTTGCTGTAAACCCAAGTGTGAACTCACACCAATTACGGCCTTTCTGTCGCTTTGCAAATAGCCACTTGTGCTCATGCCCAGGGCAAGGAGGACATTCTTTTCATTTGTTTCAAGAGCTGCCTGAAGGTGGCCATCAGTGGTGGCTGGTCAAAGAGAAGAGGAGAAGCAGCAGCTCGTTCAGGGTTGGGCTTGTTACTGATTTGCTAGTGCACCACAGCTGGTTTTCTTCTAAGACAACAACAACAAAATAACCTCTCCCTTTCTCAGGCGGGAAATACAATGTCTGAATGATAACAAATAATGAAGCTAGATGGAACCTCTCGTCACCTACCTGTAGCATCCTCTTCTGGGAGAGGAAACCGAGGCCCCAGAGAAATTGAATCCTTTGACCTAAATGGAAGAGTTCATGAGAGGTCAGCCTGGGACTAGGGCTCAGGTCTTCTGATTCCCAGTCACACATCCTTGATGCTGTGTCTGTGGAAATGGAATTTGTGTAGAATATCTTATGATCAATTACAAAGTCACTGACATGCCATCAATACGGCATTTTCCCCTTTAGCAGAAATGATGGCTTTATGCTGATGATGCTCCTACTTCATCTTTTATGTATTAAAATAGGCTCTCTCGGAGTTCATCCCGGAGACCTCAAGCTCTCTGATGACCCAACTGTATAGCCTTCATATTCTGTGCCTAGTAGGGGCTCCATGAATAGTGAGTGGAGGGAGGGTAGCACAAGGCGAAACCAGCTAACCCACAAAGGACCACATGGACTCCCCCGTTAGTGCCAGTGAATTTAGTTAACCGGCCACAGGTGGATGCAAATTCCACCACCATCGTTTTTGGATGAAGTTGGCTTCTTTTTCAAGCATCAGTGAGTGCAATCTATAAGGTAAATCAAAATCTAAAATAAAATGGCACTCATTAAAAGTTTCACTTTATCTCCAGATTTTTAACTAGAGAAGTCCCGGAGAAAAAGGCCATCCTTCTGAAAAGGCTACCCTCGTTCATGAATTCCTCCCTGCTTGAAATTGCTGCCTGTTTAAAAAATTTCTTTTTCAATCAACCTCTGACCTCACTCTGATTCTAGGAAGAGCTGACTTATGTCTGCAGGGAATCATTTCATAAATATCGTGAAAACTCCACACAAGCAAGGCCACAGACAGCCCAGGCTCCCATGACTCAGCGTTAATGTAGAGCCAGGTTGGGGCTTTCTGTGGGGGGCTTGTCAGGGGGGGCGCAAGGCCTCAGTGGAGAAAGAAGCTCTGCTTTCTTTCTGGCGACATAATTAAAATGCTAGACCGACACAAAGTGAAAGAGCTTTGCAAAGCTGAAAACAGAGCAAATGCTCATTATTATATTAGTACTATTATTCTAGGAACCACTCACAGCTCCAGTGACTGAATGTCAGGGGAAATGAGTACTCCTGGAAGGTGGAGTTTTATTCCCGAAGGGCTTGGGGGTCACTCAATGAGAAGGGTGGACATTGGACTTTTCTTTGAGGCAAATAAGCACAGCCTGGGGGAGTTAAACCTCAGAATCTGGGCTTCTTCTATCACCAGAGTCTTAGGCAGATGGCTCCTCCCATCTCTTGATACCTTTGGGCATTTCATGTTTTTCTCTGCTTAAACCCCCATGCTCCTGTGCTGGCCTGCGTACTCTTTCCCGCCCCCACCCCAAATAAATAAATTAACCTTTAAAAAACAAAACAAAACAAAAACCACTTCATTAGCCAACCATGGTAAAAGTTTTTAAGGTGTTCCTGATTTTCAGTGGGTTGTTGGGATTGTTTCTATAGCAAGAGAAATGTGGTTGCTGTCAAAGGTGTCATATGGTGGGAATGTCCACAGACACGTTTTTGTTTACATGACACTGTGGACAGCTCTAGAACAATGCTAAGTAAGGGTATCCTGCACCACCTTTTAAACTTTAGTTTGTAGATACTGAAATTTTATCTGGGGAGAAGATCCACATTTTTCGTCAGGCCTCAAATGGGGCCCAGACTTCTGGAAAGATTAAGAGTTCCTGAAGTAGAGACAATTTTTACACCGATTTACTAAGGTGTGCTGCACCCACCCCCCAAAAACAAAACCCCAAAACACCCAACAGCACTTTGCTACAAAATTTTAGGCATGCACATTTTCTTAAATGCTGGAAATTTAAAAGTAAATTTAATTTCTTTCAGATTGAGAACCTAAAACGATGATAGGACATTGATCCCCTGTATTACAGTGCTCTAGAACCAGGCCCTTCCACTCCCTGGATGAACCATTTGAGCATGGACAATGGCCTTACTGGTGTCCAAAAATGTGGTTCTTGCTGATTCTTATAACATGCCTTGAGTTCATGTCATGTGCCATATATTGTGATAAGGACAACTGCCCAAAGGCTAATGGGACGAACGAGGACTTCACAGTCCATTTAGCGAATGATGATCATGCTTCCTGTTTTGAGAAAAGGATGTGTATTGCATGCAGACAACTCTTGACCTAGACAGGGTTTCAAAGAAACCTTAGAATAGGCAATTGTTGAACTACATCTGGATTAGAGTTTTAGGAGTTGGCTAGTAATCGGGGCAGCGGGCAAGAGGGAGCGGGGGCAGCAGTTTCGTGGAGGTTGCTTGGACTTACACCAGGAATTACCTGGGACTTGTTAAAAGGCAGATTCTGAATCTTCGGGTCTGGGTTGGACCCAAGATCTGCATTTTCAGGAAGCTGCTAGTGATCGCTGTTGGCCAGTCCCACTTTGAGTCTCGAAGGGTGGAGAGGAGGTGTACTGGGCCGCTTAGGGACCAGCAAGTAGCTCAAGGTGGCTCTCCTCCAGACGCCTGGAAGAACCTCTCTCTCAGAAATATTTCAAACACATAGAAAAGTACAGAGAATAATATAAGCATATACCATCCAGACTTTACAAGCATGGACATAACCACTTCATGCTTTTTTAGAGGTACCTTTACAACTCCTTTCCCACCTTCCTTCATCCTGCCCCTCGCCCTGCCCCCAGCAGCCCTCTCTTCTGCTCCTGGTCTCTCTTTTTCATCCATGCTTTAATGTTCTTATGCGTGTATATGTAAATAATCAGTATTTAGTGGTGTTTGTATCTTACATAACACTTCATACAGTTTTTCCGCAACTTACGTTTTTACTCCATTCTAGGCTTTCCAAGTTTGTCCTGGTTGATACGTGGCGATCCAGTACGTTTCTTTTGAACTGCTGTTTTAGTATTATTTCTATAAATTTATTACAATTCATTCATTCATTTCCCTATTGGTTGTTTGGGTTGTTCTCAATTGATCTTTTTTTTTTTTTTAAGATTTTATTTATTTACTTGACACACAGAGAGAGAGAGCACAAGCAGGGGGAGCAGTAGGCAGAGGCAGAAGCAGGTTCCCCACTGAGCAGGGAGCCTGATGGGGGACTCCATCCCAGGACCCTGGGATCATGACCTGAGCCAAAGGCAGATGCTTAACTGACTGAGCCACCCAGACGCTCCCCAATTGATCATTCTTAAAAACAATGATTTAGACGAGTTTTTGTGTATACTAGATACTAATCCTCTATCACTTACATGCATTGTGACTATCTTCTCTCAGTCTGTGGCTTATTTTGTTGTCGGTATTGGTTTTAACTTCACTTATGGTGTCTTTTGTTAGACGGAAGTATTACATTTTGATGTAGTCCAATTTGTCAATCTTCTTCTATTGTTGTTGGTGCTTTTTAGATACTGTTTAAGAAATCATAAAGTTGTGCTAACTCAGGATTTTGCAAACAATAGGAGTCAGTTGAGAAGAGTCAATACAGCATTTCCAGTAAATTTGACTGCAGTTTTCGTAACTATTTTCTGAACTATTAATAAAACGATGTCTCTTTACCATAGTTCTTTTTTTAAGATTTTATTTATTTATGTGAGAGAGAGAGAGAGAGAATGCACGCAGGCATGTGAGGGAGAGAGCACAAGCAGGGGGAGCAGCAGAGGGAGAGGGAGAAGCAGACTTCCTACTGAGCAGGGAAGGACCTGGATCTCAGGACCCTGGGATCGTGACCTGAGCCGAAGGCAGCCCTTTAACCAACTGAGCCCCCCAGGCGTGCCTCTCTTTACACTAGTTACCGCACAGGTGTGGTTTTGTTTGGTCTGCTTGAAAAGCCTAGTAAGTTCTTCTCAATAGAAATAAAGGCAAGCTGCCCATTTTATTTCTTAATCTTCTTTAGGTTTTTAAGAGTGTTGCCCACTTCTGGGGTCTTTGGCTGGTACTCACTTGTAGGTGGGAGAATCCCCTGACTCCCTCAGAATCTTCAGCTCTAGCCCCACACATGATGAATTCCCCTGCCTGAGTGGCCTCTTCTCATCATCTTCTCCCAGGTCCCATTCTCATTTCCCCTTGTCCTTCCAGCTCTAGGGGTGGCGACAGTTTCTCTCTGCTGCCAGACTCTGGGTGCCTTAACACCCCTATGTCCTTTCAACAATTCTCCATTTTTCTGACAACAACGGGCTGTCCCATAATTCAGTTCAATCCTGACACTGACCACACAGAGTGAGTGCAGAGTAAGGGACCCCATGAGACTGCCCCCACTTCAGATGCCAGTTGCAAATGCCAGGTCTCCAGGGGCCCATGGAGACCTGTCCAACTTGGCTACAAATTCAGGGGTTCCCACAATGCACCCTCAGGTTTGATAACTCACTAGAATGAATCATGGAACCCAGGAAAGCACCATACTTACAATTAAAGTTTTATTATAAAGTATATAACTCAGATGGAGCTTGAAATGGCCAAATGGAAGAGATGTAGAGGGCAGGGTCTGCAGAGGTCCTGAGTGCAGGCACTTCTGTTCCCATGGAGCTGAGGTGTACCACCCTCCCAGCACATCACTATGTTCACCAACCAGGACACCCCCCTGAGCCTTGTTGTTCAGCGTTTTTGTGGAAGTTTCATTACTTTAACATGATTGATCGGCCATTGATGGCCATGGATGGCTGAACTCAACCTCCAAGCTTTCTCCTCTCCCAGGAGGACAGAGAGCGGGGCTGAAAGTTCTAGCTCTCAGGTCACATGGTGGTCCCTCTGTGGACCAACACCAACCTGAAGCTGTCTAGGGACCCACCAATAGTGGCCTCATGAGCATAAACTCAGGTATGGTCAAAAGGGGCTCATTATGAATAACAAAAGACGTGCCCATCACTCAGGAAATGCCAGGAATTTTAGAAGATTGGGGACAAAGACCAAATACATTTTTTTTTATTATGCCACAACCTCCCATTGTTTCTCTAATCCTAGCCACACCTTCTGAAGAATCATCTGGGTGGAATTTGTTTCCCATCTACATACCTGCCACTTCCTGCAGACACGGTGGTCACCCTTCGTACCTCCCTGTGTGCGTACCATCAGCACAGCATTTGTAATGCCGCATCACAGTGTCCTGATGATCCACAAGCCAACTTGTGCTCTGCTCTAAATTGTAGACACCTTGAGGCAGAAATTTGTCCTTGTCGCCCCTGTATTCCTACCATTCTAGCCCAACATCTGGCCCATCACGGTTGTCAATCATTCTTTTAATGGATTAGTGAATTGTTCCACTTCTCATTCTGGACATCCATCCATTCAGCTTCTCATCTGGAGAGACCATCCTAAGCTCTGGGTACACAAATTCACTGCTAGCTAGGTCCTTCAGTGGGCTTGGACTTCATCTTGGAGGAGACAGAAGGACTGGCCAGGTTGGTCTATGCTTCTACCACACCTTGGTCATGCTTCAAAAGGAGCTGTGTCTCTCTCACAGACACTGAGACATCCTGTGGCAGTGACGACCCCTCTATGGCTCTCTGGCTGGGGACAGTCTTTGTTAATCTACCCTCATATTCCAGGGACCTCATTGGCCTCTCTTCTGATACCCGAGGAGCAATGGTTTATTTGATTCTGAAATGGCTTCTCCTCTTGGAGAGAACAGAAACTCTGCAGATTTTTCTCTCTGCCTGAATGGAAAGAGGGTAGAGGTTAGGATCTCCAACCCTGCCTGTTCAAATCCTGCATCTCTGCTCACTTGGGCAAAGAACTTAATTGTACTTGCCTCAGTTTCTGCCTCTATAAAGTGGGGATAGTAATAATTCTCACCTCTTATAACTAATTTGAGAATTAAATGAACACTTAGAGCATGTTGTCAATGCCTAATAAATGTCATCTGCAATTCACATTTCTCCTTTATAATCATCCTTTCTGGGGGGAAATGAAATATATCCCTATGTGTGCAAAGGAATGCTGGAGAGACATACCAACAACTACTAAATAAGAGGTAGGAGAATGACTTTTTAATGTACAAATTTTTAAATCAATGTTTTCACTTGTTCTGAGTTTTAACCATGTGTATCTATTTTAAAAACTCTTTTCTGTTATAGCTGACAGATTTCAAAATCTTTACTCTGTATATATCTATGAGTATCTGAAGCTGAACACACACACACACACACACACACACACACATACACGTTTACACTCCTCTACCTCTATCCTGCCCGACTACTTATATGTCACAATAAACATTTCCAGTGGCTTGTCTTGCAACTTCCCTGCTCATTGGGGCTGAGCTAGAAAATGAGCCCTGGAATTAATGGTCAGGGCAGAACACATCCCATTGGCAATGTCCTATTTATGTGAACTTGTACTTCTATCAATGATGGCAATGAAAAACAAATATCAAAGCAGGGCCTGAATTTCAAATGATTTGAATACATTACAGAACATTAATTCCATAGAGGTTTTCAAACCAGACTGATCAGGCATTTGAAAATCATTTATCTTAAGTGGGTCTCTGAAATGTACCAGGACATTAAAAATGACAGTGAATTATGTTTACGTCATGTTTTACATTAAAAAATAGGAAGCGTCACAATTCCTGGGGTCGGGATAAGGGTATTTTTTTTCTAATCCCATAATTAGCTCTATGAGCGTCCAAAATAATATCTAATTCCAGGCTTTTGAATAGCCACCTCTTTTTAAAAACCCAGCTCATGTATGCGCTCGCAAACACAAAGACCAAAATAAATCAAGTGGTGCCACTGTGGTACCCTTAGGTGCTGGGATACGGGAGAAAGAAACGATAAAAGAAAGCCATGGCCGCCATCTCCAGCTCTGGGAGCTCGATAGCACCCCGCCCCATTTATCTGTTGAGTCATCTGTCCTGCACACAATCCTGATGATGTGGGAGATTGTGTACCAGGCTGTGGCAGCACAGATTAAGACAGGGTTCTGGCCCTCAAGGAGTTTATTGTCTAATGAGAGAGTCAAAATAGAATCAAGTAATTATAATACTACATGGGAAATCCTAGATGACAGAATGGCAAAAGTACTCTTAGAGCATGCAGAAGTGAGATGCGTGTCAACATTAGTAAATCTGCTTGTAACTATATACTGGTGTAATTATCTTAAGTGTTTGTCTTGTCTGAGATGATGTGTGGCAGTCTTCTGTTTGCATTGTAATTCAAGGTATGATGCTGGAGGCATGAAATCTAGCAGTGCTTCCCTAGCAATGCCTTGTGCGTGTGTGCGGGAATTCACTCATCAAACATTCACTTAGTATAAGGCTCTGTGCTCATTTCTGGGAATACAGAGGATTCACAGGATGTTAGTTTGTGGTTTAATCATTAAACTGTGCTTATTACCTTCTGATATCCTGGTTCCATGTCCTTGGACGACAAATCCCTATACTGGAGAGTGTTAGGAGGGTTACTGAGAACCCAGGAAATTAAAAAAACAAGAGCCCAGTGCCTGACACCCAAAGCCTTGGGTACTCTGGGCTGAGTGTGTCCCCTCGCCCTATGCCCCAGGCAGGCCCCACCACCCACTCAGGCCACGCTGAGACTGAACACTGTTGAGACGCCTTTGCGACACAGTATTTGCTATCCTTGGTCTCTGTTCTAAAACAGAGTACCCCCCAAAAACAACCCAAAAAAGAGGATGCTACCCTTCTTGCACTTACCAGCAGGCAAGAGGTCAGTATTGAGGGTGTCCCCCAGCGAGAAGGACAGAGATGGGCTTTGGTTGCTTGACTGTTAGATCACTTATGGGGGCCTGGAAGGCCATGACCAGGACTTCTTTAGGGGTGCAGGGCACTAAAATGCCTCCACCTGCATGACTGGGTTTGATCCTTTTTACAACCCTGGGGAAAGGTCCTATTTTCCCCCCACAAGAAAACTGAGACCTATTGTGGTTAAATGGCTTCTTGAGGGTGTAGGGCCAGGATGAGAGCAGAAGCTGACCAGATCGAAGTCCAGTGTTCATTCCATGATGTCACCTAAATAGATAGATGCTGTTATGGACTGAATTGTGGAACAAGTTTCCTACACTGAAGCCCTAACTCCCACTGTGATTATATTTGGAGATGGGGCATTTAGGAAGGTAATTAAGGTTAAATGGGGTCATAAGGGTAGGACCCCAATGTGACAGAACTGATGTTCCTATAAGAGGAAGAGACACCTGAGATCTCTCTCTCTCCACAAGGATGCAGAGAAGAGGCCATGTGAGGACGTGGCAAGAAGGTGGCTGTCGACAAGCCAGGAAGAGAGCTCTTGCCAGTAGCTGAATTTGCTAGCACCTTGATCTTGGACTTCTAGCCTCCAGAACTGTGAGGAAAAAAAACATTCCTACTGCTTAAGCCACATAGTCTATGGCATTTTGTATGGCAACCAGAGCAGACCAATACAGATTCTGGTACCAAGAATTGGTATGTTGCTGTAACGAACAGCCCAAAATGTGGAAGTGGCCTTGGAACTAGGTGGTGGGGAGGGGCTGGAAGAGTTTCCAGGTGCATGCCAGAAAAAAAGCCTAGGTTGCCCTGATGTGACTGTTGGTCGAAATATGGATGTTAAAGGCGAATCTGGTGAGGTGTCAGGAAGAGAAGAGCTGGAGAGAAAGCCGCTGTCATCTTAGAGGATATGTGTATCACCATGGGCAGAATGCTGGTAGAATTATGGACAGGAATAAGGAATGTGTCACTGGAAACTGGAGGAGAGACGATCCTTCCTATAAAGTGGTAAAGAACTTGGCTGAGCTGTGTTCTCGTGTTCTGTGTATGGTGACACTCGCAAGCAATAAAATTGGATATTTCGTGCAGGAGATTCCTAAGCAAGATGTTGAAGAAGTGATTTGGTTTGCTTACGGGAAGACATGAATGCAGAGAGAGAAACTGGAAGTAGTATATTTGTACAACTGCGATCCCAGCAGCACTATTCACAATAGCCCGGAGGTGCACGCAACCCAAATATCAATCAAGGGATGAGCGGACAAAGAAAATGTGGCCTATACATGCATGGCATGTGACTCAGCCTTAAAAAGAAAGGACATTCTGACACGTGCTACAATGTGGATGGATCTTGAAGACATCCTCCTAGGTGAACTATGCCAGACACAAACAGACTAATCCTGGATAGTCCCACTCATACGTGGTTCCCAAAGTAATCAAATTCATAGAGACAGAAAGTAGAAGACAGGTTGCCAGGGGCTGGGGGAGGGAGATGGGGAGTCAGTGATTAATAAGTAGAGAGGTTCATGTTGGGAAGATGAAGTTCTGGCGATGCATGGGGGAGATAGTTATACAACATTGTGAATGTCCTTGTTGCCACTGAACTGTACACTTGAACAATGGTTAAAATGGTAAATTTTATGTCATGTATATTTTAGCACAATTTTTCAAAAGAATAAAAAAAAATTTGTTTAAAAGGAAGAAAATAACACTTCAGCTAATTTTCATGTCACAAGAATTCGCCTGAAATGTTTGACCTAGCAGAGTCAAAACTTTTTACACCAAAAGCCTCCCTTTTCTCCACCCTTTGCACCAGGTCCTGCCATTCTGACCCTGGAGCTGTGCTTTCTTTCCCATCTCCACCCCGCTACCCCAGGCCAGGCTGGCACCTCCTAATGCCTGCCCTACTCCTCTCTGATTAGTGTCCTGCAGTCTC
The DNA here is from genome assembly GCF_003265705.2 of Callorhinus ursinus. Lineage (NCBI taxonomy): Eukaryota > Metazoa > Chordata > Mammalia > Carnivora > Otariidae > Callorhinus > Callorhinus ursinus. The sequence goes on from NW_027397088.1 coordinate 4,310,684, forward strand.
TGCTTGCTCCTATTCTGTCTCCTGACCAGTCTCTCTGCATTATCCGCCTTGCTTTGTGCATCGAGGCTTTGCACGTCCACTGTCAGCTGGCCCCACCCAGCTGGGTAACCCTGTTGACCAGTTGTCCCAGCACACACACACACACACACACACACACACACACGCTGTCCAGGCAGGCCAGACTCTGGGAGGTGCCCTGAGACAGCATGACTTTCTGCCTCTGTGCTTTTGTGCCCATGTCATCTTCACACCCCGTGACTCCCCCTTTCGGTGCTTACCCAGCTCAAGTCCCAACTCCACCTCCTCCACCTGCCGTGGTTCCTAGTCATCGCCCCATCCTTCGACGGCTCTTACCTTCAGCACCTACACTGCACAGTGAACCACCTAGTTGCTGTCCTCAGCATTACCCAGGCTGCCCAAGTAGGGGAGAAAATACTTTCTGGTAGGGAGCACCAGAAAAATGCGTTTCTGCTTTCTTTTGACCTAGCAGAGTCCTGAACTCCCAACTGATATTCCAGAACTACTAGTTGATTGATATGAATAGATTTCAAATTAAGAGCTGAGCTGAGCAAACATCAGGTTACTAATCAGTTTCCAAAATACCAGCTGAGCTATTTTGAATTTATTTAGGATGCACAGTCCTGGCCCAAGGGTGCCTGCCGGTGGCAAAAAGGCACTGGGTCCTCATTTGGAAAAAGACAGCTTTCAGGGTCACTTGAGGGCAAGGCTGGGAGCATCAGGGCAGAAATGCGTGGGAAGCAGTTGAAATGTAAGACAGAGGAGCTGTGTCAACAAGGACACTTCAGTCATCTTATAAAAAAAAAAAACCACCACTTTATAGAAAGGCGACTTGGATTCTCGACTCTCAGATCTCTGTGGTGGGCAGGAAACTAGGTGGCCATGCTGTTGGAGCTTAGACTGTCTTCAGGGGAAAAGGGAAGTTCAAGGTTGAAGATGACTCACCATCCCTGACTCTCACAGCAACCACCTCCCACCCTTTCCTGCTGAAGCTGCATCATTCTGCGTAAATGAAATCATCTGAAAAGCTACAGGGTAGGGCATGCCTCTGGATAGTGAGAACTTGACTTTTGGGTTCTCAGTGACCTGATGCTCATTCATCAAATACTTGCTGAACTCCTCTACATGCCACGTGCTGGAATAGAGCAGGGATCGTGCAGACACCCTGCCCTCCTGTCATGTTGCCATGTGCTAAGCATTGTGTTGGATACTGGAGACTCTCTGAGGCAGATAACATGGCCTGACAAGAAGGGACTCATGATCAGGGGGAGAGGCAGTCGTCAGTGGACAGTTAACAACGGTGAGTGATGTGCGTTCTAAATAATACAGTGTTTGGGACTTAGTGCTCAGATGTCATACACTTGGAGAAAGAGGCTAATAGGGGCACATTTTGTTTTTATTTGTTTTGTTTTTTTCAAATTCTATATGACTTTTCAAAGCCACTCTTCTTGGAAATACCATTCTCCTATTTCCCCAGATCTCAGCTTCTTGCCTCCACTGCCAACGCTAATAGGCCCACGTAGGCTAATATTGATGATTTTCAAGCACTTCGTCTCGGGACTGTCCTACTGGGTCATGGTCCCTAGAGAACCGGTGGCAGAAGGCCCACTTCCAACCAGACATCCTCGTTCTGCTAAAGCGCCAACAATGGAAAGACCATTTCCTGTCCTTTGAGGATTACAGGTGCTGTATAGGGTGGGAGCTAGTTCTCGCCTTGAGCACAACTTAGTGCTTTCTTGGAAAATGAGTAAATGTCTCTGTTCTAAATAAGGGAACTGACAAGATAGCCTATGTCTCAGCCCCCTACACTTTGAGGTAAGGCTGATCTCACCAAGCACTAAAATGATCTCATTCTGTTATTGGAAGAACAGAAGACTTGTAGGTCCACAGATATTTTCTCACCGTTGAAATTGGTGGTTGAAATTCTCACAATTAGGGTCACTTACTGAACAAATGCACCTGTTAAAATGTAAATATATGACCTGTGGAAAGGATACCCTGGAAAGCAATGGAAGAAATACCTGGGGGACTTTTTTTTATTATTATTATGTTATGTTAATCACCATACATTACATCATTAGTTCTTGATGCAGTGTTCCATGATTCGTTGTTTGTGCATAACACCCAGTGCTCCATTCAGTACGTGCCCTCTTTAATACCCATCACCAGGCTAACCCATCCCCCCCACCCCCTCCCCTCTAGAACCCTCAGTTTGTTTCTCAGAGTCCATAGTCTCTCATGGTTCGTCTCCCCCTCTGATTTCCCCCCCTTCATTCTTCCCTGGGGGACTTTCTAAAAAATCCTGAGGCCCATCCCAGACTAATCTGGATCTCTAGGAGGTGGGACCATGAAGACTTTGTCCTAGCTCCCTAGGTTGAGTCCAATGTTCTGTGAAGGTTGAGGACTGCTGCCCTGAGTTCACAGAACACAAGGAACTGTCGAGAATTGGCCAGTCTTACTCATCAGCAAGTCCTCTTCAAAAGGAGAAGAGTGATCCTAGGAGAGGTCCTATTCCCTCCACACTCAAAGAGTGGTTCATAGACCACCAGCATCAGCCTCAGCATCAGCATCAGCATCATCTTGCCGTTTGTTTTAAAAATGCAGAATTCGGGGTACCTGGGTGGCTCAGTGGGTTAAGTGTCATGATCTCGGCGTCCCGGGATGGAGCCCCACTTTGGGTTTCCTGCTCAGAGGGGAATCTGCTTCTCCCTCTGCCTCTGCCCCCCCCCCCCCCCGCTCATGCTCTCTCTCTCTCTTTAATAAATAAGTAAAATCTTTAAAAAAATACAGAATCCTAGGGCTCACACAAGATTGACTGAATCAGAATCTGTATTTAATAAGGTCTTCAGATGACTCATGGGCATATTACAGTTTGAAAGGGACTGTACAAGATAACTTCTTTCAAAGATTTATTTATTTATCTGAGAGAGAGAGAGAGAGAGAGAGAGAACATGTGTGCGTGAGCAGGGGGAGGAGCCGAGGGAGAGGAGGAGGGAGGGAGAGAAGCAGATGCCGAGTGTGGAGTCTGTCCTGGGGCTGGATCCCATGACCCTGAGATCATGACCTGAGCCAAAATCAAGAGTCAGACGCTTAACTGACTGAGCCACCCGGGCGCCCCCAAAATAATGTTTTTCAGATGTCTGCTTTGGTATCCATTCAGTTAGTCACTGTTACAGGCTGAATTGTATCCTCTCAAATTCCTATGTCAAAATCCTAACTTCCAGTACTTCAGAATATGAACTTATTTGGAGACAGGGCCTTTACAGAGGAAGTTGTTAAGTTGGGTGACCTCCCACATCATCAGGGTGAGTGCTAATCCAATATGGCTGTTACCCTTATTAAAAGGGGAAATTTGGATACAGAGAAATACATACAGAGAGAACATCACTGAACATGAGGATGTCCTTCTACAAGCCCAGGAGAGAAACCTGGAGCGGATTCATCCCTCACAGCCCTCAGGAAGAACCAACCCTACCAATATCTGGATCTCAGATTTCTGGTCTCCAGAACGAAGAGACAGTACATTTCTGTGAAGCCACCCAGTTTGTGGTATTTTGTTACAGCAGCCCTACAAAAAACGAGGTCACTCATGCTGTCTCCTATCTATTTTACATACAACTGCCCACAAAAGGACCAGAATCTATCCATCCGCCACGGTCATTCCTGGTCCCCCAAACCTTCAGGTCAGGACAACTTCATGGACCACTAGCCAGGCCATAGATTGGCTGCCCAGGGTCCAGAAGCCCAGTGCTAATTCCATCGGCTGTGGGTAGACTAGTGGTGGGTCCCATGACCAGCTTTCTTAGAAGGCTGAAGGGTTTCCTGGAACGACGGGACAGATGTCCCTTAATCAGTCTTGAGCACTCACCATGGCCATCACACTGGATAGGACACTGTGGGGACTAAATTATTCTTATCATTATCAAATCGTTCTGCAGACCTTAGCAGACTGGTGGAGAGGAAGTCTGGGTAACCCAAGAGATAGTTTTGGGGGCCACTCACCTCTCTTGAGGTATCAGCTTATAGTCCAGTTTCTTCGGCCAGGTATTGTAAGACTCAGACCCTCCCTATCCCAACCCCAGCCCCAGTTTCAAGAGTTCAGCAAATGGTACCAACACTACTGCAGGTTTTGTTGGGAGGTGGAGGAAAGGGTTGCCCCCACAGAGGCAACCTTCTTTAATATGCCTTCCAAACCTGTCTCTCCCTTTGGAATTTGCCAAAGCTCTCTTCTTAATCTTTAATGGCCCACTTCATCTTCCTCTTGACACCCCTTCTTAAAATTTTGGCTTTTCAGCATATCCCACTGCATCAGACAAAAGCCAATTGAACAGCATTGTCAAGCGGCTCAGGCCCAAGACCACCAGGGGCACACTTGCACTTGGACAAGTGGGGCTCACTACTAGCTGCAGTGAGAACCTCACTGTGAGGCACCTGGGGATCTCAGTAGGAGGGTCTTAGAAAGACCCTCATAGGATTGGGCATCTGGTTGCATGATAAGGAAGCCAGGATTGGCTCCAGAGGTTAGTTGGAGGTTGGATGCTGTCAGAAAGTGGGAGCAATTCTTTGGGCACCCTAATAAATCTTTATGGGGAGGGGAGACTGAAACAACCAAAGCTGTAATTGGCAAAGTAACAATCACTCATTTTAGCCCATAGAGGAGGCTTTGGGGAGAGTATTTTTGTGGGTGGTACGGTGACCTTGTTTTTGTCGGAGCTTAGGTGAAATTATGAAGTAGCCTTGCTTTCTCTCATCTTATTGTGGTTTCAGAGTGACATCTGGGGTGGGTGTCCTGCACCAGCCAAGGCTTACGTTCAGGAGGAGAATAGCGTGGCCAGGCCAGCATCTGGCTCTCAGGGACTGCTCCTTCAAAATTGTTCCCGCATTCAGCAAAAGTGACACCTGTGTGTTTTCAGCCAACCCCTTTTGCCTGTTATTTTTGCAAGCATAGCTCTGGGCAGGGGTGAGCGGCCTGTTTATCTCACGTGTCTCATATCAGGTGAGGGACATAACAGGGCTGTACTGAAACATCAGGACAGTGTATGTATGTATACCTGTGTATATATGGACACATCCATTGATTTAGTCAACATCCATTTACTGAAGGCCTCCCAGGAACCAGGGACTATCCCAGGCATGAGGGCTTCTGGGATGAACAGTGCTGATCTCTAAGATGACAAGGTGTTTCTTACATTTGTTGGGGGTGGGGGTATTAGTCTGCTGGGGCTGCTGTAACAAATACCATGAGCTGGGCGGCTTAGACCACAGAAATTCAGTTCTTCAAGTTCTGGAGGCGGGAAGTCCAAGATCAAGGGGTCAGCGGGTTGGTTGGTTCCTTCTGTGGCCTCTCTCCTTGGCTTGTGGACGCCACCTTCTGCCTGGGTCCTCACACGGTCTCCCCTCTGTGTGTGTCTGTGTCCTGATCCTTATGAGGACACCAGTCCTGCTGGATTGGGACCTGGGCCAATGACCTCACTTCACCCTAATTTCCCCTTGGGGTTAGGGTTTCACATGTGAATTGTGTGTGTGGGATGCAATTCAGCCCATAATAGGGGCCAGATAGGGGAAAGAAGGCATGCTGTAAAGGGTCTCAGATGCTACGGTAGAAACATGTGGGGTGCTGGGGATGGATGGGGGGACGGGGAGGGAGGGTCACTGCAGGGTGACGGTGCAGGCCACAGAAATCCCCTGGAGGGGTGGTGAGGGCCAGGCCTTCAGGGATGAATAATTCCCCCAGGGGGCACGGGCTTGGAGAGGAAGTGGTGAGCTTCCTGACCCCAAGCAGGGGAACAGCTGTGCAGAAGGAATTACAGGGAGGGGCAGCTGGCCACCCCATGTTCTCCTATAGAGCTCTGGGGGCAGAGGAGAGAGGTGTGGCTGCCCCTTGCTGAATGGTGGGATCTGGGATGATTGCGTCAAATAGGCGCTGAGAACTGGTTTGGCAGCCACGTGTCAAGAGTTCCCCTCTGTTTCGCGGGACCCTCTGGGGGCATTCTGGTGTGTTCGTTTGGGCCTATTTGTCCTGCTCACCACCCCTCAGCGTCTCCCTGAGGCCTCTTACCGGGGCTCAGATTGCAACGTTGTCGCCTCCCAGCTGGGTAACTCTGCACCTGTTACGATCTTCCCTGGCTCACTTTCCTCAAAATCTGCCCCATCTGCAAAATGGGGCAATGCCACCTGCCCCCTAGGGCTGCCCTAAGGATTACGGAATGGACCTGTAAAGCGTCCGACTCAGCTCCTTTTCCCTTTCTCTTCCTTCCGCCACAACCAAGTGGGGAGGCAGGAGATAGGCCCGGCAAAGAGAAGAGAAGCAGAGAAGCAAGTTCGCTAACCGGGACAGGACTCAGGCACCTGTTACACCGGAAGGTTAAAAAAGAAGGTGTGGCTGGGTGTAGTTTACAGCCCAGGGAAATTCAAAGTGCTACAGGAATCACTTTGTGTTTATGTTAACTGGAACCTGGAAACCGACTATCCAACCCTCCCATTTTGTGGGTGAGGAACTGAGGCCCAGTTATGGGTTGGCTAGTCTCAGTCCAACAGCAAACAGCTGAAAGGAGATCGCTGGCTCACCTACAAGACGTTTGGCAGAACAGCTTTGCTTACTCTGGGTCCGACTGGGGTCACCGAATAAACAATACGATCATCTAAATTTAAAAATTTATAATATTAGCTAATACTTCTACATGGTACTTACCATGTACCAGGTATTATTCCAAGTGCTTTATCCATGTAAATGCATTCAGTTCTCTTGACAATGCTAAGCAGTAGGATTGTAGCCCTAATTCCCATTTTACAGGTGAGGACACTGAGGCACCAGTAAGGGAGACAGGATTTGGATCAGGGCACTCTGACTTGCAGAGTCTCTGTTCTTAACCACTACTGTTCACTCCTTCGTAAACAGTGGTTCTCGGTGATCTCTGGGCCAGCAGCATGAGCATCACCAGGAGCTGGTTAGAATGCAAGTTATTGGGCTGGCCCTGACCTTGGGGGTGGGGGTGGGGCTGAGTGAGCTGTGGTTTCCCAGGCCTCGGAGGTGATTCTGATGCCCGCTTCAGTTTGAGAGCCATGCCTGCCCTTCCCTTCTTCCTTCCCTTCCCTTCTGCCCTCCCAGAGCCTTTGCTGGAGGTGGAGAGGGAGGCTAGAGAGATCCATTAGGGAGACTCTGGAAGTTTCCTCCAGGACTCACTTGGATCACTGCTTTTGAATTTTAATGAGTGCAAGAAATGATCTGGGCTGGGAAGGTGCCATATTGGTATTTGGTCCATTTATTTCTGCAGAAGTAAACTTGGGGCTTATTTATATTTTTCCTTCTTTCTCCTTGCCTAAGTACCTACCACAGAGTGGACCATTGGTAATCAATAAGCTTTTATGGTACTCCTAAATTACTTGTTTTCCACACAAAGCTAGCCTGAAAGCAATAGATCACTGACGGAGAAAGGTTTTTGGGATGGAAGTCGTGTCTGTGGGAGAAAAAAAGGACTGTGGTGTGACTTAAAGCTGGCCTGCCTTTAATGTCCAGTTTCTTGACATTTCTTTCCTTTCCTTTTTTCTTTCGTTGGTCTCCTTCTTCTTCCTCTTTCTCCTTCTCCTCCTCCTCCTCCTGGTAAAAGCTACATTCCAATTCCATTGTTGCTATTTTAAAAGTGACTTAAATAGGATACTTGGCACTAATTTGGGGACTTTAGCCTCAAAAGCAGAGATAAAAGCTTGATTGAGAGGGGAAAAGAAACCAGGAATGGAAAGAAGGAACAGCGTACTGGTGGGCTTAGACGCAATTTGACTTTCCTTTTTTCTCTTTCTGGAAAGGGAAGAAGGAACTCTTTGAGAGTCACGCAGGAGAGCAAAGCTGTCCTGTGGAGTGACCACCGCAGACTAACGAGGTCTGGTGTCTATTGGGAAAACTGACACCTAAAATGTGCCAGTTTGAGAAACCCATCTGGGGACTTTGGGGAGTAGGGTGACTCACGATGAACCTGAAGAAACCGTTTCTGGATTGTGAGCGATGAAAGCCTGGCAGGAAGTGTTCAGGAAGTCTACGGAAAGGCACAGGGCAAGACGAGGGAGGACAAGTGACTCAGGACCCGTCCGCAGGGCCCGAATCCGCTGGGAGGGAGACCCGGGCACACACGCAGTATGGAGGCACGGGATGTTTACTTTCTTTCACCCCTTCTTTTGTCCCGAACATCTTCATCACTCCTTCAAGATCATTTGATTTTAGCTGTCCCATCTTGAAGAAAGAAAGATACCTGGAGAGTGGTTAAACAAATCCCGCTACTTTGTATTAATTGCCGGGAGCAGGGCGTCACACGGATTGGAAATCCTCATTTACTTGATGTAAGATACTCTCATCAATCAAACCAGCTTGAAATGTAAAGTCTTTCCAAGTGGGGGTCTCCCTGGCCCTCTTTCAATAAATATAGCATGTTAAAAAAAAAAAAAAGAAAGAAACAAATTGCTGTTTGAAATCAAATCAACCTGTTTTTTGAGGAGGCTGGATTCTCTTAAAGGGCGTATTAGAGAGTAAACACGGAATGTTGGGCTATTAATGAAAAAATTATTTCGGCCAAGCATCTTGATTTGGATTTGCCCAGAAGAGCTCAGGGCTGATCTGGGCATCAGGGCTGGGAGAGCCGAAGAGATGCTCTACAAAATAGGATGGGAGGAATTCAGAGCTCCCGGCAGCAACTGCGGAGGAAGGAATGATGTAAATGGGGAGAAAAAAGCTGAGCTGACATGGGGAGCTGGTGCAGCCCGAGGAGCAGGCCGGGGAGGGTGTGGCTGGTCGGCACTGCCTGGTCTTGGAGGAGCTGAAAGAACAGGAGCGTTGACTTTATTCGGATGAAAACTTCCTCCCTCTCCTCACGTCTTCAGGAAATGTGTTGGGGACACAGAAGCTCTGTGTGCGTGCTGTTTCTTTGGTGGAGATCCAGGAAGGGCCAGATCCACACTGGGCCCAGTGGGGGCTGAGTGCACAGGCAGGATACACCGCAGCCTGAATTCACCTGGGGAGTGCCTGGGCTCAGGATCAGAGGAACCAGGAAAAACCCTGGCGATGGCACTGAACCTGGACAAGTTCTGGGATAGGGATTCAGGCCTGTGTAATTTAGGTGTTAAGGGTGATGGTGACACCAGCTGACGTGGATTACAAATGAGTGAGAAATGTCACAACCAGCAGCAATGTTCCCCAGATAGCAGATCTATGTCGATGAGCAATGTTGGCTGATGACCTATTTCTGATCTGGTTCATATCATTATAACACTATACAGATGTGATATGACATGGAAAGGCAATGCTCTTTTGTGGGTTATTATTAAAATAATAAATTTTAAAATAATAAAACGTTATTATTAAAATAACGTGGGAAAATGTTGAACTCAAATGAGCCTTAGGGGTAACTCTCTGTGTGGCTCCCACAAGCCCCTTAGTTCACTTTGCCTTGGTTTTCTTAATGGAAAAATAGGTATAATATTAACGTGTGAGCCTGCTGATCTCTAAGAATGATTAGAACAATACACATGTGAAGAACCCGAATGTGTTTTTGAGCTAGGAGAGGAAGATTCTAATGTAACCCCTGAAATGGCACTTTTCCTATTTCCTTATTTTCTGGACCCATACTGGAACAACAGAATAAAAACACAACCCAAACCAATACCCAGACAAACACAAAAACAACAACAAAAACTAGGGACAAGTTCTTATGGGAAGAGCCGACCCCGTAGAGAGGACAGATATTCTTCAGCCCTGCCAACCCTGCCCATCTCGCACTTCCTGCCTGCGTTCGGACTGATCGGGGGGAGCCTGGTGGGTTACCCTGCCATTTCCCTGCTTCTTTCTCCTCTCCCCCAACTGAAGAATGATATTACACTACTCCTTCCATGAAGGCACGATCATCGACCATCAGGCTAAGGAGAAAAGTTCTGTTGGAGCCTTAGATAATGAGAGGAACAGGAATGTGCTGGAAAGAGAGTGATCAGAACCTAAAAGGGTGGTAGAAGCTGAAGAAGGCATTCCAGGAGAGAGGATCAAAATAGGCAAGGAGAGGGGGGTCATGGGGAGCAATGATGAAGGCAGGGTGATTTCAATTGATTCAATTCAATTTAATTAATTTTAAGGAGCCCTAAGAGCGTCACCCCAATGAAAAATATTATTGTGGAAAATGTAGAGAGAGTCCTGGGAGACCTGATAATCCATAATTTGGGGGCAAAAATGTGTCCCTCTGTTAATTTGTGTCTTTATAACCTGAATCCGCAAGTGACTAACGAACTGATTGGTCTGCTGCTACAGCAGGGCAGGTACCGAGCCACCACCCAAATATCCCCAAAGTAAAGGAGCCACATTCGCACCAATCCGAATCAGGTCCTGCTTGCTGATCTCCTCTTAGAATGTCCTCCACACTCCAGACCATCACCTATATAGATGTTCATGTTGATTATTCAGCTGCCGCCGGGAGTTTCTTTACCCACCCTGGACTCCAAGGATCCCCTGCTTCTCTGGATACGGAGGCTCTTTCCCTGTAACTCCTCACCAGAATCCATGTGCTGATTCCCTGTAATCTTTTCACAATAAACTTCCTTTTTGCAGCTCTAACAAAGTAGGAGAAGAAGAAGAAGAAGAAGAAGAAGAAGAAGAAGAAGAAGAAGAAGAAGAAGAAGAAGAGGAGGAGGAAGGAGAAGAAGAAGGAGAAGGAGAAGGAGGAGAAGAAGAAGAAGAAGAAGAAGAAGAAAAAGAAGAAGGAGAAGAGGAAGGAGAAGAAGAAGAAGAAGAAGAAGAAGAAGAAGAAG